>NW_027361707.1:16415000-16795000 GCF_039654945.1 Dendrobates tinctorius
AATATTCTACTACACTTGTAGACTGCTACATAACGATCAATCAATAGATGCTTCACTCATCATAATTACATCCTACATAACAAGACAACACCTATAGATTTCTTCTAAGAAGGGAAATCCAATTATAATGACCTTCTCATATGTCAAGAAGATCCCTTTTGGTGAAGTCTATGATCTCAACTGTTCATTGATTTTCAGGACGCTCTAACCTTTTTGGAACTAGTGATAGATTTCTGTTTCTGGAAATGTGACCTATAAGGTAAAAATGACCAAGCAAATCAATGACATTATCTATACTATGATGTTTCACTTTTCAAATAATTCCTTTTCCTAACTACAAAACTATTTATGTTGTTTTTGTTTTTTTTTGTTTTACGCAATGATCATTACCTAGAGTTCTAAAAGAATGTGGAGGACTCTTTTTCACTGGAATCTTGCCCGTGGTGTGAAGGCCCCTAGGTTTTGTTCACAGAGTAGCTCCCCGATCACCCTATTAATATTAGAATAGTTAGGAAGCCGGGCCATAGTTTGAAGGATAAGGACAATGACAATTAGCTGGTTAAGCAAGACATGATATACTTTTCTTAGCCTTGTAGTTATTATGTTGTCTTTTTTAAACACATCTATTCCCTAAGGTCCTAAAAGAATGTGGAGAACTCTTTTTCCACTCTGTACCGTGAGTTGGCCTTTTTTGTGAGTGTCCCTATGTTGTGTCCATTGGAATAGTTTGAAGGATAAAGACACTGACATTTGGCCAGTTGAGCAAAACATAATATATTGTACCTAAAAAAGGACTGAGCTGAGCAGCTTCTGGTAGATGCCAGGCATCCTGGCGTACCCTTTAACTCCATCTCGTAACCCACTGTAAATGTTTGGCACATTTTGGGTGAACATGTATGGAACAGGCTTAGGACCCTCCTGCAACATAAATGCTGGATGCTGATGGGTTGCCATTGCAACTTGTTGCCTACCAAAGGCCATCACCACCATTTTTCCACTCCTTTGAATCCCCACTGAGGGATTCATAAGAGATAGTTAACTTCTCTTCATACTAAAATAAAAAAAACCATAAGAGTTTGAATATCCCACCTTTTCTGAACACAAAAAATAAAAAAATTAAAATGTAAAATAAATACATTGGCTTGCAAAGGTATTCACCTCCCTGGCATTTTTTCGTGTTTTGCTACCTCACAACCTGGAATTTCACTATGTTTTTAGGGTTGGCATCAGTTCATGTAAAGAACATGCCTACAACTGTGAACTCTTGTTTTTCTTTTTATTATGAAGCAAACAACAAATAGGACAAACTAACTGAAAAGTTCACTGTGCATAACTATTCGCCCCCCTAAAGTCAGTACTTTGTAGAGCCTCCTTTTAGCAGCAATTACTGTTGCAAGTCGCTTTAGATAAGTCTGTCAGTGCTTTCCACATCTTAAAACTGGGATTTTGCCAGTTCCTCAAGGCTACACTGCTCCAGCTCCTTCAAGTGAGATGGTTTACCTCTTGTGACTACAGATTCTCAATTAGATTAAGGTCTGGGCTTTGCCTAGGCCTCTCCAAAATATTTACATGTTTCCTCTTAAACCACTCAAGTGTCTGCTGCCGAAAAACATCCCCACAGCTGAGTTGGTTTGGACCAATTTTGGTCTCATTTGACTATGTCACCTTCCTCCATGCATTTGGGGAGTCTCTCACATGTCTACTGGTAAACTCAAAATGAGCCCTTACAATACTTGTGTGTAAGTAAAGGCTTTTTTCTGTCCTCTCTTCCATAAAGGCCACCTCTATGAAGTGTATGGCTTATTGTGTTCATATGGACAGATACTCCAGTTTCTGCTTGGGATTCTGCAGCTCCTTTAGGGTTACCTTTGGTCTATGAGCTGCCTCTCTGATTAATACCCTCATTGCCGTGGCTGAGAGTTTTGGTGGGCGGCCCTTTCTTGGCAGGTTTGTTGTGGTACCATGTTCTTTCCATTTGATGATAATGGATTGGATGGTGCTTCGGGGGATCACCAGAGATTGGGATACGTTTAATAACCCAACCCTGACTTTTACTTCTCAACAGCGTTGTCCCTGACTTGTTTGGTGATCTCCTTGGTCTTCACGATGTTGTTTGGTTAGTGGTACCTCTCGCTTTATGGTGTTGCAACCCCTGTGGCCTTTCAGAAAAGGTAAAATATATATACTGACAGACCACGTGATACTTAGAATGGACACAGGTGGACTTTCTTTCACTAAGCATGAAGGTAATTGCTTGCAACAGAAATTTTTAGGGGCTTCATAGAAAAAGGGGAGACTAGATATGCCCATGCCAATTTTTAGTTATTTGATCTCAAAAATGTAATTTATGCCTATATTTTTCTCACTTTATTCCACCAACTTACACTATTTAGTGCAGCTATTACACACAAATCAGATTACAAAAATATTTAAATACAGGTTGGATTGTAACAAAATAGGTGATAAGCCGGGGAGGGGAATCACTGTATTTGGTATCACCTTGTCCACAAAAATCCTGTCAAATAATAGCATTATTTAACCCATACAGCAAACGATGTAATGAAAAACAAAAGCTTTAAAGTCAGAATTGTGTTTTTTACGGTGTCGAAAGTAAAAAAATGTTATAGCTCTTAGAAGGAAGGCAGGAAAAAAGGAAAAAGGACAAAATGAGAAATGGCCCAAGAAGGGGTTAGCATACCTACAGTATACCCCCTCATTTACCACTCAGAAGACAATATAAAGGTTTATATGTTTCTATTTCTAATCAAGCAAATAGCTCTTATTAAATTCTGGCTCATTTGCATGAGAATACAATTAGCAATACAATCATTTAATCATTGCAAAAGCAAACATATTATTTCCACAAATTACAAGATATTACACATAGCTGACAAGGAGCCTTATATAACTGCATTCTTGTAATTGAATAATAAAGACATCATGCCCAATTCATCATTTGTGGATTATCATTTTTTGTGTTTTGGCATTCATTGATGTTTTTGCTCCAAGTTCTTAAAAATAATAAAATGGGTCATGAATTTTGCACCATTCTTGTGGCATTTTAGGACAAAAAGTCACAAAATTTGCTGAGTAATTTCAGAAATATATGCAGTAACTTGAAAAAGAATTCACATCCTGTGAATTTTAACACCTTTTTTCACATTACTACCACAAAGTTAAATGTATTTTATTGGGATTTTATGTTATTGTGAGGGGCGAGGGAGATGTGCCTCCACTCCTGAAATGTGCCCCCATTCTTGTGATTCCACAGGATCATTGTTTTCCTTTAAGCTCCAGGACCAGCCCTTTGAAGCTCTGTGACTAGCAATTAGCACAAGGGTGTGAGCTCTTGTGCAGCTACAGGCAGCAGGCTCCCTTCGTTCCTTCAGGCTTACCTCATGGCACAACAGATCCCAGGCTAACAAGTGCAAGGCTCTGAGATATGGAATCTAGAAAAATGGCCATAATAACAGCCCATCTCTGAGCCTAGCGAAGCACATTATCGAACTCTGCATTCCTTTCCCCACGAGTCCATAACATCCAGCCACCCCTAGCACTCTGTGCTATTGAGTTATGAAGCAAAGCTACCAGGAATTACATACAGTAGGCATATTTGGTCTCCCTGCACAGATAAAATCCAGCAGAATCCAGTGGCACCGCTGCCGTTCCATTCAGAGCTTCGGGCGGGAAGTTATAAGCCTCCACAGTTCTGGATAGAAAATTATACTCTCAGATATGGGAGGGGAGAGGTTGCACAAGCCCAGGGGTGGGCGTAGAGTATGGGAGGGAGCAGCCTAGGAGATAACAGGCAGCTCCTCATTTTGAGCTTAGTTTTCTACTGGCAGGAGAATCCATTACCTGACACGACCAGGAAAGCCTGTAACTAAGATTTGTACCTGTGATGCATTAGCGCCTCCATGTGGTCACATGCTACATAACACGGAAATTGCAACCTATCTATACCATATCCTTTTGCTACACTCTTGACTGTATACCTGTATATTGTTTTGTAAATATATGCCTGTATATAGTGCGCCTTTCAATGATTAAATATAAATTTAATCTTGGGCTGCTCTTTTACCTTGATACACGAATCCCCACGTCCACACACTCTGTTGGTTATTATAAGCTACCCAGGTTGGTTTCTGACTTGATATAAGCCTGCTGACAGATGGGGCTTATTTTGAACGAGGAAATGGTGACAGCAGACCGTACTGTTTTAGTGAGGAACTCTGGCAGTGATGGCCGGGAGGTTTATATATATATATATCCCCAACCTGGACTGGTGATATATATCCCCCCTCACTGAGAGCGCCTCAATAACTCATACCTATAAGGGAAGCCTTTCCGGCGACTATTTGACTTTGGTGCAGTTCCCTGACTGACTTGAGGTATGTGGTGGCGCCAGAGAGTCGATCCCTGCTGGGTGCTTCTCTCCCCTCCCCCGAGATGAGTGAAGTTGACACCCCCTACCCCTGTGCGATGCATTGAGAGGGATCTCCTCCTAGCATAAATCTAAGTCTGATTCCTGCATTCCCTATGGTCCTTCTCCCATGTGTGATCACATGCCTAGGCCCTCACTGGCCCTGAACCCACTCTGTCTAGTGCATAGGCCATTGAGTCACTAGTACCACTACTAAAAAATGATAACACAAGGAAGGTATGACAAACAATGGGAAAAGACACAACAAATAGCAGTCTTCTACTTGACCAACAGGAAACCACAGCTGCAATAGAAACACCACATCCAGAGCTAGGCTCCTTCAAATAGGTTGTTATAGATGAACTATAACCAGCAAGGAATGAAGCTAGCAGTGAGTTTACATAGTGGAAGAGAATGGTCACAAGGTGCTAAAGCTGAGTACTCAAGTTCCAAGTTCATAGCCAGAAGAGAAAGGGCGCTTAACTGTTTGAGCACCGAGCAAATGAAAATTCACTCCAATTCAAGGTAAACAATAGATGATCCTAAAGAAGACCCGCAATCAATGGCGGATCTTAATAGGGGCGGATGGGGCGGTTGCCCCGGGCCCAAGGTTTTTTGGGGGCCCAGGGCAGTGGCGTATCCAGGGGGGGCAGGCAGCAGGGGGGCGCAGTCGAGCCGCCCGGTCGCCTAATGCAGCGGTCCGCAGTATGCCAGTATCTCTCTATCTCCCTCCCCCCCCGGCGGCTGTGTTCTGCCGCTACCAGTCCTGGGAGTCGGCGGTTCTCTGTGTCGGCTGTCAAGCTGACAGCCGACGCAGAGAAGGAGGCCGCGCCGACTCCCAGGCAGCAATTGTACTTGGCGTCTATAGACGCCAGTACAATTGAAGCTCTGACCGCCGGGTCAGAGCGATGTCAGCAGCGTGATCAGGTCATGTGATCACGCTGCTGACGTCACTCCCGGCGCCCAGAGCAAACGCTGGTGGTAAGTGTGCTCCTCTGTGGAGCTGAAGAACCACCGAAGATGGGGATGGGGGTTAATGAGCGGAGATGGGGGTTAATGAGTGGAGAGGGGGGTTAATGTGGGGGTGGGGGTTAATGAGTGGAGATGGGGGTTAATGAGTGGAGATGGGGGTTAATGAGTGGAGATGGGGATTAATGTGCGGGGGTTAATGAGTGGAGATGGGGGTTAATGAGTGGAGATGGGGATTAATGTGCGGGGGTTAATGAGTGGAGATGGGGATTAATGTGCGGGGGTTAATGAGTGGAGATGGGGATTAATGTGCGGGGGTTAATGAGTGGAGATGGGATTAATGTGGGGATGGGGGTTAATGAGTGGAGATGGGGGTTAATGAGTGGAGATGGGGGTTAATGAGTGGAGATGGGATTAATGTGGAGATGGGGGTTAATGTGTGGAGATGGGGGTTAATGAGTGGAGATGGGATTAATGTGGGGGTTAATGTGGGGATTGGGGTTAATGAGTGGAGATGGGGGTTAATGAGTGGAGATGGGGGATTAATGAGTGGAGATGGGGGTTAATGTGTGGAGGGGTTAATGAGTGGGGATGGGGGTTAATGTGTGGGGGGGATTTGGAGTGGGGGTACATAATGTGTGGGGGGATTTGGAGTGGGGGTACATAATGTGTGGGGGGATTTGGAGTGGGGGTACATAATGTGTGGGGGGATTTGGGAGTAGGGACGAGGGGTTATTGAGTGGGGATGGGGGGTACTTAATGTGTGTGGGGGATTGGGGATGGGGGGGATTTGGAGTGGGGATGGTATTTAATGTATGTGGGGAGATTTGAGGACACAAAATGAAGAGTATGTATGAGGAAACAGTATGGGGGATGGGTGCAGACAGTATGGGGAGCGAATGGGTGAATGCATGTGGACACAGTATGGGGAGTCGGGGATATGTGTGAGCAGACAGTATAGAGAGTGAGCGGGTAAATATATGAGGAGACAGTATGAGGAAGGAGGGGAATAGTGTGAGGAGACAGTATATTGCAGATATTTGTATTTAGGGGCATTATAATGACACTTCTATCTTTAAGGGCATCGTGTGGAGATTTGCTGCAGAAGACCGTTGAAGATGTAAGTCTGCAGAGGCCGCTGTGGATGAGAAAACTCATCATGGGGTCTGGACAAGAAGAAGAAAAGGAGAACGACTCCAGAGATGACGTCATCTATAAGGTACCTGGATGTAAATATTATTTGTGATATTGACTAATTCTCATGTTTTTTATTTATGTCAGGAGCATTACAGGGGTTGTCCAGGTCTGTGCTGAGTCTGCAGACATTCTATGTGACTGCAGACTTCTGAATTCTCACAGTGCTCACTGAACGCTGTCAGGATTCTCTCGTGCTGGTAATTTACATACATGCGGTCACATGTGTGGCCTCACTCAATGAAAGTGAACGGAGCGAGGCCGGGCACGTCTAGTTGGAATGTGGCCAGAAGTATATAAATCACATACTTGTGTTGACATGACTGTACATCGGCAAGGGAGAATCCTAAAAGTGTGCAGTGCATTCATTGTGAGAATTCAGAAGCTGCAATGTCAGGATTCAGCTCTGCAGGTTCCAGTACTCATCACATGGACACCTCACTTGACACGCTGTCAATTCCCGCACGGGGACCGCAGCGCTCAGGTGGGAAGAGGGGTACAGGGGCCCAGGTTTTATAAACAGCCCCGGGCCCATAGTCCACTTAATCCGCCACTGCCCGCAATCTATTAAACACCGTGACCTTCTGATCCCAGATCCTTCAGGAGTCACATCAGATTAACACATACAGCAACACCTGTGAATTACACCAATAATAAAACACTTCAATCAAAATATATTCATATAGTGAATGCCACTGGTGCACTGTGAAGGAGAGTGGGAACCACTCAAATAGCAAGAAAACCCAGATAGAGTACCCAAAACAGTGGACTGAAGGAAATGCCGGACAAATATTCAAATAAAATTGCATATAACAAAAAATGGCAAACGGTAGTGCTACATTAAAACATGTTCCAGTACTAGGAATATACATGAAATAATATAAGACCAAATTAATATAAAAAAATACATATATAAGAAAGTAAAAATATTGTATATATAGATATGTACTGTATATTGAATAACATGAACGGCGGACCAAGGGAGGAGCGGAATATATATAATTATGATCGCAAGAGAAATAATATATTGATCACATAAAAAAGCCACCCAAAAATTGTTCCTTCCAAAAGGGATTATATAAGAAGTTATGTGATAATAAAACGTGTAAAAAAACGAAAGAATAAGCAAGAAATAGTGAAGCTACTAAAAAAAACAACATAAATATGGGAGAGTGAATACACGTAAGTGCAAGAACATTTCAAAGTGCGTGAGTGCAAATTACAGATAAGGCCAGTATAGTGCATGAAGTGCAAAAGTAGCAATACAGGAACGGTAAAAAAGGGGGCCTATACCTTTAAGATCCACCGGTCCTTATACAGCGCACACTCCGACGCACGTTTCGGAATGAATTCCCCCTGACGATTAGAATTAATCAGATTTTTGTGTTGTATTTAGTTGCCAGGAGTTAGCTATTCATTTGTATGCAGCGTCGGCTGTCGCAAAGAAAACCTGAACTGCTCTGCTAATTGATATTAATCACCTAAGTCTCAATGAACTAATAATAAGTTATTTCTATAAAGCACATTCATTACTTGGACGTACAAGAGATAGTTAGGTTGTTTGCGCAGTCATTACTGAACTGTGAGAATGACTTGGAACTATTGTACGTGCAAAAATGTTGCCATAGATAAGGTTCAGCAACAAGTGTCATGGGGTTACCGCGACAGTGAGAAGTGAGAAGACCGCAGCATCTGATTGCGCCTACTCCGGTGCTGAAAAGAAGCACTTATCCTTCATTTTAAATGTGTTTATTCCTACTGGCAGAACAGGGGTTAATCAGCCATGTCCCTGTGCTCACAACTGAGCTCAGTTACCCACTCCTTTCCCCTTTATAATCTGGGCTCTGTTACAAATCCTTGTCAGAGCTAGCATTTGCTGCATGGCTAATGGAGGGAGAGGAGTTCATTTGAGAAGGAGAGTTGGAGGAGTTATCAGTGACTGTTGCTTGGTTTGCATGTATGGAAATTCCCTATCCTTCTCTATTGTGGTTTATTCTCCTACCTCCATGCCGGTGCATTTCTCTTTTATATGTGACTGAATATTTTATATGCCTAGAGTTTTTTTGATACAGGAAAGATGTATATCTTTGTACCGTGTTATCCAGTAGATAGAAAAATATTCAGGATTGAGAGTCCTCAGTAGTTGATACCTTTTAATGGCTAACTGAAAAGATGGTAACACATTGCAAGCTTTCGAGACTACTCAGGTCTCTTCATCAGGCATAGACTAATACAAAATCTGAAGTCACATATTTATGCACAATACAGCCTAGAAAAAATGCAATAGATAAGACAAGTGACGTGAAGCAGAACTATCAATATGGGAGAGGGAGTTTTCTGTTAACTTTTGTTTGTGTTGCCTTGTTTGTAGGGTTGATGTACTATGGTGCATAGTAGCGCCCCTCTTCCCTGGGTGGGGAAGAGAACAGACAGAGAGCTAACTCAGGAGATAAGGCAAGGGTGGAGGCCCTGGTATCTTCACCTACAGAAGTATCCCTGGGACAGGGCTGGTTTTAGACAAATTAAAATACACTCCTCAGTCCTCCATATATAGTATAATACACTCCTCATAGTATTCCATATAGTATAATACATTCCTCATAGTCCTCCATATATTAAAATACACTCCTCAGTCCTCCGTAAAGTATAATACACTCCTCAGTCCTCCATATAGTATAATGCACCCCCAATAGTTTTCCATGTTGTACATTTGATTTCCCATAGCAAAACGCACTCAATAATTCTTCATATAGTACAGGGTGGGCCATTTATATGAATACACCTAAATAAAATGGGAATGGTTGGTGATATCAACTTCCTGTTTGTGGCACATTAATATACGGGAGGGGGGAAACATTTCAAGATGGGTGGTGACCATGGCAGCCATTTTGAAGTTGGCCATTTTGGATCCAACTTTATTTTTTGCAATGTGAAGAGGGTCATGTGACACATCAAACTTATTGAGAACTTCACAAGAAAAACAATGGTGTGCTTGGTTTTAATGTAACTTTATTCTTTCATGAGTTATTTACAAGTTTATGACCACTTATAAAATGTGTTCAAAGTGCTGCCCATTGTGCTGGATTGTCAATGCAACCCTCTTCTCCCACTCTTGACAACACCGCAGAAGAAATGCTAGCACAGGTTTCCAGTATCCGTTGTTTCAGATGCTGCACATCTCGTATCTTCACAGCATAGACAATTGCCTTCAGATGACCCCCAAAGATAAAAGTCTAAGGGGGTCAGATTGGGAGACCTTGGTGGCCATTCAACTGGCCCACGACGACCAATCCACTCTGCAGGAAGCTGTTCATGTAGGAATGCTCGGACCTGACACCCATAATTGATGGTATCGTGTGGTAAATGGGGTACAAAGGTAGTGGAAACCTCATCAATGGAAACCTCAATGCCACTGGATATCTGAGATTGCTACGTGATGATGTGTTGCCCTCTTTATGTACTGAAGACGGCACGTTTTCTGAGTTTTTCCAGCAAGATGGTACACCACTACATTATAGGTGTCAGGTCTGAGCATTCCTACAAGGAATGTGACCCCCTTAGATTAGCATTTCTTTTGCGGTGTTGCTATCAGTGTGTCAAGAGGAAGTGGAGCATCACATGGTCCCGGTACACCCCTTACATATAATCCAGCATCAAAGTGCAGTACGCACTCACCGATAGATTTAAAACACAAAACATTATACTCACCTCTCCTCCTCATTCTCCGTGCTCCTCCAGGCTCTGCTCCGGTATCAGCAGCTGACCTGCCCGGCACACAGCGAGTGCGTGATGAAGTAACGTCATCGTGCACCAAAAGTGTCAGAGCGAGGCAGAGGGTCATTCACCCCATTGACTATTTACACTGCTGTGTCACAGATGGAAAGACAAGCCATTGTTGAGCTCTGACGTTCACAAATTTCATGAACATCAAGACACATTGTCAGAACCTCATCCTATAAAATAGGGCAATCGCTCATTCACCAAAATTAAGCCCATTTCACATAGTTACGTAGATTGAAATAAAGACCTAGGTCCATCAATGTCAACCTTTCTCCACTGTGGCTTTGATGGTCATCCAGTTCATGACTCCATTCTTGCCTCTCTCTCTGGTTACATCACTTTTCATTCTCCTGTGTAAGGAGTAATTGGATATACGTCTCATCGATGTAAATCATAAAACCAAGTTATAAATAAAACTAAATATAATCAACTTTACTTGTTCAGAATCAATCCACTTTCGTGTATGTTATCTGACGCTAAGATTATAAGGAGCTTTGAAAAATACAGTTACATCATGAAGGGGGAATTGGAAATCTCGGAGTGACATCCACTTTGGGGGGGATTTGTCATAATTAATCGAAAACACATTTTTCATTTAGTACATTGTTAGATAGCGATGTATTCACAGAAACATTTCATTCAAGTTTAGGCAGTGAATACGGACAGTTAATATAAAGTTATGGAACTTTCTCATTTATTGCATTTTTGCCTATTTTTTTGTCTAGTTTTTGATATTTTTTAGCCTACCGTAATTTTAATCTGCTACCCATAGAGGAAAGGAGTGAATGACCACATAAGAAAGTAAAAATATCATAAAATATATAATTTTATTTGATATAAAAAAGAAAAAAGTATATATTAAAATAGCGGGAAGCAATGCAAAGAAAGCTCACGACAAACGTATCGGAAAAGTGGTATCATGAATAATTGTATTGTGTTTTCGATATAAATTATATAGATTTATATTTTATGATATATTTATTTTCTTATGTGGTCATTCACTCCTTTCCTCTATGTGTAGTATATTAGGTACTTAATGTGAATACCTACCTCAATTCATTACATTAATTATATCGTGATGTGTTTCTATTTTTAATTTGCGCCAAATGTATATTCATACAAAAAATGAACCCGGTTTAAATTATATGCTTTCTAAATGAGGCAAAGAGTATGTGTTAGCCATAATGTTCACCAGAGCTTATCCCCCTATATACGGCTATTTAATGCCATGGTTTGACAATATACTATTTATCGGTTGGGAGGGGTATTGTTACGATGCTTGTATGGCTAATACAATAGTACATAATTCTTCTAGCTGATTATAGCGGGAAGAAACAACGAGTATTTAGGAAAGAATATGTAAACAATTTTATTGAAATATATTAAAAATATACACAATGAACAGAGTTTCCCACTATCCCTTTGTATACGGCTACTAAATGCCATAGTCTGATCATTCATTATCTATCGGTTGGGAGGGGCATTAGTATGATGCCTGTATGGTTAATGGAAGCATCTTGATATGACTTTTTGATAATCTGTTACCAGCCTCTACATATTTTGTATGTGGGCCGTAATTGTGCCGTCATGTGAAGCATGTATACTAATGAGAGATAGATTTGTATTGATATATCATCAACTGTGCTGTCATGTGAAATATGCATACTAATGTGAGTCGGATATATATTGACATGCCATCAGATTCACTCATGGTATCTGGTCACTATTGTGCCGCACTATGTGTGCCCGGTTTAATTTAAAATCTAAAATATGATTCCTTATTACTCCTGATATATGGGGGACTATTTAATGCATATATATATATATATATAATGTTTAATATCAGTTTCCTCTTTTGTTGGTGCCTGTTGGCATCAATTAAGATCTAACAACATTGGTGCACTGATATTGATATTTTACATGAGTGAGTCTGCCTCTCTCGGGGTTAATATAGGCGCCTGTGTTAATCACCATAACACTAGCCATAATGGTGATCTATCGATCTGACTACCTTATGATTTATAATCATGGATACTAATGTTATTGTAGCGAGACCCTATAATAACGTTATGATCTATAACAAAATAAATGATTGTTGTTGGCTAGTATTTGGCGCCTGCGCAGTAGGTTTGATCATGGTGGCTGCGGCCACCATGTACATACTTAGTTTTACAATTCTGGGTTTCTTGATAGTGGCAAACACACAGTGAGATAAAATCCGCACTGTTTCAGATTATAGGTGCATTTGCCGTTTTTTGCACCCGTATGATGATATTGTTTACTATGATCTTTAGACCTCATACTGGGTTATGTGTCTCCAACTGTATGGATGTTAGCACTTGTGCATCTGATTAAATACATTATTGATTCAAGGTATTAAAATATGTCATTTGTGTTTTTTGCCAGTTTTGTGCTGAATAATAGCGCATTAGCGCCGTTCTATCAGTAGGTTAATATTCTCCAGCTTTTTATCATTAATGCATGCGTAGTAGGCAGATTTTTACATGCCTCTGGTATTTGCCATCATTGGTTGGTACTTTACATATATGTAATGGGTATGATTGTTATGACCCTTTGTTTCTATACCGGCTTATTTATTTCCGGGTTATAAATGCCAGCGCTTGCGCAGTGGATTTAATACATCTTAGATATAGGCCAGTTATGGCCGTTCCTTGACGCATGCGCTATGGGCAGATCTCAGTATGCCCGGAGTGGTTGCCATTACTAGCTGGTAGTTTGCGCACGCGCAGTGGGTCCGATTGTTGTGACCCTTTGATTGCATACTGAGTGTTTTATTTCCGGGTTGCAGACACCGGCGCTTGCGCACTGAACTGAATCCATCTGTGACATGGACCACTCACCGCCCCAATTGACCACACACCTTCTAAGTCTATCTATGTTTTCCTGGTAAGCGTTAACACAGCTGCGCTCTATTACTAATTAACTAATTATATTTAACCCCTTCACTACCAAGGGTGGTTTGCACGTTAACTCCCGGGCCAATTTTTACAATTCTGACCACTGTCCCTTTATGAGGTAATAACTCTGAAACGCTTCCATGGATCCCGGTGATTCTGACATTGTTTTCTCATGACATATTGTACTTCATGTTAGTGGTAAAATTTCATTCAAATAACTTTATTTGTGAAAAAAAACAGAAATTTGGTGAAAATTTTTAAAATTTCGCAATTTTCCAACTTTGAATTTTTATGCTCTTAAATCACAGAGATACGGCACACAAAAAACTTAATAAGTAACATTTCCCACATGTTTACTTTACATCAGCACAATTTTGGAACCAAAATTTGTTTTTGTTAGGAAGTTATAAGGGTTAAAAGTTGACCAGCGATTTCTCATTTTTGCAACACCATTTTATTTTTACGGACCACATCACATTTGAAGCCACTTTGAGGGGTCTATATGATAGAAAATACCCAAAAGTGACACCATTCTAAAAACTGCACCCCTTAGGGTGCTCAAAACCACATTCAAGAAGTTTATTAACCCTTCAGGTGCTTCACAGGAATTTTTTGAATATTTAAAAAAAAAAAATGAACATTTAACTTTTTTTCACAAAAAAAATACTTCAGGTTCAATTTTTTTTATTTTACCAAGGGTAACTGGAGAAATTGGACTGCAAAAGTTATTGTGCAATTTGTCCTGAGTACGCTGATACCTGATATGTGGGGGGAACCACTGTTTCGGTGCATGGCAGAGCTCAGAAGGGAAGGAGCGCCGTTTGACCTTTTCAGTGCAAAATTGGCTGGAATTCAGATCGGACGCCATGTCACGTTTGGAGAGCCCCTGATGTACCTAAACAATGGAAACCCCCCACAAGTGACCCCATTTTGGAAACTAGACCCCCCAAAGGAACTTATCTAGATATGTGGTGAGAACTTTGAACCCACAAGGGCTTCACAGAAGTTTATAATGTACAGCGGTACAATTAAAAAAATCATATTTTTTCCACAAAAATGATCTTTTCACCCCCAATTTTTATTTTCCCAAAGGTAACAGGACCCTAAAAGTTATTGTGCAATTTGTCCTGAGTACGCTGATACCCCACATGTGGGGGTAAACCACTATTTGGGCGCATTGCCGAGCTCGGAAGGGAAGCAGCGCCATTTGACTTTTTTGGCTGGAATTGAGATCGGACACCATGTCGCGTTTGGAAAGCCCCTGATATACCAAAACAGTGGAAACCCCCCACAAATGACACCATTTTGGAAACGAGACCCCCCAAGGAACTTATCTAGATGTGCGGTGAGAACTTTGAACCCCAAGGGCTTCACAGAAGTTTATAACGTACAGCCGTACAATTAAAAAATCATATTTTTTCCACAAAAATGATCTTTTCACCCTCAATTCTTATTTTTCCAAGGGTAACAGGACCCTAAAAGTTATTGTGCAATTTGTTCTGAGTGCGCTGATACCCCATATGTAGGTGTAAACGACTATTTGGGCACATGGCAGAGTTCGGAAAGGAAGCATCGCCATTTGACGTTTTTGGCTGGAATTGAGATCGGACACCATGTTGCGTTTGGAAAGCCCCTGATGTACCAAAACAGTGGAAACCCCCCATAAATGACACCATTTTGGAAACTAGACCCCCCAAGGAACTTATCTAGATGTGTGCTGAGCACTTTGAACCCCCCAGTGCTTCACAGAAGTTTATATTGCCCGGGCGTGAAAATAAAAAAATCGTATTTTTTCAACAAACATGATCTTTTAGTCCCCAATTTTTTTATTTTTCCAAGGGTACCAGGAGAAATTGGACCCAAAAGTTGTTGTCCAATTTGTCCTGAGTATGCTGATACCCCATATGTGGGAGAAAACTACTGTATGGGCACAAGTCAGGGCTCGGAAGGGAAGTAGTGACATTTTGGAAGCTAGACTTTGATGAAATGGTCTGTGGGTGTCATGTTGCCTTTGGAGAGCCCCTGATGTACCTAAACAGTAGAAACCCCCCACAAATAACACCATTTTGGAAACTAGACCCCCTGAGGAACTTATCTATATGTGTGGTGAGCACTTTGAACCCCCAAGGGCTTCACAGAAGTTTATAATGCCCGGGCGTGAAAATAAAATCGTATTTTTTCCACAAACATGATCTTTTAGTCCCCAATTTTTTTATTTTCCCAAGGGTACCAGGAGAAATTGGATCCCAAAAGTTGTTGTCCAATTTGTCCTGAGTATGCTGATGCCTCATATGTGGGAGAAAACTACTGTATGGGTACACGTCGGGGCTCGGAAGGGAAGTAGTGACGTTTTGGAATGCAGACTTTGATGGAATGGTTTGCGGGTGTCATGTGCGTTTGGAGAGCCTCTGATGTGCCTAAACTATTCAAACTTCCCAAAAATGACCCCATTTTGAAACTAGACCCCCACGGAACTTATCTAGATGTGTGGTGAGCACTTTGAACCCCCAAGTGCTTCACAGAAGTTTATAACACCCGGGCGTGAAAATAAAAAAAATCATATTTTTTTCCACAAAAATGATATTTTTGCCCCCAATTTTTTATTTTCCTAAGGGTAACAGGAGAAATTGGACCCCAACAGTTGTTTTGCAATTTGTCCTGAGTAGGCTGATTCCCCATATGTGGGGGTAAAACACTGTTTGGGCGCATGGCAGAGCTTGGAAGGGAAGGAGCACCATTTGACTTTTTCAACGCAGAATTGGCTGGAATTGAGATCAGATGCCATGTTGCGTTTGGAGAGCACCTGATGTGCCTAAACAGTGGAAACCCCCCAATTCTAACTCCAACCCTAACACACCCCTAACCCTAATCTCAGCCCTAACACTAGCCCTAGCCCTAGCCCTAACCCTAGCCCTAACCCTAGCCCTAGCCCTAACCCTAACGGGAAAATGGAAATAAATACATTTTTTAAATTTTATTGTTTTTCCCTAACTAAGGGGGTGATAACGGGGGGTTTGATTTACTATTTATGGCGGTTTTTATATTTGGCAGCTGTCGCATGCTAAAAGACGCTTTTTATTGTAAAAATAGTTTTTGCATCACCACATATTGAGAGCTATAATTTTTCCATATTTTGACCCACTGCGTCATGTGAGGTCTTTTTTTTGCGGGACGAGTTGACGTTTTTATTGTGTGATAAAACACTCCGGGATCGCCTTTGCTGGGGTCAAAGGTCTCGTGCGTTCAGCATGAAACTCAGGAGCAGAGCTGGGATTCGGGTGTAACTGACCCTGAGTCAGGTTTATTAATGGTGAAAGCAATGCAAAAAGGAAATAAAACATAAAACAAATCCTTGCCTGTCCTGCACTAACTAAACAATGGACAACCTAACTACCAACTGGCGGGCTTCTCCCGTCCAGCCAAACCACAGTTGCAGTGAGCACTGCTTCCACTCACGTGTGTCTCTCACACAGACAGGCTCTCTGTGTTCCCAGGCTGAGACACTCACACAACCACCTGGCATCCTTTTATATCCACCTCCCATTATTCATTAGCAAGCAGGTGTGATACTGACCAGACTAGGCCACATAGGAAAGGAATCTGGGCGAGATATACCTGCCCTCATCCACTATTCCCACATGATTCTCACATATCCCCCCCCTCTGCTCAGACCACTCCGGTCGAGCAATGACACCCGCCAAACAGTGCACTCGGGACAGGGCATCTGCATTTCCCATCTGTACGCCTGGGCGGTGCTCCACCGTAAAAGTGTAGGCCTGCAGGGCAAGGAACCACCTGGTCACCCGACTATTCCGTTCCTTGTTCAAGTGCATCCACTTGAGAGGGGCATGGTCAGTGATCAGCCTGAACTTTCGGCCCACCAGGTAATATTTGAGGGCCTCTAGAGCCCACTTAATGGCGAGGCACTCTTTTTCTACGACTGCATACCTTTGCTCGTGTTTATTCAGCTTCCTGCTGAGATAGAGGACTGGGTGTTCCACTCCGTCCCTCACTTGTGAGAGTACGGCCCCGATACCGGTATCAGAGGCATCTGTTTGTACCACAAACTCGCTGCAGAAGTCCGGAGTCACCAGTACGGGCTGAGAGCAAAGTGCCCGTTTTAGGCTATGGAAGGCTTCTTCAGCCGCTAAACTCCATTTAATCATGACGGAGTCTTTCCCTTTTGTAAGATCCGTCAGGGGGGTAGCGATGGCTGCAAAATTGGGTATGAACCGGCGATAATAGCCGGCGATCCCCAGGAAGGCTTGTACCTGCTTCTTGTTGACAGGTTGCGGCCAGTCCTGAACTGGCTGAATCTTATCAACCTGGGGTTTAACAACACCCCTCCCAATTACATACCCCAAATACCGGGCTTCTTCTAGCCCGATGTGACATTTCTTGGGGTTCGCGGTTAGACCTGCCTCCCACAGGTCGTCAATCACAGCTTGTACTTTCTGGAGATGAGTCTCCCAGTCCAAGCTGTAAATGACAATGTCGTCCAAATAGGCCGAAGCGTACCGCCTATGTGGCCTCAGGACTCGATCCATCAGTCTCTGGAAGGTCGCCGGTGCTCCGTGCAGTCCAAACCGCATATACACATACTGAAATAGACCTTCTGGGGTAGCAAATGCCGTCTTTTCTCTGGCAGCCTCCGCCAGAGGGATCTGCCAATACCCCTTTGTTAGGTCTAGGGTCGTAATATACCGGGCTTTTCCTAACCGATCTATTAACTCGTCGACCCGGGGCATAGGGTAGGCATCAAATTTTGAGACCGCATCCAGTTTCCTGAAGTCATTGCAGAACCGGATGGTGCCGTCCGGTTTAGGAATTAGCACAATCGGGCTGGACCAAGCACTGTGCGATTCCTCAATGACACCTAACTCTAACATTGCCTTCACTTCTCGGGAAACGGCTTCACGGCGCGCTTCCGGGATTCGGTAGGGCTTTACGTGAACTGTGACACCAGGTTCCGTTACAATGTCATGTTTCATTAGCGTAGTCTGCCCAGGTTTTTCTGAGAAAAACTTTTGGTTGTAAAGTAGAAACTGCCTGACCTCAGTCTTTTGCCGCTCCGAGAGAGTCTCTGCAACCCGTACCTCCGGTACGGTATGTGAGCAGACGGGACGGGCCAGCTCCGCTGACAAGGCAGACCGATCTTTCCAGGGTTTTATCAGATTTACATGATAAATCTGTTCAGGTTTCCGTTTACCTGCCTGGTATACTTTGTAGTTTACTTCACCAACTCTTTCCTTAATCTCAAAGGGGCCCTGCCACTTTGCCAGGAACTTACTGTCCACCGTGGGGACCAGGATCAACACACTATCTCCGGGTGCAAACGTACGGATCTTGGCGCCCCTATCATAGATTCTTTTTTGGGCTCCTTGAGCCTGTATCATGTGTTCTTTGACGATAGGCATAACAGCCGCAATACGGTCCTGCATTTGTGTGACGTGATCTATCACTGTTTTAAACGGTGTGACCTGACCCTCCCAGGTTTCTTTTGCAACGTCTAACAGTCCGCGAGGACGTCGGGCGTACAATAACTCGAAAGGCGAGAATCCCGTGGAAGACTGGGGTACTTCCCTGATGGCAAAAAGCAAATACGGAAGTAAATAGTCCCAGTTCTTCCCATCCTTGTCTATCACCTTTCTCAGCATCTGCTTCAGAGTTTTATTGAACCGTTCGACCAACCCGTCTGTTTGAGGGTGATACACGGATGTGCGTAACGGTTCGATTTGTAACAATCGGCAGAGCTCCTTCATTACCCTGGACATAAAGGGGGTCCCCTGGTCGGTGAGTATCTGTTTTGCTATACCGACCCGACTAAACACATGCACCAGTTCCTTGGCAATCGTCTTGGTGGCTGTGTTACAGAAAGGGATGGCCTCCGGGTAACGAGTGGCATAATCCAAGATGACCAGGATATGTTGGTGTCCACGTGCAGACCGTGGAAGGGGCCCAACTAAATCCATCCCAATCCTCTCAAACGGGACTTCAATAATAGGTGGGGGTACCAAAGGGCTACAGAATCGGGGCTTAGGTGCATAGGCTTGGCAGTCAGGACAAGACTCACAATATACACGAATATCGTGATGCATGCCTGGCCAAACAAAACAGTGTAATATCCTTTCGGTGGTTTTCTGGACTCCCAGGTGACCTCCCATCACATGTCCGTGGGCCAGGTCCAGCACCTGCCGCCGGTAGGGTTTTGGCACGACTAATAGTTGCACCGTATCTTCCCCCTTTTTCTCTATCTGATAGAGTAAATCATTCTCCAGAACCATGTAAGGATATGCCAGCCTAGAGCCAGGTTCTACGGGTACCCCATTTATCACTTTTACATTTGTCCTAGCCTGAGAAAGGGTAGGATCCTTTATTTGCTCGCTTTGGAAGTCATCTTTCTGAACTTCTAAATCCGGCAAACGGGGAGGTGGACGGCTGTCGGCCTCCTCCTCTTCCCCGGTCTCCTCCGTATCACCCGCCATGACTGAAAACGGGAACTGCAGGTCATTTCCCGCAGACTCTTCCCCCGAGTCTTCCGGGGAGACATCCACGCGCCCTGGGAGAAGAATCATGTACACTATTACCCGAGGGCATCAACTGATTCTCCCACAATTGCCAGAAGTGTGGAAAATCCCGGCCCAGGATAACATCATGCAATAACGCCGGGACGAGTCCCACTTTATGTTGCACAGACCAATAGGAAGTAGTAATGCATATGACCGTGGTGAGGTACGAACAGGTGTCTCCATGCACACACGTTACAGAAAATTTGTCTGATGCTCCAGTCGGGGCTGACACCAGACTGGCCTTCACCAGAGTCACCACACTTCCCGAGTCTAACAATGCCACCACATTTTTGCCATCAACAGTTAAATCACACAAGTGTTTTTCCACATCCTTTTGACCGGCATTCACACTCACTACCCGTGCAACCATAGACATGCGGTTTTTAGAGTCTGTGACGTCGCACTGCATGGGCTCAGTAGTGACCGGACAGTTCGCAGCAATATGTCCCATCTCTTGGCAGCGGAAACACCTAATGGGCCCCTTGCTTAGACCATAGTTCGTTACTCTCGGCCTCGCAGTGCGGGCAGTCCCGTTTTCCTCCCCCACTGTCTTAGGGATTTTTCCATCTCCCTGGAACAGTCTTACCGGTTCCACGTGGAGATGATGAAGAACGAGTCCTTCCGCCACGGAGTAACGTTCAACCAGATCCACCAGTTGATCTGCCGTCGTAGGATTTCCATGGCTTACCCACTTCCTCAGGGCTGGCGGTAGAGCTCTCAAGTACTTGTCCATGACGACTCTCTGGATTATCTCTGGCGCTGTCAACACCTCGGGTTGTAGCCACTTCTTCGTCACGTGGATCAGGTCGAACATCTGTGACCGCGGTGGTTTATCCGGCTGATAAGTCCATTGATGCACTCTCTGTGCACGGACAGCGGTCGTCACTCCCAGCCGGGCCAAGATCTCGGCTTTCAGTTTGTCAAAGTCCTTCGCGGCTTCAGGCTCTAAGTCATAATAAGCCTTTTGGGCCTCACCGGAAAGAAACGGGGCAATCAGGCCGGCCCATCGCGCCTTCGGCCATTTTTCTTGCACCGCCGTCCGTTCAAACGTGGTCAGGTATGCCTCAACGTCATCTTCGGTCGTCATCTTCTGCCAGTACCGACTCACGTGAATCACTCTCGACTCGGCTTCCAGGTTACCCTCATGTAGGCTTGCCAGGCACTGCGCCACCTGCTGGAGAAACGAACGATCAGTAGCTGTCATGTCCACCAACTCCTTCAGCTTTGCCATCATCACCCGATTAGCTTCTTGCTGGACGGCGGTGGACTGTACCAGCGCTTTCACCACGTCCTCCATGCTCATGCTTGCAACGTGATGCCCGCGTTCTCCACCACAATGTGATAAAACACTCCGGGATCGCCTTTGCTGGGGTCAAAGGTCACGTGCGTTCAGCATGAAACTCAGGAGCAGAGCTGGGATTTGGGTGTAACTGACCCTGAGTCAGGTTTATTAACGGTGAAAGCAATGCAAAAAGGAAATAAAACATAAAACAAATCCTTGCCTATCTGGCACTAACTAAACAATGGACAACCTAACTACCAACTGGCGGGCTTCTCCCGTCCAGCCAAACCACAGTTGCAGTGGGCACTGCTTCCACTCACGTGTGTCTCTCACACAGACAGGCTCTCTGTGTTCCCAGGCTGAGACACTCACACAACCACCTGGCATCCTTTTATATCCACCTCCCATTATTCATTAGCAAGCAGGTGTGATACTGACCAGACTAGGCCACATAGGAAAGGAATCTGGGCGAGATATACCTGCCCTCATCCACTATTCCCACATGATTCTCACAATTGGTACTATTTTTGGACACGTGACTTCTTTTGATCGCTTTTTATTCCGATTTTTGGGACTTCAGAATGAACAAAAACCAGCGTTTCATGAATTTCTTTTGGGGGGGTGCGCTTACACCGTTCCGCATGCGGGAAAATTGATAAAGCAGTTTTATTCTTCGGGTCAGTTCGATTACAGCGATACCTCATTTATGTCTTTTTTTATGTTTTGGCGCTTTTATGCAATGAAAACAATTTTCTATAAAAAATAATTACTTTTGCATCGCTTTATTCTGCGAGCTATAACTTTTTTATTTTTTCGCTGATGATGCTGTGTGTCAGCTTGTTTTTTGCGGGACAAGATGACGTTTTCAGCGGTACCATGGATATTTATATGCGTCTTTTTGATTGAGCGTTATTGCACTTTTTGTTCGGCAGTATGATAATAAATCATTATTTTTTGCTTCGTTTTTTATTTTTATTTTTTAAGGGGTTTGCTAAAGGGGTTAACTAATGGGATAGTTTTATAGGGCGGGTCGTTACGGACGCGGCGATACCAAATATGTGTTCTTTTATTTTTTTGTTTTTATTTCCAAAAAATAAATTTATTAGGGAATATTTTTTTTTTTTTAATTTATTTAGCGATTTTTTAAAAATTATTTTTACACTTTTTTTTTTTAACTTTATTACATTGTCCCAGGTGGGACATCACTGTCCTGTGACAGATCAGCGATCTGTCACAGGCACTACACAGGCTTCCTCCTTGCCTGCGCTTTGCAGGCACTGAGGAAGCCAGCTCCCTGCAGGCCCCCGAAGGTCCCCGCCGCCATATTGGATCCGGGGACCTGCAGGGAAGGAGACCCCCGCAGCAGCACTGCACATTGCGCTGCTGTGGGGGGCTCAGGGAAGCACGGAGGGAGCCCCCTCCCTGCCGATGCTTCCCTTTAACCCCGGTACACCGCGATCGTATTTGATCGCGGTGTGCCAGGGGTTAACGTGTCGGGGGCGGTCCGTGACTGCCCCTGACACATTGTACCGGGTGTCAGCTGTGATAATCAGCTGACACCCGGCCGCGATCAGCTGCGCTCACCACGTGGGCGCCGCTTATCGCTATGACTTAATATTCCGTCCATGGGAATTAGGTCCCAGGTCACATGGATGGAATATTACGTCCATTGTAGGAAAGGGGTTAATGACACAAATGACAGGCAGACGGTACCCCTGACGAGGCCACAATCAGTGGCGACACGCGTCGGGTCTCTGCTCTCCCAGGCTCCACTCCAATTTATATATGGGCTTTTTGCACAGATAAGTTAGGGTCATGCTTTATATTTTGCATAGGTGGCTATTTTAGTCTGTATTACCTAACCCTGCATGTCCAGCAAGTTCAGGTATTATAAAGTGTTTATAGTTAGGTTTCCGTCCTTTTAGACACCATTCTATTACACAGGGGTTCATTGTATTGATAATACAGGGTCATTCTTTATTTTCTTATGGGTGGCTATTTTAGCCTTTATTACTCACTCCTGCGTGCCTAGTACCGTTTGGCATATGTGAGGGGAGTGAGCCTTTATAACTCCCCTATCACCACCTTTTTGACTTGCTGTCCAAGCTTAGTTTTGAATTTCTATGTATAGCCTATATGGAGAACTCTCTTGTGGTTATATTCTTTAAAGAACCTTCTATGTATGCACCATATGCAATGTATGACTATGATGTTTGTGCCGATCTTTTTCAGCCTTTAGATCTATAACTTCTGTGCATCCATTTGAACCAACAATTAAATCTGTAGAGTATTTTTCTATAGACTTCATGGTTGTATTATGGTATGCTATTTATATGGACATAGGGTTTCTCTATAAAATCATCATTTGTGGAGTGTCTGGCTATGGGAGTTTGGTTCTATCCTGAGCCTATTGATTCTTGTATGTCACATGAGTGACGTATTTTAATGTTTTTAACTTTTTGTGTGTTTGTTTTTTGTGTCATAATAAAGATTAAAGTTATATACTTTTGCTAAATCATGCCTCAGGTGATCCCCTATTTGGGACCTATTTCCTTCCTCTTCTTTTTCTAGACGCTAAGATTATAAGGAGCTTTGAAAAATACAGTTACATCATGAAGGTGGAATAGGAAATCTCGGAGTGACATCCACTTTGGGGGGGATTTGTCATAATTAATTGAAAACACATTTTTCATTTAGTACATTGATAGCGATGTATTCACAGAAACATTTCATTCAAGTTTAGGCAGTGAATACGGACAGTTAATATAAAGTTATAGTGACACCATCTGCAGCAAGATGATGCTGCAGGTCTTTGGAGGTGGTCTGTGGATTGTCCTTGACTGTTCTCACCATTCTTCTTCTCTGCCTTTCTGATATTTTTCTTGGCCTGCCACTTCTGGGCTTAACAAGTACTGTACCTGTGTTCTTCCATTTCCTTACTATGTTCCTCACAGTGGAAACTGACAGGTTAAATCTCTGAGACAACTTTTTGTATCCTTCCCCTGAAAAGCTATGTTGAATAATCTTTGTTTTCAGATCATTTGAGAGTTGTTTTGAGGAGCCCATGATGCCACTCTTTATAGGAGAATCAAATAGGAGAACTACTTGCAAGTGGCCACTTGAAATACCTTTTCTCATGATTTGATACACCTGGCTATGAAGTTCAAAGCTCAATGAGGTTACAAAACCAATTTAGTGCTTCAGGAAGTCAGTAAAAAGTAGTTAGGAGTGTTCAAATCAAGAAAATGATAAGGGTGCCCATACTTTTGCACTGGTCAAATTTTGTTTAAATGCAGATTGCACATTTTCTGTTAGTACAATAAACCTCATTTGAATCCAGAAATATAACTGAGTTCATCAGTTATTAGATATATGAAACTGAAATAGCTGTTGCAAAAACCAAAATTGTTATAAAGAAAAAAGGTTAACATTAATAGGGGTGCCCAAACTTGACTGTATTTACTTTCTTATGTGGTCATTCACTACATTCCTCTATGTGTAGTATATTAGGTACTTAATGTGAATACCTACCTCAATTCATGACAGTAATTATATCGTGATGTGTTTCCATTTTTAATTTGCACCAAATTTTTCTTTTATTTTGACTTTTTAGGTCTATTTTATGTATTTGATTGTTTTCTTTTAACATTTGCCTCTGTGGCCATAGTTTTTATATTCCAGATTTTTTTTTTTTTTTAAATCGCAAAAAGTACCTTGAAATTTCAGTCTTTGGAAATTTTGGAGCAAACTTTCAAATGTTTCGCGAAACATGTGCCTTTTTGCTCTATAAAAGGTGCAAAAAGGTAACCAAAAATAAAAAGCAATTTTGATTTTACTTAAGATTCTTGATCCACAAGTGCCATTTAGAAGAATTTGGCGCAATAACCATCAATGAATGCCATAAGACAAAAAAAAAAAGAAAGTGCAACTTAAAAAAAACCGGACGGCATCATTTACGGTAATTATTTTGAAACGTTTTGCTTGCTTTTAGCTCATAAGAAATAGATGCTGGTGATAGCTCCAAAATCACCTCTAAATTTCATTGTTTTTTGCTGGTCCTCTGGGCCCAATATTGTCTCAAAATCTGGGTTATCCGGAAGATCCTCTGGCACTCTAATGGTGCAGATGGCCAAAGATTCTCTCATCAAAGAGAATTGGGCCGATTATGCAAATGACACTCTTGATCAGAGTCTGATCAGTGTCGGCAAAGTGTAATCTGATTCTCTATTGTGTCAATGTGCAGAAATCAGGCTGCTCTCAGATATTATCCGAGTGCAGTCCGATGTTTTCCATGGTCTCATTGACTTGCATGGCTGAGTGAGATTCTAATATCGAATCAAACTGGGGCGTGCAGTGATAATTTTTGGACATGGACATGGCCTCGTAGACTAAAATTGGTCAGACACAGACAGCAAATATGCTCGCCTGCACCTGCTCTACATCTTTTCTGAATGGAAATGAAAGCAAGAAGAGTTTTTGGAAAAATGTTAAATGCTCTTGAATTCCAATTAACTATAATTGTAAATTTTGCAAAAATGTGATAGCCATGGGATAATTTTTTTAGGTGGTTTGGTAATTAAAATTAATATTTTATAATTGCTTTATTTTTCAGGTATTCTTTCCAGGATGAAGAAGACATGTTTATGGTTGTAGATCTTCTTCTGGGAGGAGATCTGCGCTATCATTTACAACAGAACGTGCATTTTAGTGAGGAGACTGTGAAACTTTATATATGTGAATTATCACTGGCCCTGGATTACTTACAAAAACACCACATCATTCACCGGTAAGAGGACACATGGGATTTCTTCTAGATTATTTTTTTTTTCTTGATTGAAACATGAAAAGTGAAAATTACAACTATGTTCACATAGATTTGTCTGGAGCTCCATATTACAGTAATGCTCATATTAGGCACACACGCACGAACATTGCATATATTAAGTACATGCAACCATTTTACCTGCAGTACACACTGTGTTTAGTGTAATTATTTTTCCTTATTTTTAAAGAAAAAGGTACTGGTATATAGACAGTCATCTCTACATACCCGTGAAGGGCACGATATAGATCATTAGGTAGAAAAAAATCCTACTTACTTTGCAATGCAGCCTGTGGCCCACTGCTAATGCCACTTCCTGCTGTTAGGCATCGGGGCTCTGCCGCTGCACAACAGGAATCCCGAGCCTTTCACTCGGCGGTCTCCCATTCTCCTTCGGCCGCAGAGACGCCTGCTCAGCAGACTCGTCGTTCCCAACGCTCTGCTCAGACCAGTACTATGGGTTTGCTTGCTGCTGCCACCTCTAGTCCACCTTTAGCAATGCAGGCTGGCCAGCAGCAAGTCTCTCCAGGGACTAAGTCCTCCTTGCGGTCCACTGAGCATGCCCGTGGTGTGATCTCCCATTGGAGATCGAAGGTCTTGTGCTCAGGTCCTTCTCCAGCTAGGATTGATCCATCTGAAAGGCCAGGGAAGTCCCGGAAGCAGGCGGCAATAAAAGGTTCGCATGGCCGCTCTGGCCATGCGCTAGTATAGACTGCATTAGCTGACTATCAAGAGTGTGTGTCGTATGCATGTATGAATGTCTCTGGTGAATGACTCATTAAGAACCCCTACCCTTGGTACGCATGTGTTGTGCAGCCTAGCCTGTTAAGCGCCCAGGCTTAGGTTTAGGTAGGTCAGAGTCAGTGACAGGCATTGGTCTCCACCAGTGGTTCGGCACGCCACAGTGCACGTGCTCTACACACTGAAGTCAGCGTCTATACCGGCATCCGCAGTTGTGACGCAGCACGCTCAGAAGGTCTAGAGGGGCTCTGACCCCATGTCCTTGGGGCAGGGTTTTGTGACCGCTTTCTGTGCGCTCCTTGGCCGGGCTCTGTGAGTTAAACAGGCTCCGGTGTTTATGTTCAGCGGTAGTGCGGCTCTGTGAGTTAACAGAGATGCTGCTGTTCACACTGGGTGACGTTAACCCACGTGTGACCTTCCCACACCGCTTTATACTTCCGCCTTTACTTAGCAGCAGTGTACCACCTCTGCACGGTGAACCCCAGGCTGTGAATGCACCTACTATTATTTTATAATTTGGTGCGTTTCGCCAGCCCTAACACCTGCTTTCTTAAGAGGTTGTGAGTTTGAATCCCGGGTAAGACCAAATTCAAGGAAAGGAAATTATGAAGCTGACATCAGAACAGTGAGATAAGGCCCCGTTACACATAACGATGTCCCAGCGATCCCACCAACGATCCAACATGATGAGATCGCTGGGACATCATTAGGCTGATTGCTGGTGAGCTGTCACAAGACAGCCCCTCTCTAATATAAACATCGGGTATCCAGGAGCAGCGTCTCCTGGATACCCGCTGTTTACCTTGGAAACCGGCATACACGCTGGTTTCCAAGGTAAATATTGGGTATCTTAAGCCGTGCGACTCCTGGATACCCGCTGTTTACCTTGGAAACCAGCGAGTATGCCAGTTTCCAAGGTAAGCAGCGGGTATCCAGGAGACGCGGCTCCTGGATACACGATGTTTACATTAGAAGCCAGCGTCCAGTGTCACCGATCGCTGGTCTCTCGCTGCCACACGCAGCGATGCGCGCTGGCCAGCGGGAGACCAGCGATCGAAAAATGGCCCAGGCCGATGATGCACGATCAGCAATAACTGGCAGGGGGGCTGGTCGCTGATCCCTGTCACACACAGCGAACTCGCTGGCGAGATCGCTGTGGCGTCACAAAATCAGCGATCTCGCTAGCGAGATCGCTGTGTGTGACAGGGCCTATAGACAAGGTGACTCTGACAGAGGTATAGTGTGAAAGAGAAGAGCTGAAGCTGATAGCAGTACAGAGTGAGAGAGAAGACTCTGACAGCAGCACAATGTGCAGAAGATGACTGGCAGCAGTACAGTGTGAGAGAGATGAAGCAGGCAGCAGAACAATGAGAGAGGTGAGATGAAGATGACAGCAGTATAGTTGGAGAGAAGAGATGAAGATTATTATTATTATTATCTATTTATAAAGCACCATTGGTTCCATGGTGCTGTACATGAGAAGGGGATACATAAAAATTACAGATATCACTTACAGTAAACAAACTAACAATGACAGACTGATACCGAGGGGAGAGAGGACCCTGCCCTTTTGGGCTTACATTCTACAGGATGGTGAGGAACGAGACTGTAGGTTGGGGAGTTGCAGCACTTCTGGTGTTGGTTGAGGCGATAACTCCGGTAGTGGTGAGGAGGCAGCGGGGATCATTGCAGGCTGTAAGCTTTCCTGAAGAGATGGGTTTTCAAGTTCTGTCTGAAGGATCCGATTATGGTTGATAGTCGGACGTGTTGGGGCAAGGAATTCCAGAGGATGGGGGATATTCGGGAGAAGTCTTGGAGGCGGTTGGGTGAGGAGCAGAGAAGGAGGTCTTGGGAGGACCAGAGATTACGTGAAGGAAGTTATCGGGAGATTAGTTCAGAGATATATGGAGGAGACAGTTTATAGATGGCCTTGTAGGTCAGTATTAGTAATTTGAATTGGACACGCTGAGGGAATGGGAGCCAGTGAAGAGATTTGTGGAGGAGTAGCAAGGAGAGAGATGAATTAGTCAGGTGGCAGAGTTAAGGATGGACTGGAGGGGTGCGAGGGTGTTAGCATGGAGGACACAGAAAAGGATGTTCCAGTAGTCGAGGCGGGAGATCTTGAGGGCATGCACAAGCATTTTAGTAGATTGGGGGTTGAGGAAGGAACGGATTCTGGAAATATTTTTGAGCAGGAGGCGACAGGAGGTGGAGGGAGTTTCGATGTGCGGTTTGAAGGACAGGGCAGAGTCAAAGGTTACTCCGAAGCAGCGGACCTCTGGTACAGGGGAAAGCGTGATGTCGTCAATTGTTATAGATAGGTCGGGAAAGAAAGATCTGTGAGATGGGGGAAAGATGATCAGTTCAGATGTGTCCACATTGAGCTTGAGGAAGTGAGAGGAGAAAGAAGATATGGCTGATAGACACTCCGGGATTCTGGAGAGCAGAGAGGTGACGTCTGGGCCAGAGAGGTAGATCTGAGTATCATCGGCATAAAGGTGGTACTGGAATCCATGGGACTTTGAGTTGCCCTAGGCCAAGTGTATAGATTGAGAAGAGTAGGGGTCCTAGAACAGAGCCTTGGGGGACTCTAACACAGAGAGGGTGGGATGAGGAGGTAGTGTGGGAGTGGGAGACGCTGAATGTGCGGTTGGGAAGGTATGAGGAGATCCAAAATAGGGCGAGGTCTTTGATGCCAAAGGAGGAGAGGATCTGTGGTAGGAGGCAGTGGTCAACTATGTCAAAAGCAGAGGACAGGTCTAGGAGGAGGAGTATAGAGTATTGTCCGTTAGCTTTGGCTGTAAGTAGGTTGTTGGTAATTTTGGTCAGGGCTGTCTCAATGGAATGATGGGGACGGAAACCAGATTGTAGAGTGTCAAAGAGCAAGTTAGATTAGAGGTGGGAGAAAAGTTCAGCGTGGACGTGCTGCTTCAGGAGTTTAGAAGCGAATGGGAGCAGTGATATTGGGTGATAGCTGGACATAGCGGTTGGGTCGAGAGTTGGCTTTTTACGGATAGGCGTGATTGCAGCATGTTTGAAAGCAGAAGGGAAGGTACCAGAAGTTAGTGATAGGTTGAAGAGGTGGGTTAGGAATGGGATAAGAGTGGTGGTGATGTTGGGGAGGAGGTTGGATGGGATAGGGTCAAGTGCACATGTGGTGAGGTGTGATTTGTAGAGAAGATGAGCAAGCTCCCCTTCAGTGATGTTAGATAGGGAGGTTATGGAGTTTGGGCATTGGCCTGGTGTGCAAAGGGGTTGTGGTGGTTGAGCAATAAAAACTTGCCGTGTTTGGTCTATCTTGTTTTTGAAATGTGCTGCAAAGTCCTCGGCAGAAATTAGGGAAGTGGGAGGGGGCAGTGGTGGGCGGAGGAGGGAGTTAAAAGTGTTGAACAAATGTTTGGGGTTGTGGGATAAGGAAGATACAAGGGATGATAAGATAATAACTGTGAGATTACTGAGTGATCCGGTCACGTATAAACAAATCCCTGCAGACCCAACAGACTCATTTTGCAATAAACTTAATTCTTTAGCCCTTAAGGGGAAATCTATAGGTATCTTAACTAAAAAAGAATGCCAATTTATTAACAACAAAACACCATCAATTGCAGTGTTTTATCATATCCCCAAAATCCATAAAAATGTAACAAACCCACCTGGCAGGCCTATCATATCGGGTATTAACTGTCTCACAGCTAACTTATCTAAATACGTGGATAACCATCTACAGAAATGTATGACCTTGTTGCCGGCTTATCTAAAAGACACCACTCATACCCTGCAGGTCTTGGAACCGTTAGAGTGGGACCACAATTTCATTCTAGCTACTTTAGATGTTAGAATCATAGCATCATAGAATCGTAGAGTTGAAAGGGACCTCCTGGGCCATCTGGTCCAACCCCCTGCTCAAAGCAGGATTCGCTAAATCATCCCAGTCAGATGTCTGTCCAGCCTCTGTTTGAAGACTTCCATTGAAGGAGAACTCACCACTTCTCGTGGCAGCCTGTTCCACTCATTGATCACTCTAACTGTCAAAAAGTTTTTTCTAATATCTAATCTGTGTCTCCTCCCATTCAGTTTCATCCCATTGCTTCTAGTCTTTCCTTTATATACTGTTATTGATCCTCTCAAAGGACAAACGGCTGCACAATTTTTCCTAGAGGCCTTAAGAATCTACAAACCTGCACAGATTAAATTTATTCTTGAAAGCATAGATTTTATCATGAAACATAACTATTTTACATATGAAAACCAGTTTTACATACAGACCCATGGCACCGCGATGGGTACTAGATTTGCGCCTAGCTTCGCAAATTTATATGTTGGTATGTGGGAACATGAGCATATATACGTCAACGGCTCCCTACACAAGAATATCAAGCTATGGCGACGCTTCATTGATGATATTCTGTTTATTTGGGATGGTTCATTGGATGACCTTAATCTATTCATTTCGAGATTGAATATCAATGATTTTGGATTAGAATTCACACCCACAGTTAGTAAATCCAGTATTAATTTTTTGGATTTAACCATCTGCATTGAACAAGGTAAACTAACCACAAAAAGCTACCATAAGGAAGTAGACTATAACAGCTATATTCATACCACTAGCTGTCATTTACCCATATGGCTGATCAACATCCCAAAAAGCCAGTTTATGCGTATCAGACGTAATTGTACAAATACAACTGATTATCATAAAGAAACACAATATCTTATTAACCAATTTGTAGCTAAAGGGTATGATATAGAACTACTTGAGAGAACTAGGCAGCAGGTAGAATCTATGCCATGATTTTCATTGATCCATAAACCCCCTTTAGTTAACGATCCAGCTAAGATTCCAGAACAAATTTATAATCTACCCATCATCACCCAATTTCATGCAGGCCATAAGGTTTTTAACAAAATCATTTGTAAACATTGGTCACATTTACAGGGTGATAAATATGTGGGTGATTTGCTTCCAAATAAGCCTCGATTCGTGTATACTAAAGCACGAAATTTAGGCCTACTATTGGCACCCACGACCAAGATGTGTGGCTCTAGCACAAATGTTAATCAAACAGCCCGTGTAAGCTCAAATTCACAAGGTTTCCAACCTTGTGGAAAATGTGCGTGCTGCATTAGAACAGCAACTTCTAAAAAACTTCATCATTGCTTCATGGACTCACCCAACATGAATACTTTTTATATTAGAGATAGCATTTCTTGCCATACATCGGGTGTCATATACATTTTAAAATGTCCTTGTGGTAAAATCTATGTTGGAAGAACTAAGAAACCCCTACAGGTAACAATCAAGGAGCACCTTGATAATATTAGAAAAGGATACAAAGGACACCCAGTATCTCGTCATTTTGCTGACATTCATAAGCGATCATGTAGAGGAGTCTCCTTTATGGGCATACAAATAGTCCGGCCAAACCTCAGAAGGGGTGACTATCTCAAAGCTATGTCTCGAGTAGAATCCAGATGGATATACACCCTGGATAGTTTGGCCCCAATAGGCTTGAATCATGAAATAGAACTATATGCGTTCTAGTTCTTCCGCATTTTTAGCTTTTTTACCTTTTTTTTATCTTTTTCACCTTTTTTACCGTCTTCACCTTTTTATGTTTCGCACACCTATTCTAAGGGCATTACGCCCTTTTAATATTTACGATTATTTAGGTTCCCTTTTTCCCTCGTAGGGTATTTTATGGATGTTTTAATACATATTTTTGATATATTTTGTATGTTCACACTTCTTAATCCTTAAACATGATCTGCCAACCTCATGATATGGCAAATAATAATAATTTTTTTTTTTTTCCCCAGTGTATAATTATACATTTTTTCTGACATTTTTAATGACATTTTGAACCTATCGAGCAAACTGATAGGGTTCAAACTGAATTTAATATCTGAAGGTTGAGTATATTTCCAGTATTCTTCAAGCATCTGGTTACGGGATTAGCCCATGAATTGTGTGCATGGATTCATATTCAGTTCTCAATAAGGCACCCTGCTCGCTATGATTGGGCGTTGATAGGTGCACACATATTTTTAGTACATTTTGTATTTTTTCAGTCATAGTTTTTAATATGTGTCTGAATAAAGGTTATTACCCATTTTTTAGTATTTTTCATTTTTTATTTTTTCATGTCCATTTTACAAAAAAGTTTTGGAACCAATATGATTTATCTTCAAGCCCTCTTTGTTTGACCAAGGGGTAATCACAAGTAGCCACAATCAGCTTTGTTTGTGCAGACACACTAGTCTCTTTATATAAGATAGGAGGAGTTCAAGCCAGGCTCCTATGGGTCAGGTGATCATTCTATACAGGCTTAGAATGCTATATAAGGATGGTTCACACACTGGGAGGCACATCCCTGATGAAGAGAGAAGCCTTCTCTCGAAACGCGACGGATTTGTGCCACTTGCGAGCCACCATCCTTCCCCTAGTGTGACGTCACGCTACACCCCGCCCCCACCACGCGCCGATCTCCTTAGCGTTGCTCACAGCCGGAGCACGCGAGGCAGCGGCGGCTCCCACTGCTTCACAGTTTAGCAGCAGCGGCTATCACCCTCACGCCTGCACCACTGATCACCTGCCAGCCAAGTGGTCTGCCTTCATGTGCATCTGCACAGCATTCAGGCTATTCCTGGTTCAACTGAGGACACTTGGAAAATAGCACCCAGCAAGCATTTTAAATCATATCAAGATTTTGAGGCACCTTTCTTTCTAAAATCCATACTACAGCTGTTTCATGGTATGCCGTCCACATAGTCTGATGCACTATTGTGAACAAGTTCAGCTTTTTCATCTAATTAAAAGGCATCACATATATTCAAGTACAGGCAAACAGCTTCAGGACATTCCATTTTTTCCATTTATTTACAAGTGAGTAATCTGATTCACCCTTTTGAGTTTCCCAGTATTGCGCGGTGTTATACCATTTTCTACAAGATACAAGGGATGTAAAGTAGTCCTGTTTAGCAGAGCTGAGGGCAGATTTGAATGTGAGTGTCGCTTGTTCGAGTGCAGTGAAGTCGTCTTGCGAATGCGTTTTCTTCCAGCGCCGTTCTGCAATTCTGGATGCTTGCCGAAGCTTTTTAGTGATGTTATTGTGCCAGGGTTGTCTATTGATTCGCTGCACTCTGTTATGCATGACAGGGGCAACCGAGTTGATGGCTGATGCAAGAGTGGCATTGTAGAAACTAGTGGCAATATCTATGTCATGGAGGACAGTGGTAGAATAGAGTCAGAGTGTGCGAGTGTCTAGATGTGCGAGGTTTCTGCCAGGGTGCACATGTTGCTGGACATGGGTGACAGCAGAGGAGGACAGGGATGAGAAAGTGAGTAGATGGTGGTCAGATAGAGGGAGAGGGGAGGTGGTGAAGTTAGATAGGGAGTAGAGACGGGTGAAGACCAGGTCTAATGTGTGTCCGTCTGTGTGGGTGGCTGAAGAGGATCACTGAGTAAGTCCAAAAGATGATGTAAGGGACAGTAGTTTGGAGGCTGCTGACTGGTGAGTGTCAATGGGGATGTTGAAGTCACCCATGATGATGGTGGGAATGTCAGCAGAGAGAAAGTGAAGGAGCCAGGTGGAGAATTGGTCAATAAAGGCAGTGGTCGGGCTCAGAGGTCAGTATATGACAGCCATTTGAAGGTTGGAGGGAGTGTAGATGCTGACAGAGTGGACTTCAAAAGAGGGGTGGGTGAGGGAGGGTAGAGTTGGGATTAGGTTGAAGGTGCAGTTGGAAGAAAGGATAAGTGGAGGCCACCATAACCTAGTGCAGCAGGGGAGGCGGTGTCAGAGGGTGTCATCCATGTTTCGGTGAGGCTAAGGAAGGAAAAATTACGAGCGGTAAAGAGGTCATGAATCACATGGAGTTTATTGCAAACGGAGCGGGCATTCCAGAGTGATCCAGAGAGCGGGAGCAGGGTCGTGGTTCTCAAAGGCACGGATTTGAGGTGGGAAAGATTTCCGGTGTTTGTATTTGGTTGGGACCTATAGAAGGGGGTAATAATGGAAGGTATGAGCTGTGAGGGTCCAGGGTTGGTAGATATGTCGCCAGCAGTGAGGAGAAGCAGAGAGAGGGAGAGCATGTGGGAGAAGGAGGGTGGGCAGCTTGTTTTGTATTTTATTAGGAAAGATCTGACGTTGAGGAGCAGGCCAGTGGAGGAGGTCAGGTGGGGGGCAAGAAGGAAGGAGAGATTATTATTTGGTTAACGGGTGCTGGGGTTTGCGAATAGGGAAGAAGAGTGAGGAGTAATGGAGCCAAAACTGTTAGAGCGTATGTCAGCATGGTGAGAGTAAATTTGAAGGCAAACAAAATTTAGTACATATAAACACAGTGGTTAGTTGTACCTTCTGTTCACTTCTGGCTCATTTCTGGCATATTTCTGCAGTATCCTTAAAAAGAAATCCTTACAAAGACAGACCAAGGTCAAAAAAGACCTTTATAGCAAGTTATCTGCACATGAAAAGGCCCAGGTATGATCAGGAGGGAGGGGCAGCAGGGAGACTGGACACAGACACAGGAGATGATTAATTAGAAGTCAGAGGAGAAAATGCAAAAGGAGATTGATTCAAATGGACAGATAAGGCCAAATTGTGTGTTAGCATCAAGGAGTAGGGTGAGAAAGCAGCTAGTGGACATACCAGTAATTGCAGAGAGATACAGGGTGATTGGGATCAGGAAAGATGGGTTATGGTATTGCAGCAGCCAGTGGACATACCTGAGGATGAAGCAGATCAATTGTCAGATGGATAGCAACAATGAAGCATAGTAATAATAATAATCTATAGCAGGGAGTTATTTGTCTGGCATATTTCTGCAGTGTCCTTAAAAAGACATCATTACAAAGACAGACAGCAGTACAGTGAGAGAAGAGATGAGTCAGACAGCAGTATAGTAAGAGAAAGAAAAAATGAAGCTGACAGCAGTATAGTGAAAGAGAAGAGATGAAGTTGACAGTAGAATAGTGAGAGACAGAAGAGATGAATCTGACAGCAGTATAGTAAGAGAAAAAATGAATCTGACAGCAGAACAGTGTGAGAGAGAAGAATCTGACAGCAGTACAGTGTGAGAGAGGCAAGATGAAGATGACAGCAGTATAGTGTTAGAGGAGAAATGAAGCTGACAGTAGTATAGTAAAATAGAAAAGAGATGAAGCTTACAGCAATATAGTGATAGACAGAGAAGAGATCCAGGTGAAATCAGGATAGTGAGAGTCATTGGAGAAATGAAGCTGGCAGCAGTATAGTGAGAGAGAGGAGAGATGAAGGTGACAGCACTTTAGTGAGAGAGATGAGAGATGAAGCTGACAGCAGTACAGTGAAACAAAAATAGCTTCAACCAAATGGGTCGTTACCACAGATTTTCTCAGTGGACTTTTGTCTTTCTACTCAGATTCTGGCCAATCAAAACAGATCCACCCACAGAAAAAAATATGTGATACACACCCAATTGGTTGAAAGGAAAAGTTTTATCTTTATTACCGGGGGTAGGGAGGGGTCAGAGGCGTAACTTGGGATTCAGCTCAGGTGGGGATCAAACATCTGCGTAGGTCCTGATTACAACTACGGTGGTGCACCCTAATTGTGGGTATAGAGGAACCTCAGCAGATGAAAATGCTGCTACTGAAAAAACATCTCTACTCAAAGACCAACACTGATATTACTGCCATATGGTGACATATAGTGATAGATACCTGTGCTGCAGAACCTATAAGCGATCCCTGTACAGGGATTGATGGTGACTTATGTGGGGAGGAGGACCCCCATACAGTGATTGGGCTGGAACCAGGGGGACCGCCATCAGGGTTATTGAAGAAACCACATCAGGGGGATTACAAAGGGAGACATGCGATTGAAGTTGTCAGGGCAACAGGGGGCGGGGCGAGGGTAAAAGGAGCAGGGGACGCGCTGAGGTGGCAGTTGGAAGAGAGCCTGACAGGAGAGAGAGAGCCGTGTGGCAGGGGGAGGACTGTGGCAACTGACGGTGTGGGGAAGAGAGACAGGCAGGAGACTGTCAAAGGAAAATTTGAGACTGTCTGAAGAGCGGCGCATAAGAGACTCTTCCCGGGAGTCCCTCCCCGGATACATACAGATAAATTGATGCCCGCTGATTCCCTCCGTGCTGTGACAGGACCGGGATCTCAGGCAACCTCTGCGACGAGACAGCAATCCGGTATAGTGGCCAGGACACTGCCCCCCTGTCTTCTCCCACAGCTGCGACCCCGTCATTACCGACCTCAGGGGACGCCACCTCGCTATAGGCGGCCGCAGAGCCCCTGTCCCGCTTACTGAGGGGACACTGAGCAGAGTTTGTTAAGATTTTATGTTTTTGGACTGCGTCATGACCTGGCTGGGGGACGAGCGCCTTTAAACGGACGCCTGGGAGATTTATCCCCCATTCCAGTTTCTTCAGGGCCTGTTGCGCCCCAACGTTCCGGTTTCTTCAGGGCCCGTTGCGCCCCACCGTCCAGTCTCTTCAGGGCCTGCTGCGCCCCATCGTTCCGGTTCCTTCAGGGCCTGCTGCGCCCCACCGTTTTGGTTTCTTCAGGGCCGGATGAGCCCAAGTCCTTCCGTGAAATCGTGGATTACAAGGCAGCCACATCTGCAATCCCTGAGTGGTCGTGGACTCGAGCGACGCCCGGGAGGCTAAGTGCATTATAGAGTATAAGGACCCTTTTTGTTTTGAATGTTTGTTTTACGAGTCCCTGCGAGGACAAATAAGTGTTTCCCCTTTTGTTTCATCGAAGCAGTTTAGCCCTTGCGGCTTTAAACTTATAAAAGTATATTTCACCCCACATTCAGTCTCGTGTCTCGTCACTGCATCCTGTGAGCCTGCTCTTACCCTACACTTGGCGTAGTTGGCAGGATGCAGTCTCCGAGCGCGGACAGCGGTGGCCCCGAACATGGGGGAGCTGTAAGCTCTGTAAATAATGAGGGTCCCCGTACCAGCATTTCATTGGGGCCATGCTGAACAACCTGCCTAGATTCTCTGGCTCCAATACTATGCTATGGAGCTGGACAGAGCGGATGCGGGGGCTTTTTCGGATGCACCCAATGACCCCTGACCTGGAAGCTGAAGTGGCACTCATGGCCCTAGATGGGGAGGTGCGGAGGTCAGTGATGTTGAAACCTCCGGGGCACCGCAACACTTTTGAAAAGGTGTTGCAGATAGTGGAACAGACCCACGGGGATCCCACTAATGTGGGAGAGTTAAGGACCCGTCTGTTTAGCCGGATGCAGGCAGAGGGGGAGATGATTACTCAGTATATGAATGTACTCCAAGAGTTGCATACGGCTATTGAAAGAAAAGACGGGGTAGGGGTAGGACCTGTTAACATTACCCTACGTGACCTACTGGTGACTGGACTGCGAGATCCACTGATAAAGCAGGCATTACGGGAACAGATCAGAATGAATCCCCAAATAGACTTTTCAGAAGTGGGAAGTCAGGCACGGGTTCGGGAGCAAGAGCAGGGGATGGCGGTCCCCGTGGGGAAGGTCCGAGGTGTGGAGGCCTCCTCGAACACAGTTGAGGAACCTCAATGGGTGGAGGAGATGAAGCGAGAGTTGAGAAATATTAAGAGTGAGTTGGCTGAAGTAAAGAGAAGAACCGAACCGGAGACTGGGCGACCCAGTGTTAATCTCGGTCCCTGGGGGTCACGCTCTTCGCGGGGTGGTCAATCTCTACCAGCCCGGTGTTATGAGTGTGGAAAACCAGTCCACTTCGCCCGAGAGTGTCCGCGGCGTGGGAAATACCCACCCCGGCGGCCATTAAACTAAAGGGCTCCGGGCTGGGGGGACGCCGCTCGGAGCCGAAAACCACAACTAGGGGTGGTGGAAGTCCCGAAGATTTGGTAGCAAAGTGTCCTGTAGTTTGGGCAGAAGTAGAAGGCCGGGCCGTCCGGTGTCTGGTGGACACGGGGTCACAAGTAACCACTATGCCCGCAGCGTACTTTCAACGAAACTTTCCGGAGTCAGCAAGGCCTCAGTGGGGGCCCATGATTAGACTAGTAGCCGCCAACCAACTGCCGGTCCCGGTTGCCGGGGTAGTGTGGGTGCAGGTGACGTTGTGTGGTAAACCCCTCGGCCGCAGAGGGGTGGTGCTGACTCAAGGAGAAGCTGATCAACGACACCCCGTCACCCTAGGCATGAATATTTTAAAAGAGTTTGGTAACCTGTTGCTTAATGATCCCACACAAATGACACTGAAGCAGTGGGGTTCTCGCACGGCTCAGGGACAGGTATTCCAGCAGCTGGTGCGAGGTGCGCGGGTGTATCGGGACTACCAGGAGGGTGAGGCTCTGGGCAAGGTCATCACGACAGCGGCACCCCTGCTTGTGCTGCCTCCTGGACAGACAGTGGTGGCCCTGCCAATTCGGGCCCCGATACCTTTGGAAGGCGTAGAGGTACAGGTGGAGCTGTGTCCCTCAGAGCACTTATCTCCTGGCATACTGGTGGCCCGTTCCCTCGCTACGGTGCGAAAAGGAACCGTCCTGGTCCGCTGCGTTAACCTTGAAGACCGAGATACCATTCTGAAAGCACGGACTGTACTGGCCAAACTAGTAAAGCCTTTAGAAGAAGTGCTGCCCGCTCCTGCGGTTCAATTACGAGTACACCCCGAGGATCCTTGGGAGGTAACAATACGAACCTTACAGGCCCATGAAGTCTCGACACAAGAGAAGGGCCGAAATATTTTGGAGCAGATAGATGCGGGACGAGCTTTCTGGACTAACTGCGGCCCAACTTTCACAAGTAAAAGCATTGCTGGGACAGTACCATGAAGTATTTGCTAGTCATGAGGACGACTTTGGGTGTACCACCGCCATCACTCATGAGATCCCCACAGCAGGAGCTGCCCCTATCCGAGAACGATATCGACAGATTCCGCCACAACTCTATCAAGAGGTGAAAACTTTGCTGGCTCAGATGCTACAAAAAGGGGTGATACGGGAAAGTCAAAGCCCTTGGGCGGCCCCCATCGTGCTGGTCCGGAAGAAAGATGGTACACTACGATTCTGTGTGGATTATCGTAAATTGAATGCTTGCACTATTAAAGACTCATACCCACTGCCCCGCATAGAAGAATCTCTGTCTGCATTGGGCAAAGCAACATATTTTTCGACCCTGGACTTGGCCAGTGGGTACTGGCAGGTGCCCATGTCAGAAGAGGACAGAGCTAAGACGGCGTTCATAATGCCCATGGGACTGTTTGAGTTTAATCGAATGCCATTCGGGCTGGCCAACGCCCCCGGGACATTTCAGCGATTGATGGAGCGATGTCTAGGGGATCTCAATTTTGAGGCCACGTTGATCTACCTGGACGACATCATTGTCTATGCCGCCTCCTTCGAGGACCACCTGAAGCGGTTGGGACAGGTACTCAGCCGGCTGCAAAAGTACGGGTTGAAGGTGAAGCCTCAGAAGTGCCACCTATTTCGCTCTGAGATTGAGTATCTGGGTCATGTCGTTTCGGCAGAGGGTGTGAGGCCATCCCAGGAGAAGATTGCTGCTATCCAGGAATGGCCTACCCCCGAGACGGTGAAAGACGTGCGGGCTTTTCTGGGGTTAGCTGGATATTACAGTCGTTTCGTAAAGAATTTTGCATGTCGAGCTCGAGCCCTGCATGATCTGCTGAAGGGGGTCCCGCTGGGGCCAATGGGCGAAACATCCAGTGGCAACACCCTCAGGAAGAGGCCTTCCGAGATCTCAAGGCTGCACTCTCGGATGCCCCAGTGTTGGCTTATGCGGACTTCTCTCAGCCGTTTATCCTGCACACTGACGGGAGTCTTCACGGGCTAGGGGCTGTGTTGTCACAGGGTCAGGATGGCCGGGAGAGGGTGATTGCATATGGAAGCCGTTCACTCCATGACTCCGAGCGTAACCCTGACAATTACAGCTCTTTCAAGCTCGAGCTCCTCGCAGTGGTGTGGGCTATGACGGAGAGATTCGCAGAGTACCTAGCGGGCTCCGAGGTGGTAGTGCGAACTGACAACAACCCACTGGCTCATTTGGAAAACGCAAAGTTGGGGGCTTTGGAGCAGCGATGGGTGGCCCGAATGGCGAAGTACAATTACAAGATTATTTACAAAAGAGGGGCCGAGAATGTTCATGCAGATGCTCTCTCTAGGATTCGACATACAACTCCCGGACAGAATCGAGACGAAGAATTAGAAGGAGAGGAAATACCGTTCGCTCTTACCGCTGCCGTGCTCACCAATGTTGATGCAAAAGTATCTTCCCCAGAGGCCCACAGGGGCATCCTGGAACAATCTCGTGATAAGTGGATACAACAGCAACAAGAAGATGAAGAAGTTGGACTACTCCGGACATGGGTCGCCGCTGGTCAATTACCCACTGATACTCAACGACAAGCTTTGACCCAAGACCTGTCGCTGATGCTGTGACAATGGGAGAGACTGATTATCCGAAAGGGACTACTGTACCGTAAAATCACTTCGCAAACAACCTCAACGACTGTTTGGCAGGTGGTTACGCCCGGAGCACAACTACACGAACTGGCTCGAGTGGCTCACGAAAAAGGGGCCCACTTTGGAGTCAAAAAGACTTTGCAATGGTTACAACAGAAAGTTTATCACCCACGCTTGTCGGTTGTTGTGGACGAAGTTTGCCGTACCTGCCGCTTATGTGAATTGGCCAAACCGCCTGCTCAGAGGGCCGCAACACAGACGATTGTGACTTCAGAACCCTTTGAGCTCCTGACGGTGGATTATCTGCACATTGGTCCCGCATTCCAGGGATACGAACACTGCCTCGTCATGGTGGATCATTTCACCAAATTCGCTGTGGTCACCCCTACTCAAGACCAGACCGCGGAGTCAGCCGCCTCCGCAATTTGCAGAAACTTTATACAAGTCTACGGCTGTCCTCAACGCATACATTCTGACCAGGGAGCATGTTTTTTGGGGAAAGTTATGGAAGAACTACATCATCTTTATGGGATTGATAAATCCCGGACCACACCATATCACCCGCAAGGGAATGGGGCTTGTGAGCGATTTAATCGGACATTGATTCAAATGCTACGCACTCTGGAGAGTGACAAGAAAGCTCGTTGGCCTGAATATGTTTCTGAATTAGTGTGGGTTTATAATAATCGGGTACATCGAGTAACGGGCTATACTCCTTATTTCCTGCTGTTCGGACGAGAGGGTAAAGGGATCACGCAGGTAGAGTTGGACCCCGAAGAGCCTCGGCCCTGGCCCAGAGTGTCGTCTTGGGTCCGAAATCATCGCCACAGGTTGCAAACTCTTCACCGAATTGTACATACCAAACTTCAAGACTGGGAACACCCAGGGAAGAATACAACCTCCCCTCCCCATCTCCAAAGCGGGGACCGTGTGCTTGTACTAGATCCACGCCCCCAGAATAAACTGGAGTCACGTTGGGAAGAGAGTCCTTATCGGGTACTACGCCGTATCCATTCAGAAGGACCTGTGTACGAAATACGGCCCGAGCAGGATGAAACACTGCCCACTCGCATTGTGCATCGTAATATGTTACGCCTGTGTATTTCTACTGACCCGAAACAACTGGAACCCGTTCCGAAGACATCAGAACCGGAGTCCATATGCTGGGACTCAGACGACGAGGATTTCCCTCCAGTTCCCAAGGGCCCTCCACCCAATAATGAGCCAGTTGACACAATTAACCCACCGGCAACTTGCAGCCCACCGACGTCCACCACCCCAGAAGATTCCACCCCAGTCGAACTTAGACGCTCCGAGCGGACAACAGCCGGCAAACCCCCCGAACGGTATGAACAAGATCAGTTCATATGGCAACAAATATTGACACCTTTACAGACCAATCTCAATAGACTAACACCCTCGCCCGAGGACTGGCGAGCTTACAGGGTGGGGGAATGTGGGGAGGAGGACCCCCATACAGTGATTGGGCTGGAACCAGGGGGACCGCCATCAGGGTTATTGAAGAAACCACATCAGGGGGATTACAAAGGGAGACATGCGATTGAAGTTGTCAGGGCAACAGGGGGCGGGGCGAGGGTAAAAGGAGCAGGGGACGCGCTGAGGTGGCAGTTGGAAGAGAGCCTGACAGGAGAGAGAGAGCCGTGTGGCAGGGGGAGGACTGTGGCAACTGACGGTGTGGGGAAGAGACAGGCAGGAGACTGTCAAAGGAAAATTTGAGACTGTCCGAAGAGTGGCGCATAAGAGACTCTTCCCGGGAGTCCCTCCCCGGATACATACAGATAAATTGACGCCCGCTGTTTCCCTCCGTGCTGTGACAGGACCGGGATCTCAGGCAACCGCTGTGACGAGACAGCAATCCGGTATAGTGGCCAGGACACTCCCCCCCTGTCTTCTCCCACAGCTGCGACCCCGTCATTACCGACCTCAGGGGACGCCACCTCGCTATAGGCGGCCGCAGAGCCCCTGTCCCACTTACTGAGGGGACACTGAGCAGAGTTTGTTAAGATTTTATGTTTTTGGACTGCGTCATGACCTGGCTGGGGGACGAGCGCCTTTAAACGGACGCCTGGGAGATTTATCCCCCATTCCAGTTTCTTCAGGGCCTGTTGCGCCCCAACGTTCCGGTTTCTTCAGGGCCCGTTGCGCCCCACCGTCCAGTCTCTTCAGGGCCTGCTGCGCTCCATCGTTCCAGTTCCTTCAGGGCCTGCTGCGCCCCACCGTTTTGGTTTCTTCAGGGCCGGACGAGCCCAAGTCCTTGCGTGAAATCGTGGATTACAAGGCAGCCACATCTGCAATCCCTGAGTGGTCGTGGACTCGAGCGACGCCCGGGAGGCTAAGTGCATTATAGAGTATAAGAACCCTTTTTGTTTTGAATGTTTGTTTTATGAGTCCCTGCGAGGACAAATAGGTGTTTCCCCTTTTGTTTCATCGAAGCAGTTTAGCCCTTGCGGCTTTAAACTTATAAAAGTATATTTCACCCCACATTCAGTCTCGTGTCTCGTCACTGCATCCTGTGAGCCTGCTCTTACCCTACACTTACAGCTGACATTCTTTATGATTGAGTTGTTCACTTTTCCCGTCTTTTCCATCTTGCTCAGACTGTGCTTAGACCGAAAAGATAACTTCTCTAGCCAGGACTAGTCTGAAGAGATTACAACAAAGACACATTTGACTTCTTACAATTCCTGCACCTTCACCATCTATTCCCAACCTGCAAAAACTATTCATTCTACTGTCACCCCAAATCCACTGCTGCTGTATGTGTATCTATTATTGCACTTAGCGTGTAGTAGAAAAAACAATGTTCCTCTTACCTCTCCACATAGTAATGCCCACCATTATGCCAATTACGTAGTAAAGTGTCTCCTTTGTGCCCTCTACATGATGAAATTGCCCCCTAGAAAATATTAATGCCCTGTGTAAGTGCCCCACAAATCAGTGTCCAGATTTCGCCCCTAAAAAATAATAATGCCCCATGTGCACCTTTGACGTTCACAATACCATGAGTGCCCCTATGACAATAAAGGTTCTTAAGTGTCCACTTAACATTTAATAATGTCTTATGACTTCCTCCATACACAGTTTGATGGGCCCACACCTCCCCTATACACAGTATGATGCCCATACGCCTCCCCTATGCACAGTATGATGAGAGCCCATAGCTCTCCTATATACATGAGGTGCCCACAGCTTTCCCAAAACATAGAACAATAGTCGACACAATGTATCATAGCCCCTATACTACATAATGGCCCTCAAAATAGCACCCACACCATTTAACGATCCCCACAGTAGCCTCCATACTGTATAATTGCCCCCATAGTAGCCACCACACTTTTATGAGGGCCATCTCAGTAACTCCCAAACTATAATGGCCCTCACATTAGCTCCCAACCTGTATAATGGTTCCAAAGTAGTCCCCACAGTTTGACGGCCCCCACATTAGTTCCCACACTGTATAAAGGCCCCCAGAGTAGTTCTTACATTGCATAATGGCCCCCACAGTTTATGACAGCCTCCATAAGTAGCCACCACACTGTAAAAAGGCCCCCCACAGTGTATGGTGTCCTTCACAGTAGCTCCCACACTGAATATAGGCTCAAACAGTGTATTATGGCCCCCACAGTAGCCTTCAAACTATATAATGACCACAGTGCTGTATATTGGCCACTGCATTAGCTACCACACTGCATAATGACCCCACATTAGCTACCACACTGCATAATGACCCCACATTAGCTTACGTTCTGTATGATGGCTCCCGCATTAGCTCCCATGATGTATAAGGGCCCCCTCATAGAAGTCCCTAAAATGTATCAGGGGACCCCTCACAGTAATCCCTTCAATGTACACGGGGGCATCCCACAGTAGCCTCCCACACTGTATGAGGGTCCTCCATACTATATGATGACCCCACAGTTCCACCACATGTTTTAAACTAAATTAAAAAAAAAAACATCCTATCCTCACCAGGATCCTGATGAGTCCACCTCGCAAAGGGCTGGAAGACCAACAAACTGTCATCGCACTCACAGGATATCGGAGTCCCAGTGTAACAGGCCAGAATATACCCCGTCTCAGACTGTGCCAGGTGTTAAAGTGGCCCTAGCCAGAGTATACCCCGGGTATATTCATGGCCTAGGCCAAATTATACCCTTCCAGGCCAGAATATACCCCTCGGGCTCTGGTCTGTTACACCAGCGCAGCATGATGATGTCACCGTGCTGCGACTCTGGAGTCCTCTACCTACGCTGGCGCATCACCTGTTGTTCTGTAGACCACAGGCAAAAAGCAACCAAACGGTCTACAGAATGGAGACAAAGTCTTCCTGCTCTACCGTGGAGATGACTGCACACGCCGATATAGTTATCAGCAACAGTAGCTCCAGGTGGGCCCCTCCAGTGAACTTATCTCTAATTTATTATTGCTTATCATGTCCTCATTTTAATTGTTTTTCAACTTTTCAATGTGTGAAATATAAAAAAATCCAGTGGAAGGTCCTCTTTAAATGAGATAAAATTGTGAAAGGTACGTCGTTGGAAACAAATGATGTACTTAGCTGCTCAAGGTTATTGTGACCATGCAACAAAACTCGTAGAAGCAGAAAAACAATCACAGCAGGATAGATAAGAAAAAACAGAAAGCGAGAAAGTTTCAAATTGGACTCAGATGATAGTCTCAAGTACATTTGTATAATTTACACGCAGCTCGAAGAGTGACCGGTACTAAATGGCCAGCCGAATCCTACACTAAAAGCAGAGATAAAAGATAATGAGTTGATATATACAATAATTGAATTTCCAAGAGAGAAGCTAAAAGTTTCCATTTGAAGTGAAGATTGAGCTTCATTTACTGGGAGTTGAAAAGATTTTCTGAGTTCCTGGTGAAATAGTAAATCGGGAAATGCACCCATTTATATACAAAAGCTAATACAGAAAAAGATCTCATCACAGATTTTATGTGGTGGAGACAAAAAAAGGGCTTACAATTATAGGGGACTTAATCGCTATTGAGGAAGAAATACATGTTTACAATAGAAAACAGTTTTATTAATTTTTTAAGAAAGAAAATAAAATATAGGAATTAAAATGTATTGGTAACTTAGAGGGTTAAGGTCCCAATACATATTAGATATACGGGGACACTCACAGATAGATTGTCAATGGTGCTCATTGGTTTTATACAGGGGTTTAACAATCACTTTTGCAGAGGATGTGACCATAACCGGGCCCATGCGGGAGGAAGGCCCACCAACGCCTGCAGCTTTTTCAGCTGGATGTGCGTCCGAGGATAATGGAGGACTTGATAAACTGGGGGATGTATATTTTTCTCATAATTGGGTATTTTGTGCAAAAAACTGTTTACATGCAGCTGGAACTCACAGAAAAGTGTTGTGAGTTCATTTTTCCCCTCACCATTGAGGTCTGATGAACTCCCTCCTCTAGTGAAAGAAGGTAGTGAGACTGATTACCAAACACCTGGGCAGCTGGATGATGACTGGGTGGCTGGAATTGAGGACTGGATATAAGGCTGCTGACGCCCTTCTTCCTGGCTGGTGATTTTCCTGCTGGATTCCTGGAGACCAGTCTGATTCCTGCATCTCAAAGCTAAGTTTTTCTGCTCTTCAGTTTTGTTTTTGTTTTGCCTTGTTTTTTGGGAGTTCTGCCATCCCCGGCCAGGGGTGAGCTGGATTCCATTTTTGTCTCCTGAGTGCTGATATAGTCTTTTGAAGCCTAGCGACTTCAGGGCCTGTTTTTCCTATCAGTCGGTTGGCTCATTTTGATAGGGTTTTTGCGGATGGCAGACAGCAGCTTTCCTATCCTGTCCTAGGTAGTTAGCTTGGGCCCCATCATTTGCTCAAACTATCTTTCTATCTGTGTTAGTGTTTTCATCTTGCTTCACCGCCATTATATGTTGGGGGCTGCCTATTGCTTTGGGGTCTGCTCTGGGGCAGTTTAGTTTTTCCCCTTTCTGTCTTTAGGCTATATAGTTCTCTGGCTGTGATCGAGGGGTCTAGGGCACCGTAGGAACCCCCCACGGCTACTGCTAGTTATTGTGGATAGGTTCGGGGGTCTGCAATCCGATAGCTGCCAACCTCTTTGGTTTTTCTGGACTTAGCTGGTATTTTGTTTTTTCCTCCTTCGGTGCCTCATCATAACAGAAAAGCCTGTGAGACCTGAAAGCCTGTGAGTCCTGTAAGTCTGTGTGTTCTGAATGTCTGTGAGTTCTGCTTCTTCCTCCACTAAAAATGAAAACATATGTGAATCATACTTCCTCCACCCATTCAAAGGGAAAGAGTACATGAATTACAAAACTCCACCTGCATACTAATTTATAGGAAAAGCTAGTACTGTATGTGGAGTAGGAAAGCAAAGCTCAAAGTATTTTCCTATAAGTAGATAGGTCAAAAAGGACTCACTGACTTTCCTTATTAATCAGCATGGAAAGTAGGACTCACAGACATTCTCCATGGGCAGACAGGAGATGCAGGATTCACAGTCATTCTCTATGGGTAGGCAGGAGATTCAGGACTCATGGACATTCTCCATGGGTAGGCAGGAAATTCAGGACTCACAGGCATTCTCCATGGGTAGGCAGGAGATGCAGGACTCACGGGCATTCTCCATGGGTAGGCAGGAGATTCAGGACTCATGTGCATTCTCTATGGGTAGGCAGGAGATTCATGACTCAAGGGCATTCTCTATGGGTAGGCAGGAGATTCAGGACTCATGGGCATTCTCTATGGGTAGGCAGGAGATTCAGGACTCACGGACATTCTCCATGGGTAGGCAGGAGATGCAGGACTCACGGGCATTCTCCATGGGTAGGCAGGAGATGCAGGACTCACGGGCATTCTCTATGGGTAGGCAGGAGATTCAGGACTCATGGGCATTCTCTATGGGTAGGCAGGAGATTCAGGACTCATGGGCATTCTCTATGGGTAGGCAGGAGATTCAGGACACATGGGCATTCTCTATGGGTAGGCAGGAGATTCAGGACTCACCAGCATTCAACATGGGTAGGTAGGAGATGCAGGACTGACAGGCATTCTCTATGGCAGGGGTCCCTGTTGTGAGTTCATTTTTCCCTTCACCATTGAGGTCTGAGGAACTCCCTCCTCTAGTGAAGGAAGGTAGTGAGACTGATTACCAAACACCTGGGCAGCTAGATGATGACTGGGTGGCTGGAATTGAGGACTGGATATAAGACTGCCGACGCCCTTCTTCCTGGCTGGTGATTTTCCTGCTGGATTCTTGGAGACCAGTCTGATTCCTGCATCTCAAAGCTAAGTTTTTCTGCTCTGCTTTGCACTCTTCAGTTTTGTTTTTGTTTTGCCTTGTTTTTTGGGAGTTCTGCCATCCCCGGCCGGGGGTGAGCTAAATTCCATTTTTGTTTCTGATCTGTTGATCTTTTGCTCTGTCTTCAGAATATACCTGAGTTCTGATATAGTCTTTTGAAGCCTAGCGACTTCAGGGCCTGTTTTTCCTATCAGTCGGTTGGCTCATTTTGATAGGGTTTTTGCGGATGGCAGACAGCAGCTTTCCTATCCTGTCCTACTTAGTTAGCTTGGGCCCCATCATTTGCTCAACCTATCTTTCTATCTGTGTTAGTGTTTTCATCTTGCTTCACCGTCATTATATGTTGGGGGCTGCCTATTGCTTTGGGGTCTGCTCTAGGGCAGTTTAGTTTTTCCCCTTTCTGTCTTTAGGCTATGTAGTTCTCCGGCTGTGATCGAGGGGTCTAGGGCACCGTAGGAACCCCCCACGGCTACTGCTAGTTGTTGTGGATAGGTTCAGGGGTCTGCAATCCGATAGCTGCCAACCTCTCTGGTTTTTCTGGACTTAGCTGGTATTTTGTTTTTTCCTCCTTCGGTGACTCATCATAACAGGTCCCCAACCTGTAGCTTGGGAGCCACATGTGGCTCGCGGGCCCTTGATGTGTGGCTCGTGACTGCCAGCCAGCTTGGTGCAGTAGCATCAGGTGTAAATAACTATTTAGAGCAGATCTCTAAATGGTGACTTGTGTATAGCCCTGTACAGAAGAGCAGATCTGAATGGGGGTGCGATAGGAAACCGTGGAGCTTGGTTTACTGGCTTGGTGCGATTTCAGTGGAAAAGCTTTGGTTGTCATTATACCGGTAATGGGGGCTCTGGGTGTCACTTCTGTGAGTTTGGAAGGAGCTGGTTGTCGTTCCCTACCCTCTTTCACAGCTGGATGTGGCTCTCAAGGTCAGAAAGGTTGGGGACCTCTGCTCTATGGGTAGGCAGGAGATGCAGGGATAGGCTTTTTTCCATGAATAAGAGGTGGGAGGCAGGACTTAGCAGTCTACTCTAAGAGGAGATCAGGACGCCTTGCTTTCTCCACAAAATAGCATAGGAGGCATGACAGAGCCAAAGAAGTGGCACTGAGTTGTAAACGAGAGAAAGAGGAGTGAAGAGAGCACCAGCTAGCTGGTCAAAAAGGTAAATCCTGTAACTATTGCCAACTTGGGAGACATAAACACAATGACTGATGGCCGTTTGTACCTCTTACTCCTCATCCATAGAATTTCATAAGCACCAACTATCATTTCCTATCTCAGTAATGGGGAAATCTGTCTTCATTGAAAACAGATTTTACTGATTTTTCCCAAGAATTGACAGTGAAAGATCAGTCCAGGAGGAGAAAGAAGCAGATTTAGATGATGAGATATATTACAAAGTTGCTTGTTTTCACCAATACCATTGATTTATGAAATAAAAATTAGAAATACTGGAACTTTTTAATGATTTTACATCTTTCTGATAACGCAGGCCAGTTATATGTTTACATGACTAATTTCCCCATAGAACCTTTCAAGGATTAGTGCAGTTTATATTTCAGTAAGTACCCGAGTATTTACCAGTCTTTTCAGTGACTCAGTTTCTCTTTTACTTATATTTTTTAAAGGTATTATTATATAGCTTGATATAGTATAATACCATAATCATGAGGATTAAATTCCAAGAGAAAGAACATTATTATATCAACATTCACTAGATGAAATGCTGGCACTTAAGAATAAATTTCAGTCTTTAAAATCTACAGCTAGTTCTTCAATGCAAAAAGCTTGTTCAGCTGACAGCTATTCTTCACAACCCCCATATCTGCACATGCATCTCGCCCGAGTTTTCATGAGTTCACATTGGCCATGGTGTGAGTGAACCACTAGCAAATACTCCTGGCAAAGGCAATCTCCTAGGAAAACAAAAAAATTGCGTGTTGAATAGTAATGAGCAAATCTTCCGGAATTCTATTAGACGGATCTACTAAAATTTTGGCCAGTAAATTCCATTCACATGAAATTTATTTTCTGTGAATCAAATGTGTCGTATAATCCCCTGAGGTCTCTACAGATCTGAGAGCATAATAAATGTAGGCTAACAAAGATGTTAAAAAATCCACCTGTGCAACCATGGAGTCTATCTCAGGCGAGTTCTCCCACCACATCTTGGAATCTTCATACCCTCTGTGTTGACTAAGCCTCAAAATGTCTTGGGGGTCAAGTAAGTAACAGTCACTCAAAGGCCTCATTTGGGCATCATGATGTTCTGAGGCTTGGATAGAACAAAGAGGCCAAAGATGCATGGACGTGGCGGGAGATGACACTGGAGAACAAGGTGGGAAATTTTGTTTTAAACCGCTTTCATTGTCTAAATTTTGGATTTACCTGAATTTTGAGAAATACCAAATAAATTTGATTAGTTTAAAATCCATCCTCTTTAGAATCACTCTGTATCTTTAGTGTTGAAACTCAATATATCTGATCCTTTTTTTCACATCATGAATGATCTGTAAAGGAAGAGCTGAAAACAGGCTCGGACTGAGCTGCCGGAGAACAGGTAAATCCACCGGTGCGCCCCTCTCCATGAATAGCAGTCCGCACTATATACTTAATTCACTATGAACAAAAGTAGCATCTCATCACCATTTATTCGACAAATTACTCAGTATAATATTACTTAGAAGCAGAGGGAAATTTGTGAATAAGCTTAATGTAATATTTACATGTAAGTGAACAGTGGGCATCCAGAGTGAATGGCGGGCCCTTGGCATCTCAGTCCGACACCAGCTGGAAAACCCTCCGACAAATAAGAAAGCTTGCTGTTCTCATTGAAATCAGCTAGTTTTTGTTGACTTTTCTCTAATATGTATGGAGACCTTTAAAACAGAAGTCTATGGAATTTGAAGGATCGCATTGTCACCTTACATGAGACTGATCGTACCCAAATAAAAGTTGTTTTCTGGTTTATGAAAGACATTTTCCACACCTTATTAAAAGTATTATATTCTTTTGGAGGGGAGTTGTGACGGAGTCAGCTTCTCTGAGTCGATTTCTAGAGTGGACCCTCTGGGCCGTGGCACCCAGCCACCTCGGACGAGCTGACCTTGTGAGGAACCACCCCGTATACAGGGAATGTCAGGGGCAAGACCAAGGGGGTGAGTCACCACGACTGCTGGAACCAGACGACCGACTCATGGAAGACACAAGTGCGAGTGTCTGGCAACAGGGAACGTGCAGGATACAAGACAAGACAAAGCGTGGTCACAGGGTATCTTCATTAATGCGTGGTTTCAGGGTAACAACAAGTTTAAGACATAATTACGAGGACAACGTGAGGCATAGCAAGGCGCGTGCGAGGGCCTGGGTTCAGGCATGGGCTAGATGGCATCGGACTCCGGACATCTGGCAAATATCGACAGGCTCCGGACATCAGGCTGCGGACATCAGCTCTGGACATCAGGCCACAGTCATCAGGGTCCGGACCTCTGGCAGCGATCGGCAGGCTCCGGACATCCGTCAGGCAAGCCAGGGTTCAGGCAAGGAGGCACGCCAGCGTTCAAGACATGGTACGTGTTAGGAGACATGCCAAGGTCCAAGGCAGGGTTCAAGGCAGGATGCGTGCTGGAGACACACCAGGGTCCAAGGCAGGGTTCTAAGCAGGATACGTGCTAGGAGACACACCAGAGTCCAAGACAGGGTTCTAGGCAGGATACGTGCTAGGAGACTCACCAGAGTTCAAGGTTCAAGGCAGGGTGCGTGCTACAGGACACGCCAGGGTTCAGGTGAGGGCCTGTGCGTGCTAAGAGACATGCCAGGGTTCAGTCTAAGGCCTGTGCATGCTAGAGGGCACGCCAGGGTTCAGGCTGAGGCCTGTGCGTGCTTGAGGGCATGCCAGGGTACAGGCTAGGGCCTGTGCATGCTAGAAGGCACGCCAGGGTTCATGGCAGGTACTGTGCGTGCTTTAGAGTAGCACGAGGAGGTATGCCAAGGACCAGGCTAGTGCCTGCGCATGCCAGGAGGGCACACAATGCACAGTGCAAGGACAGTGTGAGTGCAAGGAAGCATAGACAGCATGGCTGTGGCACTGGCTAGCTGGTCGGGCTGAGGCACAGACAGGCGGGCACGACTGAGGTGAGCACGACTGAGGCACAACAGGCGGACACAGCTAAGTCACTGGCCGACGAGCAAGGCTGAGGCACAAGCAGGCAGGCATGAGCAAGGCGGGCATGGCTGAGGCACAAACAGGCAGGCCAGGGAAGGCCAGATGCGTGCAAAGGGCACGCGAAGAAACAAGACAAGGCAAAGTACAGAACAAGGAGCGGAACTTTGGCTGAAGCACAGAGCCAGGTACAAGAAAGAGAAGTGGAGCGTATTCTAGAGCCCAGAGCCGGGTCAGAGACATAGAGCAGAGTACAGACAGGTAGCGGAACGTATGCTGAGACACAGAGCCGGATACAAGGAAAAAGTGGAGTGTATGCTAGAGCACAGAGCCGGGTATATGGCAAAGCACAGAGTACAAGACAGGGCTTGTACTAAAGGAGCACGGGAAGACAGAATACAAAGATAAGGCTTAAAGCAGAGTATATGGCCAAAGCGAGTACAGACCGCACGGCGAGACACAGTACGCAAACAGGCTTGTGCAAGAGAGCACGATAGGACACAGTGAAAGAACGAAGCAGAACTTGTGCTAAAGGAGCACAATAAGACAGAGTACAGAGAAAGCACACAAGGCAAGACACAGGACACAAGGTAAGATGCAGGACACGAGACAAAGTGCAGGACACCAGACGAAGACAGGACACCAGACAAAGTACAGGACAAGGACAAACACAGGACACCAGACGAAGTACAAGCACAGAGCCTGTGCGAAGAATCACAACAGGGCAGAGTGCAGGGGCACAGAATACAGGGAGCAACCGGGCAGACCAAACAGCCTAGCAGGGAAGCAACACGATACTCAGGCCCCGACCCCGACCCAACCATAGCAGTTGCTGTCTGATATAGGGCATTAACACCTGGACTTCCGGGTCAGTAGCATGGGGGAGGACTTCCGGGTCAGATCCTCCAGAACCATAGAGCGGGTCACTGGGTCAGGTCCTCCTGGACCATAGAGAGGATCACATGGTTGGGTCCTCTAGGACCATAGAGAGGATTGCTGGATCAGGTCCTCCTGGACCATAGAGAGGATCACATGGTCGGGTCCTCCAAGACCATAGAGAGGATTGCTGGATCCAGTCCTCCAGGACCATAGAGAGGACAGCAGCAGGCAGAGCAGAGACGGGTGCACACACAGCAACGGCATGCAGCCATGAGGTAAAGCACACATGCGCACAGCAATGGCATGCAGCCATGGTAAGGTACACGTGCGCACTAGCGATGGCACACAGCCATGAGATGAAGCACATGTGCGCACAAGCAATGGCGTATAGCCATGAGGTAGAGCACGAGTGCGCACCAGCAACGGTAGGCAGCCATGATATAAGGTGCGCGTGCACACTGCTCCAGGGGTCGAGCAGCATAACAGACCCGACAGGCATAACAGTGAGGTGCGCGTGCACACTGCTCCAGGGGTCATGCAGCATAACAGACATGACAGGCATGACAGTCAGGTGCGCGTGCACACTGCTCCAGGGGTCATGCAGCATAACAGACATGACGGGCAAGACAGGAGTATTCCATTCAAGACCTCCATTAACTAGCTGGAGTGTAAAGCATTGCAGAGTGCCTCTCTGGAGGACTCAACATCTCTACACATTACATGTGTAGAAGTGGTGGAGCTTATCCTCTGCCCCCTAACACTCTAAGGGGATAAATGTTGCTTAGGCAGAGTTAACTTTAATGACCAGCCCAGTTTGGGAGGGGGATCTGAGAGGTAGTGCCAAGTTCAGGAAATGACAGTACAGTGGAGGACAATAGTGTGAATTGACAGCAGTAGTCTCACGCAAGAGGCAACTAGGGACATCATGGGCCTAATACTCAGGGCAGTAGATTGCCAAAAATACCCTTCCTTGTGATTCCATCTGCCGGCCTGGGGAACCTAGAGATGGACGTCGGGGCCCTTGGGCGCTCTCAGCCTGGTAAGCTACAGGGAAAGATGGACTTAAACTCTAAGAGACTTATATGTACAAGGAACAAAGGTCACACCTAAAGATCTATAACTATGAAAAAATGGATTAAAACAGTGTCAGTATGGACAGGAGTGCAAACCACTCGGATGAATTGAAAAAAACAAAAAGGAGGAAACCAAGTAACGGTTGAATGGCAGATTTAAAGTAGAAGGACAAAAAAATAGTAAAATATTTATTAAAACAAATATCAGGGCAAATAGTGGCACAAAGGCGCACACATACAATAGAATTACATAGTAGATAGCATAAATTGGCAAAAAAAATATATATATATGTTTTGCATATTAAAGGAAGAGTAACATACCCCACACATGACTACAATTCATACGTCCCCATGGTTGTCAATAAGCATGATTGTACTTTTTTAAGTTACTCTATCTTTAATATGCAAAAAATATATACAGTGGGGAAAAAAAGTATTTAGTCAGTCAGCAATAGTGCAAGTTCCACCACTTAAAAAGATGAGAGGCGTCTGTAATTTACATCATAGGTAGACCTCAACTATGGGAGACAAACTGAGAAAAAAAATCCAGAAAATCACATTGTCTGTTTTTTTTTTTCATTTTATTTGCATATTATGGTGGAAAATAAGTATTTGGTCAGAAACAAAATTTCATCTCAATACTTTGTGATATATCCTTTGTTGGCAATGACAGAGGTCAAACGTTTTCTGTAAGTCTTCACAAGGTTGCCACACACTGTTGTTGGTATGTTGGCCCATTCCTCCATGCAGATCTCCTCTAGAGCAGTGATGTTTTTGGCTTTTTGCTTGGCAACACGGACTTTCAACTCCCTCCAAAGGTTTTCTATAGGGTTGAGATCTGGAGACTGGCTAGGCCACTCCAGGACCTTGAAATGCTTCTTACGAAGCCACTCCTTCGTTGCCCTGGCGGTGTGCTTTGGATCATTGTCATGTTGAAAGACCCAGCCACGTTTCATCTTCAATGCCCTTGCTGATGGAAGGAGGTTTGCACTCAAAATCTCACGATACATGGCCCCATTCATTCTTTCATGTACCTGGATCAGTCGTCCTGGCCCCTTTGCAGAGAAACAGCCCCAAATCATGATGTTTCCACCACCATGCTTTACAGTAGGTATGGTGTTTGATGGATGCATCTCAGTATTCTTTTTCCTCCAAACACAACAAGTTGTGTTTCTACCAAACAGTTCCAGTTTGGTTTCATCAGACCATAGGACATTCTCCCAAAACTCCTCTGGATCATCCAAATGCTCTCTAGCAAACTTCAGACGGGCCCGGACATGTACAGGCTTAAGCAGTGGGACACGTCTGGCACTGCAGGATCTGAGTCCATGGTGGCGTAGTGTGTTACTTATGGTAGGCCTTGTTACATTGGTCCCAGCTCTCTGCAGTTCATTCACTAGGTCCCCCCGCGTGGTTCTGGGATTTTTGCTCACCGTTCTTGTGATCATTCTGACCCCACGGGGTGGGATTTTGCGTGGAGCACCAGATCGAGGAAGATTATCAGTGGTCTTGTATGTCTTCCATTTTCTAATTATTGCTCCCACAGTTGATTTCTTCACTCCAAGCTGGTTGGCTATTGCAGATTCAGTCTTCCCAGCCTGGTGCAGGGCTACAATTTTGTTTCTGGTGTCCTTTGACAGCTCTTTGGTCTTCACCATAGTGGAGTTTGGAGTCAGACTGTTTGAGGGTGTGCACAGGTGTCTTTTTATACTGATAACAAGTTTAAACAGGTGCCATTACTACAGGTAATGAGTGGAGGAAAGAGGAGACTCTTAAAGAAGAAGTTACAGGTCTGTGAGAGCCAGAAATCTTGATTGCTTGTTTCTGACCAAATAGTTATTTTCCACCAGAATATGCAAATAAAATGAAAAAAAAACAGACAATGTGATTTTCTGGATTTTTTTTTCTCAGTTTGTCTCCCATAGTTGAGGTCTACCTATGATGTAAATTACAGACGCCTCTCATCTTTTTAAGTGGTGGAACTTGCACTATTGCTGACTGACTAAATACTTTTTTTCCCCACTGTATATTTTTTGTCAATTTGTGTTGTCTACTCAAAAGTTTACACACCCTGGTAGGATTTTTGCTTTCTTGGCCTTTTTTCAGAGAATATGCATTATAGCCAATAAAACCCATCTCTGTCAACTTCTGTGCATGTTATCAGGCCAAAATCACCAGGGTATGTAAACTTTTGATCAGAGTCATTTGGATGTTTTGGGTTGTCATTATGATTTAAAAAGAGAAAACACAGTAGTTTGACAATAAATGGCTTCCCCAACCACTAACCATGAGTGGAGAAAAAGTTTTGGTGTTATCATTCATATTCTCTGAAAGAGGCCAAGAAAGCAAAAATTCTGCCGGGGTATGTAAACTTTTGAGCACAACTGTATGTAATTCTATTGCATGTGTGCACCTTTGTGCCATCATTTGCAGTGATGCTTACTTTAATTAAGTCTATTTTACTATTTTTTGTCCTTCTACTATAAATCCACCATTTAACCGTTACTCGGTTTCCTCCTTTTTGCTTTTTTCAAACTTTAAGAGGCAGAGGTGTTGCAATCCGTGTGCACTACTAGTGGTGGAGAAGAATTCCTAGTACTAGGAAAGATAGCAAGAGCAGGGTGGTACTGGCCCACAGGAGAAATGGAGGATTCTCCGGTGGGCCCAAGCACTGACACCTCCTGACATATTGGCCAGCAGCTGCCTAGGGCCCCCACTGCTCCAGGGGCCCCTAGCCAGTGGCGTGTCGCTAACAGCGGCACACCCAGCTGCTATGGGGCCCCTGAGTCAAGTGGGGCCTTCCCAGGGCCAACGGAGCAGCAACTGAAGACAGGAGCCTGTTCCTGCTGCTAAAGAGAAATGATTATTCATGCTTCTCCATGCCCCCATGGGCATGGAGAGGAGTGAATACCATTTCACTTTAATAGCGGGCAGCGTTAACAGCAGGCTAAGGCTAACACTGCCCCCATGTAAAGCCGGTACTGCTGAATCTGGGCCCCGGAGGTGGGCCCCTAAAGGGCAGCAAACCCTGATTACGATCCCTGTAGCTTGGGACCTGAGCGGAGCAGCAGGGATCTGATGCCACCCTCCTTCCTGCCTGGCACTTCCTGTCTGACACAGCGCGGCTGGATGACATCATCATTCAGCGCGGCTGTTTCAGAGAGGAAGCTGCTGGGATGCGCTGCGGCGAACGTGTGGAGAGGTGAGTGGGTGCTGTGTGTGTCTGCCTGCTTGTGTGTGTGTGTGTGTGGTGGGGTGCGGTGCTTTGTGTGTGTGTGTGTGTATGTGTGAGAGAGTGGTGCGTTGCTGTGTGTGTTTGGTGCTGTATGTGTGAGATTGGTGCTGTGTGTGTGTATTGGAGATTGGCAATGATTTGGGTGATGGAGAGAACAGTGATGGGGTGGAGGGGGAGAATGCAATGTTGTTGGTGGTGGAAAGGACAATGGGGTGGTGAAGGAGGAAGCAATGATGGAGGTGGTGGGGGAGGAGGCAATGATGGTGGTGGGGGTAGTAATGATGGAGGTGTTGGAATGGGCAATGATGGGGGTGGTGGGAGAGAAAGCAATGATGCTTGTGGTGTAAAGGACAATGATGGTAGTGATGGAAAGGACAATGGTGGTAGGGGAGGAAGCAATGATGGTGGTTGGGGGAGGCAATGATGATGGTGGTGGGGGAGGCAATGAGGGAGGTGGTACATAATGGACAATGATGGGGTGGTAGGGGAGAAGGCAATGATGGTTGTGGTGGAAAGGACAATGATGATGGTGGTGGGGAGAGGCAATGATGGAAGTGTTGGAATGGGCAATGATGGTGGTAGTGGAAAGGACAAATATGGTAGTGGTGAAAAGGGCAATGGTGGTGGGGAAGAAGGCAATGATGGAGGTGGTGGGTGAGAAGGCAATGATGGAGGTGGTGATGAGGACAATGATGGGGGTATAGACAATTATTGAGGTGGAGAGGGGCTGCATTATACCCTTTGAGGGGGTTGCATTATACTCTATGAGGGGGCTACATTATATTCTATGGGGGGCTGCATTATATTCTGTGTGGGGGCTGCATTATTCTATCATGGGGCTACATCATACTATATGATGGGAGCTGCATTATGCCCTATGAGGGGACTACAGTATATTCTATGGGGGGGCTGCCTTATGAAGGGAGTTGCATTATACTCTGAGGGGGCTGCATTATATTCTGTGGAGGGGCTGCATTATACTATATGAAGGGGGCTGCATTATATTCTGTGTGGGGGCTGCATTATTCTCTCAGTGGGGCTACATCATACTACATGAGGGGAGCTGCATTATGCCCTATGAGGGGGCTACAGAATATTCTATGGGGGCTGCCTTATGAGGAGGTTGCACTATACGCTGAGGGGACTATATTATACCATATGAAGGGGCTTGCATTATGCCATATGAGGATGCTACATTATATTTTATGGGGGTGGCTGCATTATACCATATGAGAGGGTTGCATTATATTTTGTGGGGTGCTGTATTATACCCTATGAGGGGAGCTGCATTATTTTATATGAGGGGGGCTGCATTATATTCCATGAGGGAGGCTACATTATATTCCATGAGGGAGGCTACATTATATTCTATGAGGGGGCTAAATTGTATTCTATGAGGGGGCTACATTGTATTCTTTGAGGATGCTGCATTATACTATATGAGGGGGCTGCTTTATATTCTATGAGGGAGGCTACCCCAACCCCTGCTACATAATTAAGACGTGTACTACCTTATAATATACCCTGATATTAGCACATTTTACCACACAATTGGTGGTCTTGTATTTATTTCTATCTACATAGTAGGCCCCAAGAAGGATTTTCTCTGGTGGGCCCACGGTGCTGTGGGGAAGGTGACTTGACGGACAGACTTGACTGAAGGAAGAAGGGACGGTTTGTGCACTATTGACAGATATTGGCAATGACAGAAGGGAAACAGCTGGAGGAAGATAGAAAAGGGAGTGCAATACCTGGATTTGACCACAAGATGGCATGGGGGAGCGTAGTTTAGGACTTGACAGCAGCTTAAGGCTATAGAAACCGCTTAGTCATGGGGGGCGGGGAGATAGGAACCCAAGAGGGGATTTCCCAAGGGGGGAGATATATAGAACAGGAGTGGGTTCCAGAGAGTTCTAGTCCCGGGAGGAGCTCAGGAGCAAAAGACTGACAATGGTGGAGAGCTCGACCAGAGGACTGACGGGAAGAGACAGTCAGGGGGGTGGCCCTGACATCAAGAACCACAGGACAGACGAGGCCCCGTGGGTAACGATTGGACGACGTTCTCGGGCAGGTGAAGTGCTGGCGGTAGATAGGTCTAGGACAGCCCCAGCGAAAGATCCACGAGGAAGGTCACTACGACTGAAGGAAAGGTGAAGGTACCCGGGCCTGAGTACGGAGAGCTGTAAAGGAACTGCGGTGTATGGCTCCTGTCGTCAGGAGGATGGCCAATCAAACCCGGACCTGTTGCAACTGAAATCTGCCTCCATCTCGTCTCTGTGTCGGCTGTGCGCGGTAAGCAGTGGACCACCAACCAATCTGGGCCCCTACTACAGTGCTCCAGTCCGACGCTGAGCAAGTGGGACACTCTACCCATACCAGGGCTGAAGTTTGTGTCCGATATCTGTGGGAAAGACAACAACCTGTTGGGTTTTGTGGATATCTCCTGTGCTGCTAGTTTAATGAAGATGGTATATAAGGGTATTTTTCAAGAAATTGCGGGTTTTTATTCAATGCGTTTCGAAGTGACAGGCATTTCTTCCTTTTTACTACCATTTGTTCCATAAATGTTTGACTGTTTTTATGAACCTTGTGTCCACTAGATTGATTGCTTCCAAGGTTCCAGGAGAGGAAAACCTGGAGCCAAAGGAGGTCTGCGGGAAATGTGATGCACCCCACATAAAGCAGCACACCGGGACGGGGATATGTGTTATCTGTAGAGTGCCAGAGAGAGTGGAAGCAGCATCTCGCCCACGACTACCTCGCTTGGGCACTTTACACTTGTTTAGTCTATAGATTTTAAAAAGGCACCATGTAATACGTAATTTCACTTAAGGTGGTGAGGTGATGCTGATGAGGAATTATAAGAAAAAGGAACAGCATCCGGTCCAGGTGAAAAATCGTATCAAAGATTTATTCTGCTTTGTATTTTATACTGGCAGAATAAATCTTTGATACGATTTTTCACCTGGACCGGATGCTGTTCCTTTTTCTTATATGGACTATTGTTCATTTGGGTCCATGAATCTCTGAACCTGCATTTACTTTTCCGCTGTGCTGTCGGCTGCCTTTTGCTGCATGCTGATGAGGAATTAATCTCAAGCATCCACATATGAGTTTAAAAAGCGCATGAACCATCTATCCCTAGGTCATCATAAGTAATATGAAAGATTCATTCATGAATAGTGTTAGCCTCAGAATTTAGGTCACTTGTTCCCCCGCTCTGTCAATGATACAGAATCTGGTATGAATTTCGTAAGTTCCGTGTGACTGGTCTAAAAGATGAAATTTTGTTCCAGGTTTGGTATTCGCAGTGGAAGGAGGTAATGCTATTACTTCATGAAACTGAACGGTGAAATAAATAACCCTGACACTACCGTCATGGGGGCACTCATTTAGCTTGAAAAAGATGTATAGATGTTGTCCATTTATTTATAGGACAGACAGTGTTATGGATCGAGTGCGCTCCACAGATTACTTCAGTGAGAGAATCGGGTGATTATGAAAAATGATTCCAGAAAACATAGCTAAAAATACTCCGGCTGTGTATCACTGGTGTAAAATGGGCCATAGCTTATCTCCCATTTCTAAAGCTTCTGTTAGTAGTATCTCCTGTAGTGACCATCATTGCACAATACTCCTGTACTGTACTGTGAATGAGGAAAGGGAGGTTTGTTGGCAAGAAATAAGGTTGCCGCTGAAGGGTTACTTACATATGATGCCAACAATATTCCATAACTTAACCTTGTAGTATGAAAGAGGTTTTTTTCAGTATACTGCATTACAATGGACCATCAATGTATGGGGCCCCAATGATTAGTAGAATAAAGGGCCAGTATTTAATGCAAACCTTTCACTACTATACTTAGTGAGCATCCTCCATGGAAGAGTATATGCCAATAGTTATTGATTTGCCTGGACTCGTCCCGATTATTTGGAAACATTCTCAGATGTCAAGAGGGCAGGGATAACACAAACTCCACCTAAAAATGGGCAGTCTAGGTTCCAGAACAAAATCCCCAAAATGCCAACATCAATGTTGGTACCTAAGTACGAATGTAGATGCTTTGTCTGGTCGTCTCAGCCCAGTGAACACTCTTGAGCTGTAGGGTCACACATATGGACATGACCGCACTTCTTCATCCTGCTGATTGTTGTCGTCCCCTATTAGACATGCATCGATGGCTTATCCATTATGACAGCATCTGTACCCAAGCCCATTAATTTCTATGGGACATAAAATACATGCATTAGTCTTCAGATATGCCTTTTTACCATTGTGATCTATATAATGAAGGTGAAAGTAAGTTTAAAAAATTATTATTATTATTTATTTATATAGCACCATTGATTCCATGCTGCTGTACATGAGAAGCGGATACATAAAAATTACAGATATCACTTACAGTAAACAAGCTAACAATCACAGACTGATATAGAGGGGAGAGAGGACCCTGACCTTGCGGGCTTACATTCTACAGGATGGTGGGGAGGGAGACAGTAGGTTGGGGGGTTGCAGCAGCTACAGTGATCGTGAGGTGGTTGCTCCAGTAGTGGTGAAGAGGCAGCAGGGATCATTGCAGTCTGTAGGCTTTCCTGAAGAAGTGGGTTTTCAAGTTCCGTCTGAAGGATCCAAGTGTGGTTGATAGCCAGACATGTTGGGGCAAGGAATTCCAGAGGATGGGGGCTATTTGGGAGAAGTCTTGGAGGCGGTTGGGTAAGAGCGAATAAGTGTGGAGGAGAGAAGGAGGTCTTGAGAGGATCGGAGATTACATGAGGGAAGATATCAGGAGATTAGTTCAGAGATATATGGAGGAAACAGGTTATAGATGGCCTTGTAGGTCAGTATTAGTAATTTGAATTGGATACACTGAGGGAATGGGAGCCAGTGAAGAGATTTGCAGAGCGGAGAAGCGGAGGAGTAGCGAGGAGAGAGATGAATTAGTCGAGCAGCAGAGTTAAGGATGGACTGGTGAGGTGCGAGGGTGTTAGCAGGTAGGCCACAGAAAAGGATGTTGCAGCAGTCGAGACGGGAGATGATGAGGGCATGCACAAGCATTTTAGTAGAGTAAGGGTTCAGGAAGGGACGGATTCTGGAATTATTTTTGAGCTGGAGGCGGCAGGAGGTGGAGAGAGCTTGGATGTGCGGTTTGAAGGACAGGGCAGAGTCAAGGGTTACTCCGAAGCAGCGGACCTCTGGTACGGGGGGAAAGCATGATGTCGTCGATTGTTATAGATAGGTCAGATAAGGAAGATCTGTGAGATGCGGGAAAGATGATCAGTTCAGATTTGTCCACATTCAGTTTGAGGAAGCGGGAGGAGAAGAAGGAGGATATGGCTGAAAGACACTGTGGGATTCTCGAGAGCAGAGAGGTGATGTCTGGGCCAGAGAGGTAGATCTGAGTATCATTGGCATAAAGGTGGTACTGGAATACATGAGACATTATGAGTTACCCTAGGCCAAGTGTATAGATTGAGAAGAGTAGGGGCCTAGAACAGAGCCTTGGGGGACTCCAAAAGAGAGAGGGTGGGATGAGGAGGTAGTGTGGGAGCGGGAGGCGCTTATTGTGCGGTTGGAGAGGTATGAGGAGATCCAGGATAGGGCGAGGTCTTTGATGCCAAAGGAAGAGAGGATCTGTAGTAGGAGGCAGTGGTCAACTGTGTCGAAATCAGAGGACAGGTCTAGAAGGAGGAGTATAGAGTATTGTCCGTTCGCTTTGGCTGTAAGTAGGTCGTTAGTAATTTTGGTCAGGGCTGTCTCAGTGGAGTGATGGGGGCGGAAACCAGATTGTAGATTGTCAAAGAGCAGGTTAGATGAGAGGTGGGAGGAAAGTTCAGTGTGGACTTGCTGCTCCAGGAGTTTGGAAGCGAATGAGAGAAAATGGGAAAAAATGATAGATATAGCTATCAAAATGTTATCAGCTTGGCCATACATTTAGATAATTTGCAGATCTGAAAAAGTCCCTTAAAGAGGATCTGTCAATTGCTCAAAAAAATAAGTTAAATACCTTGTAAAAATCCATGTGCTCCCCTGATTCTAACACTTTTTTCCATTTTCCACTGCATCATTCTATTGCAGAGATATTCACATTTGTTTCTTCAGGAGCGCAGCATGTGAAATCTCTGCTGGTAGTGAAACTGGGCGTTTCTTCAGAGTGTTCTCTGGGGCTGAGCGCTTTCACTCTTTCTTCAAAGAGGCTGTCAATCACAGCTCAGAAGTGTCTGAGATATATAGACTGCTAGATCAGCTGCCGAGCTATGAGTCCTAGCATCTGGGAAGGTGGGGTGAAAGCGCGCATCGCCAAATAAGACTCTGAAGAAACTTCAAAACTGAAGAAAATTCAAGTCTATGGATGAGAGAAAAATAATGAATGCTGAATGGAGCCAGAGAACAGGATCTGTTTATTACGGATACATTGCAGTTTTGTAATGTAAGAAACTGTAAATGGTCCTGTAAATGATTAATAACTGCTGCTGTAAAAAATGGATTGCATGTGGATGACAAGTGAGAAAAAAAATGTCCCACTTTTCTGGATGAGAACGGGATTGATTTTTTTTTTATTATATTGTCGTGTGACCCTAGCCTTGATACTCTGTGGAGAGGCTAACAGCACTGTCACATGCAGAAATTTACTTTTTTATTATTAAAGGGGATAATTAAAGTACATTTACTTCCTATCCACAGGATGGATGATAAATGTTTGATTACCATGGATTCAACTGCTGGGAAACCCACTGATTCCAAAAACAGGAGTCTCCAAGTCCCCCTTGTGTATGGAGAAGTAGTGACTTGAGCGCATGTGACCACTGCTCCATTCACTTCTATGTGACTAATAGAATGAGTAGCTCTCTAAGTCCTATAGAAGTGAATGGTTAAACATGTTTATCATCAATCTAACCACCCAAGGACCGTTGAGAAAGGTCTATGCTTTGCCATTATGTGGGAAGAAAGAATATTTGGAGCCCCATAGCAAATCCTTTTTTTTCCCTACTCCTTAACTTTCACCATTGGAAGTTTTATTTCACTGCCCACGACTTGGAGCCATATCGTTTCATGCCCTGTACAATAATAGTGTGAGGCTTTAAATGAATGTATCACCGAGGTTATTCCAGGCTGGAAAATCTGTGATCATTTCTTTAATTGCTATATCCAGACTCTCAGCGTGACAGATCTCCACCCCCACATCAGCCGCGCTCCGGCAATATCGCTCATTGTTACAATTGAGATGTATTATACATTGCTCTTTTCTAACAGTAGGAAGCTGAAGAATGAACTCCGCATGGATATTAACTGAGCGTTATTTTACAAGTTAAGTGATATTAATGCCAAAACAAACACAATATGGTTCCTTCCTACATCTTTCCCATCTAATCATTTTCTGTTCGCTTTAATTGCATTTTTATAAGGGCTTGAAACAAAATTATTATTATTTATAACAGGAAATTGAAATAAAAAAAATACTTTTTAACATTTTCCTAGAGAAAACACCAAGGAACTTGATAACTAATATTTCCAGAAACTTATTGGTATTGAATTGGCCCTTGGAGGCTGCTTGCTGGGGGTCTCAGGGTCAGGCACAGTATGGGTGTACTTACAGGTGCATCTCACAAAATTAGAATATCATCAACAAGTTAATTTATTTCAGTTCTTCAATACAAAAAGTGAAGCTCATATATTATATAGAGTCATTACACACAGAGTGATCTATTTCACGTGTTTATTTCTGTTAATGTTGATGATTATGGCTTACAGCCAATGAGAACCCAAAAGTCATTATCTCAGTAAAATAGAATACTTTATAACACCAGCTTGAAAAATGATTATAATATTCGAAATGTTGTCCTACTGTAATGTATGTTCAGTAATTGCACTCAGTGCTTGGTCGGGGCTCCTTTTGCATCAATTACTGCATCAATGCAGCGTGGCATGGAGGGTGATCAGCCTGAGGCACTGCTGAGGTGTTATTTGCATATTGGTAGCCTTCCCCCAATTCTGATTGACATTGCTCTCCTCCCAGAGCAGTCTGAATGCTGCCGGCATGTGTGTGCATGTGTAGGATCGTGTGCCGACTGGGGGGTGGTCCCTTCCGGCTGCGAAAAAGACTGGAGTCAGAAGGAAGTTCAATCAGATTCTCTTTATTGGTTGTCTTCTCCAACATCCACAGCAGTACAACAGCTGCCGCACACTGGCCTGGGTACCTGTCACCTCCTCCTCCTTCCAGATGCGACGGCCTTTAGGTTCTTTGGCTGCGCCTGTCTAAGTCACTGGCCACAGCGCTTCCCCTGGTCGAGCCCATCTGTTTAGTCTGAAACCCGACCTCAATGCAAGTCAATAGGGAATAAAAGTCGACATTAAGCGGATGACATTCATCCACTCAATACCGACTTTTATTCCCCATAGGCTTGCATTGGGGTCAGGTTTCAGACGAAACTCCGACTTTTTTTGTCCTAGTCGGACCAGTTTCATCTGAAACAAATTTTGTTTCATGAAACCCGATCCTACCAAAGTCGCTCAACTCTACTAATTAGTTCTTATTTCCCCTTTGTGCACATGCTTTAAGTTTCCTCCCCATAAGTTCTCATATCCTTATGTGCACTTTCCCTCTATTGGTTAGCTGTGCACAGTGGCCTCCCCTCTGGTTCCTCATGAGGTACAAGAAACCCCTTGACGGCCTTTTAGGGAGCCAGGTCCGAGGTGGTGTTTTTTAGTTGTGTGGCTAGGGATCATCTAGTCTGTACAGCGACCAGTAGGGTGTGGGTGTTGAAGGTTTGATTATTCCCGTTATCCGTGTATGAGTGAGTCACATGCATAACATGTTGTTAACTAAGTACCCTACGTTATTTATATGCACTATTACTACTCACATACTTACTACAGGGTATGTGCTCATTTTGTTATTATCTTAGGTTTTGTCTGGTAAATGGCTGCAGTGTGAACGCACACCTGCACATTGCACGTATACCAACTTATGCCCCGGCTCATTTTATTTGGTTTTGATCAAGTACCAGCTGCCAGCTTCCCTTTAACTTGAGGATGTAGAAAAAAATTTGGGAATGGAGGGTGAAAAAAAACTTAGGCACGAGAACACGCTATAACAAACACAGAAGGAATCACTACAATTACGGTCAATATTCACATATACTTAAAGAAAAGTATATTACTAATATGTTTTGATACAAATCTATTAATGATGGATATTTTATTCTGTTTTCTTACAGGGATATCAAGCCAGATAACATCCTGCTGGATGAACATGGTGAGTAGCCTCAATGCTTTTGTATATGTGAGAGACCCTTCTATCTGTGGTTTAATGTAAAAGGATTGGCTGGTGTCATGCAGATTAAACTGATCCATGGTGTAATGTAAACTGTTCGATTTTGACTATTCAAGTTTTCACGCCAGACACCATGACAAAAACCAGATGGACCTCATTACAGGCGCCTTCCGGTAATTTGGCTTCTCTGCCCTTATGAGCAATAGAAATAGAAAATGCAGCAACGGACAGAGCCTACATATAAAAAGTCTAGGTGCAGCCTTCGTCTATCTATATCATCTATTCTCTATCTTTGCACATCTAAAACCCAAACATCTGTCATTTCCATTCTGCATTCTATTCCAGACTGGCCACATGCACTGATGGCGCACACAAATGCCACGCGGATGTCACACGAACACATCGACACACGGACACGGATAGCACAGCACCAGTACTGATTTTTCCAGCACCGGAAATGTCAGGACATATGAAGGAGGCCTAAGCTAAAGATAAGGCCAAACAAGACGACTGGTCTCATGCAACAGATACTCAATATAACACAATGACCAATTTCCACACTATTTATTTTGACATTTGCGTGGCCGTTCCCCAGTCAAGGTTGGGCACCATTAGTTACATGGCCAGTCCCACCCAAAAAAGGTATGTGGTTTATTCCTCTCCCTGTTCAGAACCTATGTAAACTCAGCTGAGCCAAGGTTCGTGTGTATGGGGAGGTCAGGAGGAAAAAATGCTAGATGGACAGCAATCTAAAGTGTACAGCTACAATAAGGACATCCATACACGTTAGACTAGCCGGCAAACAGTCCAATTCTTTTTTCCCGAACATAGGAATTTGGCAGCAGCTCTCTCATAGAGAACATAGGAGCACATGTTTAAGCAAAGCTTTCCTGTATATTGGGGAGTCGAAAGTGACAGGCCATGATTCATCCAACAATTTCCCCAGAATTCTGGAATTAATAATAATCTTTATTTTTATATAGCGCTAACATATTCCGCAGCGCTTTACAGTTTGCACACATTTTCATCACTGTCCCCGATGGGGCTCACAATCTAAATTCCCTATCAGTATGTCTTTGGAGTGTGGGAGGAAACCGGAGTGCCCGGAGGAAACCCACGCAAACACGGGGAGAACATACAAACTCCTTGCAGATGTTGTCCTAGGTGGGATTGGAACCCAAGGCTGCAGCGCTGCAAGGCTGCAGCGCTAACCACTGAGCCACCGTGCTGCCCTAATTAATTGCTTTGAATAATCGCAAAATTTTGGTGCATCTCTAAGTTGTGCAAAAATGTTGTGAGTGTTCACGTTTTCATGCCAGTTTCTCCCAGCTCTGAAAAACTGTGCAGAATTGGAGTGGGACGGGGATGCGATGGGGGAGGAGGGGCGCAACAGATCATCTATTTTAAGTCTCAGACTAAAGTAAGATTTCTGGTGTGGTGCACGGAGGTGAAAAATGCTCAACAGACACTCCAGAATAATGAAGAGACATATACCACTTCATGAATCAGGAGTATGTGACTTCACCATGCCCCCTCATCAAGACCGGCGAGAAAATTGCCGGTCTTGATGAACTGGGGCCATAGTGTTCTTCCGCCCAGTATCTAATAGGTTTAGGGACCTTACACAGTAAAGTAACCCCAAAGGTCAAGCAGAAGAAAGTAAATATTTGCATATTCTATCCAGATTGATAATTTCTTCTGGTGGGCCCAAGAGTCTTCAGACTGATATGCCTTAGAACTTTGTGTAAGACAGTATACAGAAACCGATAAGACATAAACTATAAAACATGAAGGACATTAACATAGTTGTACATCTCCAAAGAGACTTCATGGCCTAACATGGTCTTGATCATCCACCCTTTCCATCTTACCTCTGTACAGGAGAGAGTAGCAGGAGAAGCTGATCTATTATTCTTGAGTACAAGCCCTGTCATTCGGCCTTACCTTGACATAAACTTCAAGCGCATGTTCGCTCACCAGTAAAACATTTCCAATAGGATGCGACTGTTAGAATTTCTCAAGGCTACAGTATGTCACAATCACATATCAGATGCCATCGAGAAATAAACAGCCCTAAAATATATAAAAGGACTATGATGGATGTCTAGATGGGAGTAGTGCGATTCTGCTAATTAGGTGCCTTTCTGTCACAACAGAATAAATGGATATTCAAGTAGGAGGGATCATATAGAAGTATCTTACGTTGGTTTCTGGTAGCTTTTTTAACCCATTAAAGGAATACTGAACTTAAAAAGTAAATGTATAAATTGGACAGGAAACATAGTCATCCTCACTGTTTGCAAATGCTCATTCCTTGGTTAAAATGATCATTTGGTTTGGTTTGCACAAACAGATCATTTTTCTCGGCAGCTCATTGTCCTGTGTAAACAAAAACATGTGCGGTCGAGAACAAATTAAGGCTGTGTATACTTAGTGACCTATCACAGATTGTTCAGTGTCATCTGAAGAGCAGTGTGTAAACGGGATATTAAGTAACCGCCAACATCCATTAGTGCCGCCTTCTGACTCTTGTAAACAGATCATTAGTTTACAGCATCTTCTGCATGATCATGTGTAATTCAGGTGACCGGATGCAACGCACAGAGGACACGATGCAAGAATAATCAGTGAACAGTGTAATTTACAGTGGTTATAAGATGATTGGTGATATTAAACGATGCAAATCAACAATAAACCATATAACGATTCCATTGTAATGACAATGAAAACTCTTTGATACATAACACTAATGTTCTCTTTGCTAGGTGGTTACGCCCGTTCACGGCAGTTGCCATGTAAGTTCTTCTTGCTATTCTGGCACTAGCAGGGGTCACCAGGTTTTCAAGTCTTTCTGAAGAAGTCTAGTAACACGCGTTGAGCCTCCAATGCACCAACCGGCCCCCTCCCCACCTGATGTCCTAGCTCAGGCCAGCCCCAATACCGTTTGTTATAGCTGGAAGTGATGGTCCTGCTCACTCATGGTGTCTCTCTGCTACCGCAGGCATACTCCTCTGGTTGCTGTCCCTCACAGGTCTTTGTTGCTTGACCGTTGCGCCTAGGGTAGGAAGGACTGGGTCTTGATTCTTGATCTCTTGATGAGTGGTTTGTGGTGCCTGGAACTTCACTGGCATAGGGCACAGGTTCTGGTCTTGACCGGCATAGTCTGGACTCTGGGTTTTGACCAGCGCAGTTTGGAACTCTTTGTCTTGAGTGGCGCAGTTTGGATTCTGGTTCTCACCGGATATCGTCAGGACTTTGTCATGTGATGGCCAGCACCTTTGTGGCTTAGGCATTCTGCTGACGCCTGTCACGCTGGCCTCAGTGCTATTCCTGGTCCATGTCTGCTCCACTCTCCTTCTTGATGACAAATATCCCAGGGGTTTTGCGCACTGGGCTTTTATATCCAGGGCCTCTGTCTTGCAAGTCACCTGATCAGGTCCAGCACAAGAACTTGCTCCTCCTGCAATTCTTCTGGTACAAATTGATTCCACCTGTCTTCGCCCTGCCTGAATATGGCTGTCTTTCCTCACTAATGTCACATCACACAAGGGCTCTTTAAGGGTATCACTGCTTCCTCCTACACATGTAAAATACTGCAGTGTACAAAGGGGTTAATCTACCACTAATCAGATCCATCTTCAAATGGTGTTCGGCAAAAGCCATTCCCCATTATGAATTGTTAGGCCATAGTGATCTTTTTTCCTCCTGCAGGCAGAACAGATCAAGAAGGTTCCTGCTGCAGACAGTTGTCCTACAGTCACACACAGGACAATGAGGAGGTTCAGGAAACATGGTTGAGCTTCTGTCACTCACAAATAGGCTTGACGTAAAAGACACATAATTGTGTATTGACTTTAGGTAACCAGAGGATCCTCAGTACCCAAGTGTAACATTGTAACCCTGGAGAAAAAATACTAATTCTAAGATATATGCAAAATCTAAAATGTCAATAAAAAGACAAAGACACAATCTATCTGTTCAAACAAGAACCTGGAAACTATAAAGAAAACTTAAAACATTTAAATCACTCAGACCAGACAGGTTTAGTAATGATTATTTCAAGTCTTTTAGTAATTTATTGGCCCCTCACCTTGTAAAAGTATTTAATTCAGCTTTCCAATCAGGTCAATTTCCCAAAGAGATGCTGGAAGCGACCATTGTCGTAATCCCTAAACCAAATTCTGACACTAGCCAAGTTTTTAATTATAGACCTATATCCCTCATCAACACAGACGTAAAAATTTACGCAAAAATCTTAGCTAATAGACTAAATCAATTTCTCCCGACACTAATTTCCAACGATCAGATAGGCTTCATTAAAGGAAGACAATCCATAGATGGTACGAGAAGGCGCATTAACATAATTAAGCTCATTTCCTCGAAAAAACCTCAATGCCACTGTTATCTCTCTTGATGCTGAGAAAGCGTTTGACCGTCTTAATTGGTCTTATCTCGAAGCGACTGTCAAAAAATTTGGAATGAATTCTCGACTCACGGGAGGTATTATGGCTTTGAACTCTGGCCCTGGGGCGAGGGTATATTCCAACAATCATCTTTCCCCTATGTTTGATATAGCTAATGGGACTAGACAGGGCTGCCCCTTGTCACCATTGCTTTTCGCATTGGCCATTGAACCTCTGGCCCAATTAATCAGGAATAGTGCAAAGATCTCAGGAATTAAAACCTTGCATAGAGATTTTAAAATTGCGTTATATGCAGATGATATAATTCTTACCCTCACAGATCCAAGCAACTCTATCACTGCCTTACAAACTCTAATCCAGACTTTTTCCAAGGTCTCTTATTTTAAAACAAACAACTCTAAATCCAAAATACTAGGCTTTAACCTGGGAATAGACCAAGGAAAAATTGAGGGCCTCTCGCCTTGGGGTTGGGCTACTAATGGGCTGACATACCTAGGCCTAAAATTTGTCAAAAATATAAACTCTCTTTTAAAATTAAACTTAGAGATTCTTACCAAAAAGCTTTTTAATGAATTTCTAGAGATGATGGACTCTCTTGGTGGGGAAGAATCATGATGGTTAAATCATACATCTTCCCAAAAATCCTATATCTACTTCACTCTCTTCCTTTAAAAGTTCCCTCTTCTTCTCTTACAAATCTCCAAGCCTCATTGAATTCCTTTATATGGAATAACAAAAGACCCAGAATAGCAAAAAATATTCTATACAACCATAAATCTTATGGTGGAGCTGGTTCCCCAAATATCACGGCTTATTACACTGCAAATTTAGTCAAACAAAGCGCATTCTGGTGGCCACATGATAAGACACCAGCTTGGCATGAACTAGAACAGTTCTTTAATAATTATAAACCTCTTCACCTACTAATTCTGAACCAACTCCTTCATAAAAAATTAATTGAAAACTCTCATCCAATTTTTCAAGCTATTTCTGAAGCTTGGAAAAAATTTTCTGTTCCAAAAAGAGGCTCTAATAAAGAAGTCACATTAAAAAATTTGACCTTATCAGTTATTTTTCAAGCATCCAATCAGACTATTGACCCCGTTTGGTCTGCACTTGGTCTCAAAAGACTCAAAGATTTATACGATGGTGCTCTTTGTACACCTTATAACAAACTCAAGAATAGATTTCAATCTACTACTCCTGCTTTCTTACAATATGTCATCCTTAAAGACAAACTCCATGAGTTCCTTGCTATTTCACGAAGAATTTCTGAACCAGCAGTTAAGCTTATTTGTAATATAGACCATAATATTTTCTGGAGTTTTGAGTATACTTAGAAGTGGTGTAATAATAGCTTTGCAGTGGTCAAGACTCAAAATATTATCAAATGGGAAAATGAATTACATACAATAATTGACCCTCCTGACCTTGAACAGGCATGCTCCCTCTCGTACGCCTCTACCATTTCCTTATCACTACAAGAGACCCACTTCAAACTTTTAACGAGATGGTATTATACCCCTGTAAGACTCCATAGAATCAACCCTGACAATTCTCTGCTCTGTTGGAGGGGTTGGGGAAGGCCAGGAAATATTTTGCATATATTTTGGCAATGTCCCAAAATTGTTCCCTTTTGGAGAAAGGTTTCAAATTTTATCGATTTTATCTAAGGAACGCGACTTATTTTGTCTCCTCACAATACAAAAACCGTTTAGCACAGCTATATAGGAGGTGATGCAGCAAGTAGGATCCTAGTCCGTAATCATATGAATATAGAAACTTGGCACACACTATATATAATTTCCAGTGAAAAGGTAGTTTTTAATGTACAGTACATACAGTATAGACGTTTCGGTCACATTGACCTTCATCACGGTACTATGTATTGTACTGCTGTCATTTGCATTATGCTCAAAAGAAGGAGAGCCAAAAAAAGGTAAGTGGTCCCCCCGCTCCTGACCCGCGGTGGATGCCGTGTCATTGTCCCATATGCTGCACACTGACCGGACCGACTCTGCATAATTGTGCCTTTTGTCCCTACTCCCAGGGGGACCACTTACCTTTTTTGGCACTCCGGAGCGGAGTGTGCAGCCGCACAGCAATACATGGAGCGCTCCGCTCCGCTCCTGGTGCCAGAGCTTGGTTTTAACCTGCGAGACTCGGCCGTATCTCGCTGTAGTGTGACTCCGGCCTAATAGTGTCAGTTTGTCTTTGTTCATGAGAAGCAGCAGATTAACGGAAATTATACTCCAGAATAGCTTTTTCATGGAGAATACAATTATTTACTTCCTTTTCATCACCTCCCTTTTCCCAAAAATAAAGACATAAAAAAAGCAAATTTTGTATTACGACATTCAACAAAATTCCAAATTATTAAAATATAAAATAATTACCGTAAACTTGTGCGGTAAATGGTCTAAAGAAAATAAAGTAAAAAGCCAGAATTGCCATTTTTCAGTCACCCCATCACACCTAAAAATGCTACAGAAAACAATCAAAAACCGATCTGTAGAATGATGTTGTCAGGTCTTTGAACACCGTAAAAAAAATGTGTAATTCCATGTTTTTCCCATTTTACTTAATTGAAATTTTTTTTCCTGGTTTTCAGTAAACTGGTAAAAGAATGGTGTGATTCAAAACTACAAGTTGTCCTGCAAAAAACAAGCTCTCATACGGCGATGAAAACAAACAAAAACTGAAAAAAATTATGGCTCTTAGAAGTAGCAAGAGCTCAAAAATGAAAATTGCATTCGTCGTAAAAGGAATCTTTCACTAGGTTTCTACTATGCCATCTGAGAGCAGCATGATATAGTGGCAGAGACCTTGATTCCAGCAATGTGTCACTTACTGGACTGCTTACTTCAGTTTTGATAAAATCACAGTTTTCTCTGCTGCAGATCTAGCAGTTTTCTGAATACTGAGCTCTGTATAACGCCGCCCACACTCCTGATTGGTTGCTTACATTTTACATAGGCAGAAAGCTACCAATCAGTGGTGGAGGCGGAGTTATACAGAGCTCATGAATATAGAGGACTACACAGCAGGTTTACTAGTCCTCTAGTGATAATCTACTGCTGATAAAACAATGATTTTATATAAAGTATAAATAGCAGTCCAGAAAGTGACATATCACTTGAATCAGGGTCTTTCTCTCTACACTATCAGATTACAAACCTGGTGACAGATTTCCTTTAAGGAGATAATATCCACAAACCTTTGCTCATACAGAAAAAAATAGCTAGGAAAGAATATTTTGACATTTGCCAAAAATGCACCAAAAAATATTTCCTGTACCATTTTTTCTATCTGTCAACATGTGGAAATATTTGTATTCCATCCATTATTATTATTATGCATTTATATAGCACCATTTATTCCATGGCACTTTACATGTGAAAAGGGGAAATATAGACAAGTATAATAAACATGTGTAAGACAAGGGACACACAAATACATAAGGAGAGGGGACCCTGCCCGCGAGGGCTCACAGTCTACAGGGATGGGTGAGGATACAGTAGGAGGGGGTAGAGCAGGTTGTGCGGTGGTTCAGTAGACCGAAGATCATTGCAGCCTGTAGGCTTGTCGGAACAGGTCGGTCTTCGGGTTCTTCTTGAAGGTTTCCGTTGATGGTGAGAGTCTGATGTGTTGTGGCAGAGAGTTCCAGAGCATGGGGGAAGCACGGGAGAAGTCTTGTATGCGGTTGTGGGAAGAAGAGATAAGGGGGGAGTAGAGAAGGAGATCTTGAGATGATCGATGGTTGCGTGCGGGTAGGTACCTAGAGACCATGTCACAGATGTATGGAGGAGACAGGTTGTGGATGGCTTTGTATGTCATACTTCGGGTTTTGAATTGGAGCCTCTGGGCAATAGGAAGCCAGTGAAGGGCCTGGCATAGGGGGGAGGTTGCGGAATAGCGGGGAGACAGGTTGATTAGTCGGGCAGCAGAGTGTAGGATGGACTGGAGCGGTACCAGAGTGCTAGAGGGGAGGCCAGAGAGTAGGAGGTGGCAGTAGTCGAGGCGGGAGATGATAAGAGCATGCACTAGTGTTTTTGTGGTTTCGTGGTAGAGGAATGAGCGGATTCGGGAAATATTTTTGAGTTTGAGGCGGCAGGAGGAGGCGAGGGCTTGGATATGTGGTTTGAAAGAGAGCGCAGAGTCGAGGATCACCCCAAGGCACCGAGCGTGCGGGACTGGGGAAAAAGAGCAGCCATTGACATCCATCATCGGATCCATCCAGAGTTGACGTCTACGGGCAGGGAATATGACTTTTCTTCATTGTAAGAGAAGGAAGGCTCAGTTTTTATCTTTCCATCGTGTCAAGGTTTTCTTTCTGACTGACTGCACCGTCTTGTAACCTGTAATTGTGACCCAGTGATCCAGATGTGCAGCAAAGCATTCCTTTCTGGGAATTACGTTTTTGTAAGAAATACTAATGGTTAGTTAATATATGACAGGGCGATTTCTCTGACCCGAGATGTTCATCCCGATGCTTCTGCCGCACTGTAAAGGGGTTGCAGACTTTAATACTTCACGAGCTTCTACGTCTGGCTCTTTACTGACCCTATGTCTTGCTGTTCACTCATGTGTTAGAAACTTCTTGATTTACTTTGGGCGCTAATGATGTGTGAAGCTTTACAGAATGGCTGTGCTTTATCGAAAAGCTTACGTATCTCCGAGCTCTCAGATCTAGGAAAGTAGAAAAGAGACAAAGTCTAGGAAAAGGTCAGGTCATCGCATTAGCGCCATTTTAATTGCCCAATTATATCAGCGAAGGTAATGTTAGCAAAAGAAAAGAATAAACTAAATGTTCCATGCACTTAAAGGGGTATTCCAGCCATGACGCTTAAAGGGATTGTCTACTTTATCTCTATTTTAATACTTGTTGGGGACATGAGTTTGTAGCATTACTAATATATAGGTATAACAGGTTCTACTCCTGCACTATATAGTAGAGCCCGAGTTGACGGCATGAGGCTTTCAAAACCTCTGAGCTCAGTCATTGGCAGCAGCGCTGTTGACATGATGTGGTGTCAGCGCTGCAGGCAATAACAGACACCGGGAGCAGCGGTGAAGACTCAGCAAACAAACTGCAGCTGAGGGACACCTTTTTCCGAATCCATAGAACCTCTTTTATGGCATACGGTTGATAAAGTCCCAGGTCTCTTCTCCCCACTAGATAACCTTTATCCTGGCCTCTTAGAATTGGCTACTACTGTATATATTAGCACAAGCCCACTGCCTCCACCAGAATTCATTGCATGGAAGTCGAGTGTCCTTCACAAAGTACATTGGCGACTCATTACTTGTATCTCCATAAAAAAAAGGTGGCACATGGAATGGGAAAGAATTGGTCACAGTAGACAATTTAGTAAAACTTAGAAATATAAATGATCACATTCTTAAGATATCGTTATAGGTGGCTTAGGTCGTCCACCGAAAATCCAGTCTCCACCAGAGCTATAAAACCATTTTTGTGGAAGGGATGGTCCTTAAAGCTCTTAATTTTGGTGTTCAGGCTACACATGCTAATGTGATATTACACCCAGACATTTCACCACTAGCTCAGAGGCACACATTATACAATTTGGCAGCTTTATAATGTAACACTCTGCTTGCCCCCACAACCAACCACTATCAACCACTTTACTCAAATTTACAGACGTCCCACCAACGCCATAACTACAAAACTGTTGTGATAAAAAAAACAACCTAAAACCCACTGCTTACCAACTCAAATATTGAAACTCAAACCCTTTTGAAATTATTAATGTGGTTGTGAGATTGTTCATCTAGGGCTTCACCAAAAGTGGTTATGCGGCTCCCAATGGCCACTCCTTTTATCCACATCCCCCACTTCTCCCTTTTTTGACGTCACTCCTCTCTTTCTGCTAAATTCCCACTAAAACCCCATAAGATTATCCTCACATAATTTCTTTTTCGGGTGGATTCCACCTGTAATTTGCCTTAAAAAGCAACCTCGAAACTATAGTAAAATAATGAACATGGTGCACAGCAATGTCGTTTCTTACTTCTTTTGACCACTTTAGACTTTGGAAACCAAGCACTTAGCCTTACCCTCCTCCTCCTCCTTCCTTCACCATAGGACTTCATGAGCAACAAGTGTCATCTCTGATCTCCGTAATGAGAAAGTCTGTATTCACTGAACACAGATTTTACAGATTTCTACCCATGAATTGAGAGGAAAGATCAGCCTAGGAGGAGAAAGAAGCAGATTTCCTTTGATAAGATATTACAAGGTTTCTTATTTTCATGAGTACTACTGGGATTCATGAAATAAAAATTAAAATGACGTTGACGCTTCAACTGATACAAATGTAAATATTAATTCTTAAATTTAATTTAGCAAAATGGTAAATTGTAATGTTTCCCAAAGTTAACTCACATTTTAGAAACCTAAAAGATTTCAGTTTAGTCTGATTTCCATCCGGCTAGGAGACTGATACAGAACGAGATTTTGGTTTTGTTTAATTTTTTGTTGAGTTTCCATGAATTATTTCTGAGTGTTGACATTAAGTGCGTAAGGAAGAAAAGAGCTTCAGCACTGCTTCTAATTATAATACTAGAGGACAAGATTAGCTCCAATTTGTGCCATTAATTAATTGTTTGTTTGTTTGTTTGTTTTCACTTCAGGCCATGTACACATTACAGATTTTAACATAGCTACAATCGTCAAAGGATCTGAGAAGGCTTCATCCATGGCAGGTACAAAGCCTTACATGGGTAAGTGACTGGGAATTGATGTGTTTTTGAAAGACTGTTGGTAAGGCCTCTTTCACACTTCAGTTTTTTGCATCAGTTATAATCCGCCAAAAAGGCGGACAAGCGGATCCGTTCTCAACTGATGTGAACGGATGGCACAGGATCCGTTTTCAGACGGATCCTGAAAATGAAGAAATTTAAAGGAATCGCTGGCCGGGAGAGAGAGAGAGAGAGAGAGAGAGAGAGAGAGAGAGAGAGAGAGAGAGAGAGAGAGAGAGAGAGAGAGAGAGAGAGAGAGAGAGAGATTTTTTGTTTTGTCCGGCACCCAGAAAGAAATTCGGGTTAAATCAGTGTTTGCAGGATCCGCCAGAGAAAAAAACGTTACAAGCTCCGTTTTGAAATTTTTGAGGATGGTGACGGACAGCAACTTTTGGCGGATCCTCACAAAAAACGGATGCAACGGACAGCAATCCGTCACAATCCGCCATTAATGCAAGTCAATGGGAAAAAACGGATCCTCAAAAAAAATTTGAGGATCCGTTTTTTTTCAAAACCTGGCGGATTGTGACTGATTGTAAAAAACGGAAGTGTGAAAGAGGCCTAAGAGAAGATTAAACGGAACCTGTCACCTCCTTTTTCAGCTATGAGCTGCGGCCACTGCCTTTCGGAGCTTATCTACAGCATTCTAGAATGCTGTAGATAAGCCCCCATGTAACCTGAAAGATAAGAAAAACAAGTTATATTAAACTCACCCGGGGGCGGTCCGGTCCCATGGGCATTGCAGGTCCCATCTTCATACAATGTCGTCATCCACCTCGCTTCGTGTCGTGGCTCCTGTGCAGGCGTACTGATCTAACCTGTTGAGGGCAGAGCCAAGTACTGCAGTGCGTAGGCGCTGGACCTCTCTGACCTTCCCCGGCGCCTGCGCACTGCAGTACTTGGCTCTGCCCTCAACAGGTTAGATCAGTATGCCGGCGCAGGAGCCACGACACGAAGCAGGGAGGATGATGACATCGCAGGAAGATGGAAGGCACCGGACCCGGATCTGCGACGCCCATCGGACCGGACTGCCCCCGGGTGAGTATAATATAACTTATTTTTCTTATCTTTCAGGTCGGATCGGAGGCTTATCTACAGAACTCTAGATTGCTGTAGATAAGCCCTGAAAGGCAGTGGCTGCAGCTCAAAGCTCTAAAACGAGGTGACAGGTTCACTTTAAAGGGAATGTATCACTTAAAGATTTTGTTAAGCGACCAAGGTGGTCCTAAAAATCTATAGAGTTGGATCCACTTGTGCTCATTTAAGACTGGTTAGTCTAAGTTTGCTCTTTTTTTAATATGGGACAAAGTGACCTTTTGGGCTTACCCACTGGTATAGGGCCAGTGCAGAGACAAGCAAATTTCAGCTGACTACAATGCTGATGTTCTAGTTAATAGATGCAAACTGGTTCTGTAGCAAAGATTGGATATAACATCAGGAGACCATTTCAACTGCTATTGATGTTTGAGGGAAACCGAAATGTAAGTAGGAAAACATTGGACCTCTGAGCAGTGGAAAAACGTTGCCTGGCCAGATGACACCGTTTATATACAGTAGGTTAGGTCAGAATTTGGTACAAGATCCATGAATCTATGAACCCTTCCTGTCTGGTATGAACAGTTGAACAGTTCGAGTTGGTGGAGTAATGATTTGGGAAATTATTTTTCTTGGCACAACTTGGGTCCTCTGATACTTGTAGATGTACTGAACGTTAGAATGGTAAATGGCAAAAGGATGAACTTTGATGGACACTTTCCTTAGGTAATAAGGAGAGTGTCCATCAAAGTTCATCCTTTCATATTCATGAATTGGTTCAGGATTGTGGCAGTGAGTTTTCCTTGCTTTCCAGACCTTCATAGTCTCCAAATCCTAAAGCGGATATCAAAGAGGATGTCAGATAATTGATGTATACTGTAATGGTCCCAGGCAATGCTAAAATACACTGCTCAAAAAAATAAAGGGAACACTTAAACAACAGAATATAACTCCAAGTAAATCAAACTTCTGTGAAATCAAACTGTTCACTTAGGAAGCAACACTGATTGACAATCAATTTCACATGTTGTTGTGCAAATGGAATAGACAACAAATGGAAATTATTGGCAATTATCAAGACACCCTCAATAAAGGAGTGGTTCTGCAGGTGGGGACCACAGACCACATCTCAGTACCAATGCTTTCTGGCTGATGTTTTGGTCACTTTTGAATGTTGGTTGTCTTTTCACACTTGTGGTAGCATGAGACGGACTCTACAACCCACACAAGTGGCTCAGGTAGTGCAGTTCATCCAGGATGGCACATCAATGCAAGCTGTGGCAAGAAGGTTTGCTGTGTCTGTCAGCGTAGTGTCCAGAGGCTCGAGGCGCTACCAGGAGACAGGCCAGTACACCAGGAGACATAGAGGGGGCCGTAGGAGGACAACAACTTAGTAGCAGGACCGCTACCTCTGCCTTTGTGCAAGGAGGAACAGGAGGATCACTGCCAGAGCCCTGTAAATGACCTCCAGAAGGCCACAAATGTGCATGTGTCTGTACAAACGGTTAGAAACCGACTCCATGAGGATGGTCTGAGTGCCCGACATCTACAAAATTATTTCAGCACTTAATAGAAACTATGTAATGCAAATTATGTCACTCTACTAGATGGTTGTCTCGAATAAAGTGGCCATCCAGTCTATATACTGTGTAAACCTCTTTCTCTTGACATTGTTTCCTGTTACATTTATTATATAAGAAAAAAGAATATTTGCTGCTCCCCTTCTATACTGTATCATGCATTGTCGTATTATCACAATGTACTTCTGGCCACTTGCGTTGGATTTGCTAATTGTCCATTTTCTTATGCAGAATGATGCAGGGACAGATGGTTAAACACACTGCAGCGTAATAAAACATGTGTCTGAGCACTTTATATATAAGAACAGGAGATTCTTTGCTAAGTAACAGTATTTTTCAGACAGTGAAATGAAGGTGATCTCCAATGACATCTATGTTTGCTTTACTACAGTCTGCTAATCTATGCGCTAGCTACAAAACGCACAAGCAGCATAATAAGGTAAAACTGAACAGAAAGTCCTCTTGATAAGAAGGTGAGAACATGTTGAGATAACATAAAAGGAGTATTCCAGTTGGTAAAAATCTATCATCTATCATCAGGATAGCTGATAGCTTCTAGATTTGTTGGTGCCAGACTGCTGGGATCCGCACCGATCACCAAAATAGGGAACTTTTATCCCCGTTGGAATAAAGCAACAGTTTCCATGCTCCAACAACAAATCTATTTATCAATCTATCAAATCTATCATTTCTCAATGAGGCTGTCAGAGAAAGCCAAGTGCAGCAGTCTACAGCCCAATAGAGGATAAATTAAGCTGCGGTCCAGAATGCACATTGCCGTTCTATTCTATCAGGGACAAAAGTGCCCATTTTTGGGATTAGTGAGAACAATGCTGATCTAAACGTTATTAGTAGTGATGAGTGAACATGCTCGGATTACGTCTTATCAGAACATTCTCGGGTGTTATCCAAGAATCTGGGTGGACTTGTATATTATGTTTAAATCCCCGTGGCTGCATGATTTGCAGCTGTTAGACAGCCTGAATGCATATCGGGATTGCCTATTTGTTAGCCTTAACACATGTGGGGAATCCCTAAAAGCCGTAAATCATGGAGCCACAGGGACTCGAACAAAACATACGAGCACCGTCACGTCCAGATGATTAGATAATACCCGAGCATGCTCGAATAAGACGTTATCCAAGCACGTTCGCTCATCACTAATTTTTAGCTATTCTCTGAATATGTCATAATTTCTACCAACCAAAATACTTCATTAAGACACCAACAGAGGTAACGAGGTTCTCCAAGAATGTAATAAAATTACCCAATCACATAATTCAAATGGCAGTCCATCCTAGTCATGTGTCAGAACGAGATGAAGTCTGAAGAAACACAGCTCAACCTGTCTCTCAACTGACAGAAGCTGTATGTAAGCAGATATAATGGTAAGCTGCAGGAGAAGGGCTTAGACATGACAAGAAATAAATCTTCTCTTCGGCTGACTTAGGACAAAGGATTTTTTCTCCAGCCTCAGTCCTGATGCATGACTAGGATGTGCCACTGTTTCAATTATGTGATGGAGGCCAGTTTGTTAAATTCTTGGGGAACCCCTATGAAGTTAAAAAAAAACATTACATAAATGTGGGCCAAATATGATTTCAGCAAATGTTTCATATGCATGGTGTTTTCCTGTTGGGGAAGTGCAAGATCGGGGAAGTAGGATTTGTTGGTCTTTCGTTTTGTGGGAATTTATCTGCCTCCAAAGGTGTCTCCTCATTGAGATCACATGCATACTCAGCCAAGTCCACCGCACATGTGTATGGGTCAGGAGAAATAGCTGCAGGCTAAATGAGAATTCTAAGAGCTTCAGTTTGGTTCACACCATGTTATTGCTGGAGTCAGAGTTCTGTAAGCACCAACTATTCAGTTTGTTTAGAACTGTATTTGAATTTACCAGATTTGGTGAAAATGCTCACTTTAGGCAGATTTTATGGAAACTTCACCTCTTTCTGCCATGGGAATGCCCAATTTTGCTGGGACTGCTTCTAAAAATGCAGAACAGTCCCTGAAAATTTGGGACTGTTGTCAACTGTGATGATATCAGTTATGGTCTTTCGTAAATACAGCTGATGTACTGGACAGAGGAGCCTGTAGTTGGGGAAATCAATTTATATAAAAGTGACTCGCCCCAGAGGCCGTGGGGTACTCGGTGCCGGGCCCGTTGATTTCAATGGGAGATGTCACAGTGACAGTGACCCGGTCCGTGGCCTCAGGCAGTCAATGTAAAAGGGGTAGAGTGATGGGGATAAAGTTATTGAGATGATTCGTGACGCCACCTGTGGCTTCTGGTCAGTTTGACCAGTGCTGCAGGGTTGCTTCCCTGGGACAGATGGTGTGGTGCAGCAATTATGTTGTAGCCCTCCACAGGTAGGGCTGTAGTCCCAGGGCAGAGTAGTTGAGGTTGGTAAATGGGGAGATAGTGTGAAGAAGTAGATGTAGCAGAGCCGGGTGCCAGGCACAGGAATAAGTGGAGGACACAAGGGCATGTAGTTCCAAGGCTTTACTCACAGTCTGGTGCACACAGATGCCTGCTTCAGTGCCGTGTCCTCCAGGCCAGAGGCTCAGCCAACTCCCAGGCAAGGTAAAGTACACCTTTCCTGCACTCCTCCAACATGTGCCTTTCCTGAACGTCTCCTTACTAGCGCTAAAACTGAAGTACTTGTATCTGTGTATTAAACTCAAGTTCCTCCTTCCAGATGTTACTTGGAATTCCACTCGTACGGCAGACAGCTGTAGCCCACTTCGTGGACCTCTTACTATCAGGTCCCGGCTTACACACGCTGCTATTTTGCCCCCGAGTCTTAGATGGGAATAAAGTGGTGACAACTTCTATTCCTCCGGTTTCTGCTGCAGGAACATCAGTATCCATTCAACCTCGGAGACCGGACTCCGGACCATGCGCTTCAACTGTAAGGAAGAGCTCTGCTCTCACCTTTTTCCTCAGTTCTCTTCTCCCCACGTTCCGTACTAAACTATCTTCCTTCTGAAGAATTAGGCTTTCTCTTGTTCCTTCCCGTGCCAGCAGCTCCAGATCATAGGAGGCTGCTGCAGCACTTGCTTTCACTCCATCCCTCTCAGGGGATCTTCTCTCACTCACTGACCCTTTCCTAACATTCTCCCGCTCTCTTGTGCAGTCTAAGCTCCACCCACTTCCCAGCACACTTCGTGTTCCAAGCAGGGAGCCATGAAGGGTGCTCTGCTACACTACTCTGTCTGTGCTGGGTGCAGGTGTTGGAGTGTGGTCAGGTGCCTTCACCTTACCTGGATAGTGGGGTACCACACCTCAGGAGGAGGTGCAGTACCTCTGTAGCGACTGAACCCTCAGGGGCGCCACAAAAGGGTCTTAAAAAATAAATAACTCAGGAAAACCATCTTATCTCAACCAGCCAATAAAAAGAATTTGGCAGGTTTATTGATCCAGTCAAAAATAAAACTTATATAGAGATCCGGCAATCTGCCAAATGGTGGCTCTCGCCTTATGATAGATTTGGTGCATTTTGTTAGAGGTTAGACATATTTCTTTTGCTTACCCCAGCTCAATGACTTTGCACCATTAAAATGCTAGACACTAGTTAGGGTGATTTCACACTGCGCATTGGCACCCGGTCATTGGTTCCTTCAGGGTTTGAGTCTGAATCAACAGCAAAGCGGGATTCAACCATATGCGCTGATGGGGCGATAGACTATAATGATGCTCGCAGAGTGAACGTGTGCTGTGTCATGCATCATTTTCAGGTATGTATGCTTACTGGAGGCGGACACTCAGAAGTAGTAGACTGTCAACGGGGAGCTAACTGAATGAAGCCAGCCGTCAATTATCATGACAGTTGGCAGTCACACCACGTCAACAGAGCAGCCCAAAAGAAGAGCTGCTCTAGTGTATTGACAAATAGCAGCTGAATTGCTGACAGGAAACGTCAGTGACTGCTCTGAGCTGGTGTCAGATAGAGAAGGTTAGTTTTTAGGCCCATGGAAAAATTTTCCCATGGCACTCGCACTGACATCAGAAAGATGAAGTTAGTTCACTGGCTGTGAACTCCCAGGACCTGTCTTATGGCACCACAACAAGCAGGAGAACTTTTTCACGCTTGCGGTACCCTCAGACAGGGAATAACAGTTCACAGGGTGACACTGTGCACACATTGCTCAATGTCTACTGGATGACAGGCTGAATGGATGCATCATGCATCCATGTAGCATGCCATCTAGATGTAGCAGAGCTGAACCCATGGGACTAATAGATTAAAAGCATCTATGCAGAAAGGTGAAGAATACTGTTGTTTGTTTTTTTACCTCTTTTGCAGATGACAAGGGCATCGGTGGAATTAGGCGATGTTGTAAGTTTTCTTAATTAGGAATATTAACCCCTTCTCTACCAAGGGTGGTTTGCACGTTACTCCCGAGCCAATTGTTACAATTCTGACCACTGTCCCTTTATGAGGCAATAACTCTTGAACGCTTCAATGGATCTAGGCGATTCTGACACTGTTTTCTCGTGACATATTGTACTTCACTTTAGCGATAAAATTTCTTCACTATAATGTGCGTTTATTTATGAAAAAATGGAAATATGGCGAAAATGTTGAAAATTTAGCGATTTTCAAAATTTGAATTTTTATGCCCTTAAACCAGAGAGTTACATGACACAAAATAGTTAATAAATAACATTTCCCACATGTCTACTTTACATCAGCACAATTTTTGAACCAAAATTTGTTTTTGTTAGGAAGTTATAAGGGTTAAAAGTTGACCAGCGATTTCTCATTTTTACAACAAAATTTACAAAACCATTTTTTAGGGACCACCTCACATCTGAAGTCACTTTGAGGGGTCTATATGGCAGAAAATATCCAAAAGTGACACCATTCTAAAAACTGCACCACTCAAGCTACTCAAAACTACACTCAAGAAGATTATTAACCATTCAGGCGCTTCACAGGAGCAGGAGCAACATGGAAGGAAAAAATTAACATTTAACTTTTTAGTCACAAAAATGATCTGTTAGCAACAATTTTTTAATTTTCCCAAGGGTAGCAGGAGAAATTGGACCCCAAATGTTGTTGTCCAATTTGTCCTGAGTATGCTGATATCCTATATGTTGGGGGGGACCACTGTTTGGGCGCACGGCAGGGCTCGGAAGGGAAGGCAGCGCCGTTTGACTTTTTCAACCTAAAATTGGCTGGAATTAAGATTGGACGCCATGTTGCGTTTGACGAGCCCCCAATGTGCCCAAACAGTGGAAACCCCCCACAAGTGACCCCATTTTGGAAACTAGACCCCCTAAGGAACTTATCTAGATGTGTGGTGAGCACCTTTAACCCCCTAGGACTTCACAGGAGTTTATAACGCCCGGGCGTGAAAATAAAAAATCATATTTTTTCCACAAACATGATGGTTTAGTCCCCAATTTTTTATTCTCCCAAAGGTAGAAGGAGAAATTGGACCCCAAAAGTTCTTGTCCAATTTGTCCTGAGTACACTGATACCCTATATGTGGGGGGACCACTGTTTGGGTGCACGGCAGGGCTCGGAAGGGAAGCAGCGCCGTTTGACTTTTTCAACCTAAAATTGGCTGGAATTGAGATTGGACGCCATGTTGCATTTGACGAGCCCCCAATGTGCCCAACAGTGGAAACCCCCCACAAGTGACCCCATTTTGGAAACTAGACCCCCCTAAGGAACTTATCTAGATATGTGGTGAGCACTTTGAACCCCCAAGTGTTTCACTAAAGTTTATACTGCCCAGGCATGAAAATAAAAAATCCTATTTTGTGCCCACAAAAATGATCATTTAGTCCTCAATTTTTAATTTTCCCAAGCGTAACAGAAGAAATTGGACCCCAAAAGTTGTTGTCCAATTTGTCCTGAGTACGCTGGTACCCCATATGTGGGAGAAAACTACTGTTTGGGCACACATCGGGACGGAAGCGAAGAAGTGACGCTTTGGAATGCAGACTTTGATGGAATGGTCAGCGGGCGTCATGTTCCGTTTGCAGAGCCCCTGATGTGGTTAAACAGTAGAAACCCCCCACAAGTGACCCCATTTTGGAAACTAGACCCCCTAAGGAACTTATTTAGATATGTGGTGAGAACTTTGAACCCCCAAGTGTTTCACTAAAGTTTATACTGCCCAGGCGTGAAAATAAAAAATCCTATTTTGTGCCCACAAAATGATTGTTTAGTCCCCAATTTTTAATTTTCCCATGGTAACAGGAGAAATTGGACTCCAAAAGTTGTTGTCCCAATTTTTAATTTTCCCATGGTAACAGGAGAAATTGGACTCCAAAAGTTGTTGTCCAATTTGTCCTGAGTATGCTGGTCCCCATATGTGGGAAAAAACTGTTTAGGCACACATCGGGGATCGGAAGGGAGTAGAGTTGAGCGAAACGGGTCGAAAAAATTCAAAAGTCGCCGACTTTTGGCAAAGTCGGGTTTCATGAAACGAAACCCGACCCTAGGATGAGGTCGGCCACGAGGTCGGCAACTTACGCGCCAAAGTCGCGTTTCAAAAGTTTGTTTTGCGCTCTTTTTCAGCCAATCAGGATCCACGGACACTGTGGGCAACGTGATGACCTAGGCACGGGTCACCACCATCTTTCAGAAGGGCATGCAAGTGATTGGCTTGCTTTGGTGGGCGTCACAGGGGGTATAAAAGGGCGTGCACGCCGACCGCCATCTTACTTCTGCCGATCTTAGTATAGGGAGAGGTTGCTGATGATCCTGCGTTAGGCAGGGAAGAAGACAAAAGAACTGCTTCTGCTGCTAGCGATTTGGCCTGCACAACACACAAGTCACTGTGTGTGCAGTGCAAGGGGAGGCTATATTGTGGTGTATCAGTGGTGTTGGTTGTTGGGCTGCCTTCTAAGGCTTCCTGACACGCTGGCATTGCTGTTTACCCACTGCTCCGCAAACTGCTTTTTTAAAAGCAATCCAATCTCCCTTATCCTCTAGTCACTTTGGTCACAGCTGTGCCATCGAGCGTGTCACATAGCGCTCAGATATCAGTGGGCCTCACACAATCCACAAGTGTCCAGTGTCCAAAAGTGTACGCAGAGATTCAAAATCTCCATTATCCTCTCGTCACTTTGGTCACAGGCAGCTGTGCCATCGAGCGTGTCACATAGCGCTCAGATATCAGTGGGCCTCACACAATCCACAAGTGTCCAGTGTCCAAAAGTGTACACAGAGATTCAAAATCTCCATTATCCTCTCGTCACTTTGGTCACAGGCAGCTGTGCCATCGAGCGTGTCACATAGCGCTCAGATATCAGTGGGCCTCACACAATCTACAAGTGTCCAGTGTCCAAAAGTGTACGCAGAGATTCAAAATCTCCATTATCCTCTCGTCACTTTGGTCACAGGCATCTGTGCCATCGAGCGTGTCACATAGCGCTCAGATATCAGTGGGCCTCACACAATCTACAAGTGTCCAGTGTCCAAAAGTGTACGCAGAGATTCAAAATCTCCATTATCCTCTCGTCACTTTGGTCACAGGCAGCTGTGCCATCGAGCGTGTCACATAGCGCTCAGATATCAGTGGGCCTCACACAATCTACAAGTGTCCAGTGTCCAAAAGTGTACGCAGAGATTCAAAATCTCCATTATCCTCTCGTCACTTTGGTCACAGGCAGCTGTGCCATCGAGCGTGTCACATAGCGCTCAGATATCAGTGGGCCTCACACAATCTACAAGTGTCCAGTGTCCAAAAGTGTACGCAGAGAATCAAAATCTCCATTATCCTCTCGTCACTTTGGTCACAGGCAGCTGTGCCATCGAGCGTGTCACATAGCGCTCAGATATCAGTGGGCCTCACACAATCTACAAGTGTCCAGTGTCCAAAAGTGTACGCAGAGATTCAAAATCTCCATTATCCTCTCGTCACTTTGGTCACAGGCAGCTGTGCCATCGAGCGTGTCACATAGCGCTCAGATATCAGTGGGCCTCACACAATCCACAAGTGTCCAGTGTCCAAAAGTGTACGCAGAGATTCAAAATCTCCATTATCCTCTCGTCACTTTGGTCACAGGCAGCTGTGCCATCGAGCGTGTCACATAGCGCTCAGATATCAGTGGGCCTCACACAATCCACAAGTGTCCAGTGTCCAAAAGTGTACGCAGAGATTCAAAATCTCCATTATCCTCTCGTCACTTTGGTCACAGACAGCTGTGCCATCGAGCGTGTCACATAGCGCTCAGATATCAGTGGGCCTCACACAATCCACAAGTGTCCAGTGTCCAAAAGTGTACGCAGAGATTCAAAATCTCCATTATCCTCTCGTCACTTTGGTCACAGGCAGCTGTGCCATCGAGCGTGTCACATAGCGCTCAGATATCAGTGGGCCTCACACAATCTACAAGTGTCCAGTGTCCAAAAGTGTACGCAGAGATTCAAAATCTCCATTATCCTCTCGTCACTTTGGTCACAGGCAGCTGTGCCATCGAGCGTGTCACATAGCGCTCAGATATCAGTGGGCCTCACACAATCCACAAGTGTCCAGTGTCCAAAAGTGTACGCAGAGATTCAAAATCTCTATTATCCTCTCGTCACTTTGGTCACAGGCAGCTGTGCCATCGAGCGTGTCACATAGCGCTCAGATATCAGTGGGCCTCACACAATCCACAAGTGTCCAGTGTCCAAAAGTGTACGCAGAGATTCAAAATCTCCATTATCCTCTCGTCACTTTGGTCACAGGCAGCTGTGCCATCGAGCGTGTCACATAGCGCTCAGATATCAGTGGGCCTCACACAATCCACAAGTGTCCAGTGTCCAAAAGTGTACGCAGAGATTCAAAATCTCCATTATCCTCTCGTCACTTTGGTCACAGGCAGCTGTGCCATCGAGCGTGTCACATAGCGCTCAGATATCAGTGGGCCTCACACAATCTACAAGTGTCCAGTGTCCAAAAGTGTACGCAGAGATTCAAAATCTCCATTATCCTCTCGTCACTTTGGTCACAGGCAGCTGTGCCATCGAGCGTGTCACATAGCGCTCAGATATCAGTGGGCCTCACACAATCCACAAGTGTCCAAAAGTGTACGCAGAGATTCAAAATCTCCATTATCCTCTCGTCACTTTGGTCACAGGCAGCTGTGCCATCGAGCGTGTCACATAGCGCTCAGATATCAGTGGGCCTCACACAATCCACAAGTGTCCAGTGTCCAAAAGTGTACGCAGAGATTCAAAATCTCCATTATCCTCTCGTCACTTTGGTCACAGGCAGCTGTGCCATCGAGCGTGTCACATAGCGCTCAGATATCAGTGGGCCTCACACAATCTACAAGTGTCCAGTGTCCAAAAGTGTACGCAGAGATTCAAAATCTCCATTGTCCTCTCGTCACTTTGGTCACAGGCAGCTGTGCCATCGAGCGTGTCACATAGCGCTCAGATATCAGTGGGCCTCACACAATCTACAAGTGTCCAGTGTCCAAAAGTGTACGCAGAGATTCAAAATCTCCATTATCCTCTCGTCACTTTGGTCACAGGCAGCTGTGCCATCGAGCGTGTCACATAGCGCTCAGATATCAGTGGGCCTCACAAAATCCACAAGTGTCCAGTGTCCAAAAGTGTACACAGAGATTCAAAATCTCCATTATCCTCTCGTCACTTTGGTCACAGGCAGCTGTGCCATCGAGCGTGTCACATAGCGCTCAGATATCAGTGGGCCTCACACAATCCACAAGTGTCCACTGTCCACAAGTGTGTGCAGAAATTCTAAATCTCCCCTGTCCTATAGACACCTTTTACCTTGTTTTACATTACTATATAGTTTGTTGGATTTTGTCTACATTTCTACCAAAAATGAGGAAGGCTGGTGGAAGAGGCCGTGGAATTGGGCAGGGGTTGGCAGCTGGTAATGATGGTGTTGGTGGTGGATCTGATGGTAGTGGCAAGAGCAAAATAGGACCGAATGCAGGAGGTGCTGACCCTGCGTCATCGTCTGGCTACATAAGGCCTCGAACGCTTAGTTTTCTAGGAGTTGGCAAACCGCTTTTAAAGGCAGAGCATCAGGAAAAAGTTTTGTCTTACATTGCTGACTCAGCCTCCAGCTCTATCGCCTCCTCTTCTTCAGTTGTAAAAAGTAAAAGCACTGAGTCGTCATTGGAGGCTCATGTTCATGAACCACACCTTTCCTTGTGTCCTTCACCCCAACCAAGATTGAAGGATGACGCAGGCCATACTACTGATTACTCCATGGAGCTGTTTTCACATACCATGCCTGGATTATCAAGTCAAATGGTGAATTACCCAGGCCAAGATGAATCTGACATGGAGTGCACTGATGCACAGCCGCTGATGGATGATTCTGCTGGTACATTCACTCAGAGCACTACATTGTCCTCGCAGTGTACAGAGCCAGATTTTGACCCTGATGATACTCAGGTGCCCCTTCCCGCACACTATACCACCATACACGGTGACACAGAGAAAGGTGCACATGACATAGAAGAGGAGGTGATGGATGACTAGTGTTGAGCATTCCGATACCGCAAGTATCGGGTATCGGCCGATACTTGCTGTATCGGAATTCCGATACCGACTTCCGATATTTTTTCAATATCGGAATTCGGCATCGGAATCGGAAGTTCAGTTGATTGACGGCCTGACGTCATCATGATGCGCGGTGTGTGCGCATCATGATGCGCCGTCATTTCGGGCCTTCCGGGGGTCTCTGCCGGCCTGCCGGGGGGCTGTGCCGGCCTGCCGGGGGGCTGTGTGGACTGCCCGGGGTCTCTGCCGGCCTGCCGGGGGGCTGTGCACCCTGTGGGGGTCTGTACCGGCCTGCCGGGGGGCTGTGCCGGCCTGCCGGGGGGCTGTGCTGATGTCCGGGGGTCTGTGCAAGCATCGTCCGATGGGACTACAAGTCCCATCGGGCGATGCCTGCTACCATGACAGTGATTGACACATTAGCCAATGATGGGACAGTAGTAGTCCCATCATCCGGCTAATGTGTTAAATGTTAAAAAAAAAAAAAAAATACTACATACATACTACATGCTACATACATACTACATATATACTACATACATACTACATACTACATATATACTACATACATACTACATACATGCTACATACATACTACATGCATGCTACATACATACTACATATATACTACATACATACTACATACATACTGCATGCTACATACATACTACATACATACTACATGCATGCTACATATATACTACATGCTACATACATACCACATACATACTACATGCATGCTACATATATACTACATGCATGCTACATACATACTACATATATACTACATGCATGCTACATACATACTACATGCTACATGCATGCTACATACATACTACATACATGCTACATATATACTACATACATACTACATATATACTACATGCATGCTACATATATACTACATACATACTACATATATACTACATGCATGCTACATATATACTACATACATACTACATATATACTACATACATACTACATACATACTACATATATACTACATGCATGCTACATATATACTACATGCTACATACATACCACATACATACTACATACATACTACATGCATGCTACATACATACTACATATATACTACATGCATGCTACATACATACTACATGCTACATGCATGCTACATACATACTACATACATACTACATGCTACATACATACCACATATATACTACATACATACAATACATTCATACAATACATACATAGACATACAGTACATATAACATAGAGTAACATACTTACCAATACTTGTCACATTGTTCCCCGAAGCCATTGTCTTTCCGGAATAAATATTAACATAACAAACCACAAAAATACTCACCCACGATCCGAAGCAGTCCACGAGTGTGTCCCACGACGATCTTGGGTAGAGAACTGCAGCATCAGATGATGCTGCCGTTCTCTACGGGCTGCAGGAATCCAATGACGGAAGGTAGGTATCCTTCCGCACTGTATTCCTCCGCCACTTAAAAAAAAAAAGTCCCTAGTCTCACTTTATGCCATTGCTGTGTGGGAAATTCCCACACAGCAATGGCATAAAGTGAGACTAGGGACTTTTTTTTTTTTTAAGTGGCGGAGGAATACAGTGCGGAAGGATACCTACCTTCCGTCATTGGATTCCTGCAGCCCGTAGAGAACGGCAGCATCAGCTGATGCTGCAGTTCTCTACCCAAGATCGTCGTGGGACACACTCGTGGACTGCTTCGGATCGTGGGTGAGTATTTTTGTGGTTTGTTATGTTAATATTTATTCCGTAGACGACAATGGCTTCGGGGAACAATGTGACAAGTATTGGTAAGTATGTTACTCTATGTTATATGTACTGTATGTCTATGTATGTATTGTATGAATGTATTGTATGTATGTAGTATATATGTGGTATGTATGTAGCATGTAGTATGTATGTAGTATGTATGTAGCATGCATGTAGCATGTAGTATGTATGTAGCATGCATGTAGTATATATGTAGTATGTATGTAGCATGCATGTAGTATATATGTAGCATGTATGTAGTATGTATGTGGTATGTATGTAGCATGTAGTATATATGTAGCATGCATGTAGTATATATGTAGTATGTATGTAGCATGTATGTAGTATATATGTAGTATGTATGTAGTATATATGTAGCATGCATGTAGTATATATGTAGCATGTATGTAGTATGTATGTAGTATGTATGTAGCATGCATGTAGCATGTAGTATGTATGTAGCATGCATGTAGTATATATGTAGTATGTATGTAGCATGCATGTAGTATATATGTAGCATGCATGTAGTATATATGTAGTATGTATGTAGTATATATGTAGCATGTATGTAGTATGTAGCATGCATGTAGCATGTAGTATGTATGTAGCATGCATGTAGTATATATGTAGTATGTATGTAGTATGTATGTGGTATGTATGTAGCATGTATGTAGTATATATGTAGCATGCATGTAGTATATATGTAGTATGTATGTAGCATGTATGTAGTATATATGTAGTATGTATGTAGTATATATGTAGCATGCATGTAGTATATATGTAGTATGTATGTTGCATGTAGTATGAATGTAGCATGTATGTAGTATGTAGTATGAATGTAGCATGTATGTAGTATATATGTAGTATGAATGTAGCATGTATGTAGTATGTAGTATGAATGTAGCATGTAATTTTTTTTTTTTTTTTTTTTTACATTTAACACATTAGCCGGATGATGGGACTACTACTGTCCCATCATTGGCTAATGTGTCAATCACTGTCATGGTAGCAGGCATCGCCCGATGGGACTTGTAGTCCCATCGGACGATGCCTGCACAGACCCCCGGAGCCTGCACAGACCACCGGCAGGCCGGCACAGCCCCCCGGCAGGCCGGCACAGCCCCCCGGCAGGCCGGCACAGCCCCCCGGAGCCTGCACAGACCACCGGCAGGCCGGCACAGACCACCGGAGCCTGCACAGACCCCCTGGCAGGCCGGCACAGCCCCCCGGCAGGCCGGCACAGCCCCCCGGCAGGCCGGCACAGCCCCCCGGAGCCTGCACAGCCCCCCGGCAGGCCGGCACAGACCACCGGAGCCTGCACAGACCCCCTGGCAGGCCGGCACAGCCCCCCGAAAGGCCCGTACAGACCCCAGAGAGGCTGTACAAGGGCAGGAAAGGGTTTTTCTTATTCCGATACCGGAAGTCCCATAGACTTGAATGGGACTTCCGGTATCGGAATCGGCGATACCGATACTTTTTTTAAAGATCGGCCGATACCATCCGATACGATACTTTGAAGTATCGGATGGTATCGCTCAACTCTATGGATGACCCAGTTGTTGACCCAGATTGGCAACCATTGGGGGAAGAGGGTGCTGCTTCCAATAGCTCAGATGAGGAGCATCCAATGCAGACATCGACATCGCAACAGCTGTTATCTGGCAGGCCCGGAGCACTCCAAAGACAGGTTCCAAACATCAAAAGAGTTGCTGGACAGCTTGTCCAGAGGGTCAAAAGATCACAGCGTGCTAGGCCGCAAAATGTCTGCCAAAGTAGGAAGAGTGCAGTGTGGCACTTTTTTGAACAAAATCCTCATGATCAGGCCAAGGTTATCTGTAAGAAGTGCGCAAAGACCTTTAGCCGAGGGAAAAATCTGAAAAATTTGAATACCAGTTGCATGCTTAGACATTTAACCAGCATGCACTTGCAAGCGTGGACACAACACCAAACCTCAAGTGCCACATGTGCAACTGATCACAACGAAGGTAGTCAGCAACGCTACATTGTTTCCCCCACTGTAAGCCCACCGGTTAGCACAGCAGCAAATGTTGAGGTGTCGTTGCAAGGCCACAGCAGTCAGGGAATCCCACTGTTATATCAACGAAAGACTGATTCTAGGCCATCAGAAAGAACACCAACTCCATCACCATCATCAACCCTCTCTCAGTCCGCCCTGTCCACCGCTACTTCCACCATATGCAGCTCTCAAGTCCAGCTCACCCTCCCAGACACTATGAGTAGGTCAAGAAAGTACTCAGTCTCTCATCCGCGTACACTGGGTTTGAACGCCCACATTGCCAAACTAATCTCGTTTGAGATGATGCCCTTTCGGTTGGTGGAAAGCACAGCTTTCCGCGAACTCATGGCCTATGCAGTACCACGCTATGACCTACCCAGTCGCCACTTCTTCTCTCGCAAAGCCATCCCAGCCCTCCACCATCATGTGAAAGACCGCATTGTCCATGCACTCAAGCAGTCAGTGAGCGGAAAGGTGCACCTCACAACTGATGCATGGTCCAGTCGGCATGGCCAGGGCCGTTACGTGTCCATCACTGCGCACTGGGTTAATGTGGTGGATGCAGGGTCCACAGGGGACAGCGGTGGTGGGACAGTGCTGCCTAGCCCACGGTATAGGAAACAGTTGGCTGTAGGCGTTCGACCCTCCTCCTCCTCCTCCTCCTCCAGAAGCGAAAGCTCGTCCACAGAGCGCAGTCGTACGAGCACTCCATCTGCAGCTGCCACTGTTGCACACGATGTGTCCCCCTATCGAGCAGCTAGTGGAAAGCGTCAGCAGGCTGTGTTGCAGATGATGTGTTTGGGCGACAGACACACCGCCGAGGTGCTGGCCGAGTACTTGAAGCGACAAACTGAGTCATGGCTGGGCAGTGTACATCTTGAGGCAGGCAAGGTAGTTAGTGATAACGGCCGTAATTTTGTGGCAGCCATAGCCCTTTCAAAACTCAGCCACATACCTTGCTTGGCTCACACATTGAACCTGGTGGTGCAGTGCTTCCTCAAAAATTATCCGGAGTTAACAGCCCTGCTCCAGAAGGTGCAAAGACTGTGCGCGCACATCCGCCGGTCGCCTGTACACTCCGTTCGTATGCAGAAGCTGCAGCGATTGCTCCACCTTCCCAACCACTGCCTCATTATCGACATTGCAACAAGGTGGAACTCCACCCTGCACATGGTGGAGCGGCTGTGCGAGCAGAGGCAGGCCATAATGCATTTGTGGGAGGATACACGGCCAGGCACTTTGAGAGCAGACATGGAGTTGACAGGCGTGCAGTGGTCGAAGCTGAAAGACCTTTGTAAAGTCCTTCAGTGTTTTGAGGAATGCACACGGCTGGTAAGCGCAGACGACGCCATCCTAAGCATGAGCATCCCACTTATGCGTCTGCTCATGCAAACTTTGACGCACCTTAAGGAGCAGGCGTCTGCAGCCAATGTTGATGAGGAGGAAGAGGAGGAGGGAATCCTTGATGACATTCAGCCATTGTCTGCTCAGGGACCTCTCCTGGACGAAGTGGAGGAAGAAGAGGAGGAGGAGGATGATGGGGATGATTACTTAGGGGAGGAGGATGCATCTCGTGGGGCAAGTGAAAATGTTGGCGTGGCAAGGTCTGGTACAGGGTTTGTGCGTGATTGGAGGTATGTGGATTTGCCAGAAAGTGCTCCTCCACCCAGCACTCGCAGTGCATCATTGACACCGGGAACATTGGCCCACATGTCAGATTATGCCTTGCGGATCCTAAAAAGGGACCCCCGCATTGCCAAAATGATGAACGATGACGACTACTGGTTGGCCAGCATCCTGGATCCACGCTATAAAGGCAAATTACAAAACATCATGCCACAGGAGAACCTTGACCTAATATTGGCTAATAAACAAGCAACTCTGGTAAATCGGTTGCTTGAGGCATTCCCAGCACACAGCAGCGGTGATGGTTCTCACACGAGCCGTACGGGCCGGGGGCAGCTTGGCAGAGGTGTTCGTGGTGCACACAGCAGAAGTGGCGTTGGAGACAGGGGTTTCATGACAATGTTGTGGACTGATTTTTCAAATACCGCTCACACAACTGGTAATACTGCATCGATGGAAAGCGACAGGAGACAGCAGTTGTCAACTATGGTTACAAACTACTTTTCCTCCCATATCGATGTTCTCCCACACAGGTCATTCCCCTTTGACTATTGGGCCGCTAAACTGGACACCTGGCCTGAATTGGCCCAATATGCCTTACAGGAGCTCGCTTGCCCAGCTGCAAGTGTGCTATCGGAAAGAGTCTTCAGTGCAGCTGGATCAATCCTTACAGAAAAAAGGACCCGTCTGTCAACCCAAAATGTGGATGATCTAACCTTCATTAAAATGAACCACGCATGGGTTTCCAAGGATTTTGTCCCACATTCCCCTGATGACACATAGGGTGACAGAAAAATGGCTTGCTTTGGTCCACCTCTTCCTGGTACTTCACCTATTTCGCCTTTTGCATCAGCTGAATGTCCAACATCAACATATGCCACTTTCTAAAATTCCCTAACTGTGCTGCCTCCCCCCCCCATGGCCGGGGTCACCACCTACCGCACGACACCGTGCGAGTGCCGTTGCCCTGGACAGGTGGGTAGGCCGACTCTTGGGCGCGGGCACTGGCACAGGGTCCCTCATAGTGCAATCAAGTGTCTCTGACGGCGGTGGTGCACACCCGCCGTCAGACACACCGCTGTACTATGAGGGGCCCAGTGCCAGTACCGACGCCCACGAGTGGGCCCCCCTTGCTTGGGCAGGGCCCCAGCATTTGCAATCTTTACCTCTCCCTGCTCCTCCTCTGTGTAATCTGGGCCGTCAAATCCATACTGTGCCTGACACCGTCTGAGCCTGCCTCCTGAGACATATATTTTGAATGTGTACGCTATCCATACTTGTTATCCGGGGATACGGTACCCTTTCTAACCTTTGTGCAATGACGTGCAATCCATACTGGGCCTAACACCGTCTGAGCCTGCCTCATGCTGTATAGACATATATTTTGAATGTGTACGCTATCCATACATGTTATCCGGGGATACGGTACCCTTTCTAACCTTTGTGCAATGACGTGCAATCCATACTGGGCCTAACACCGTCTGAGCCTGCCTCATGCTGTATAGACATATATTTTGAATGTGTACGCTATCCATACATGTTGTCCGGGGATACGGTACCCTTTCTAACCTTTGTGCAATGACGTGCAATCCATACTGGGCCTAACACCGTCTGAGCCTGCCTCATGCTGTATAGACATATATTTTGAATGTGTACGCTATCCATACATGTTATCCGGGGATACGGTACCCTTTCTAACCTTTGTGCAATGACGTGCAATCCATACTGGGCCTAACACCGTCTGAGCCTGCCTCATGCTGTATAGACATATATTTTGAATGTGTACGCTATCCATACATGTTATCCGGGGATACGGTACCCTTTCTAACCTTTGTGCAATGACGTGCAATCCATACTGGGCCTAACACCGTCTGAGCCTGCCTCATGCTGTATAGACATATATTTTGAATGTGTACGCTATCCATACATGCTATCCGGGGATACGGTACCCTTTCTAACCTTTGTGCAATGACGTGCAATCCATACTGGGCCTAACACCGTCTGAGCCTGCCTCATGCTGTATAGACATATATTTTGAATGTGTACGCTATCCATACATGTTATCCGGGGATACGGTACCCTTTCTAACCTTTGTGCAATGACGTGCAATCCATACTGGGCCTAACACCGTCTGAGCCTGCCTCATGCTGTATAGACATATATTTTGAATGTGTACGCTATCCATACATGTTATCCGGGGATACGGTACCCTTTCTAACCTTTGTGCAATGACGTGCAATCCATACTGGGCCTAACACCGTCTGAGCCTGCCTCATGCTGTATAGACATATATTTTGAATGTGTACGCTATCCATACATGTTATCCGGGGATACGGTACCCTTTCTAACCTTTGTGCAATGACGTGCAATCCATACTGGGCCTAACACCGTCTGAGCCTGCCTCATGCTGTATAGACATATATTTTGAATGTGTACGCTATCCATACATGTTATCCGGGGATACGGTACCCTTTCTAACCTTTGTGCAATGACGTGCAATCCATACTGGGCCTAACACCGTCTGAGCCTGCCTCATGCTGTATAGACATATATTTTGAATGTGTACGCTATCCATACATGTTATCCGGGGATACGGTACCCTTTCTAACCTTTGTGCAATGACGTGCAATCCATACTGGGCCTAACACCGTCTGAGCCTGCCTCATGCTGTATAGACATATATTTTGAATGTGTACGCTATCCATACATGTTATCTGGGGATACGGTACCCTTTCTAACCTTTGTGCAATGACGTGCAATCCATACTGGGCCTAACACCGTCTGAGCCTGCCTCATGCTGTATAGACATATATTTTGAATGTGTACGCTATCCATACATGTTATCCGGGGATACGGTACCCTTTCTAACCTTTGTGCAATGACGTGCAATCCATACTGGGCCTAACACCGTCTGAGCCTGCCTCATGCTGTATAGACATATATTTTGAATGTGTACGCTATCCACACATGTTATCCGGGGATACGGTACCCTTTCTAACCTTTGTGCAATGACGTGCAATCCATACTGGGCCTAACACCGTCTGAGCCTGCCTCATGCTGTATAGACATATATTTTGAATGTGTACGCTATCCATACATGTTATCCGGGGATACGGTACCCTTTCTAACCTTTGTGCAATGACATGCAATCCATACTGGGCCTAACACCGTCTGAGCCTGCCTCATGCTGTATAGACATATATTTTGAATGTGTACGCTATCCATACATGTTATCTGGGGATATGGTACCCTTTCTAACCTTTGTGCAATGACGTGCAATCCATACTGGGCCTAACACCGTCTGAGCCTGCCTCATGCTGTATAGACATATATTTTGAATGTGTACGCTATCCATACATGTTATCCGGGGATACGGTACCCTTTCTAACCTTTGTGCAATGACGTGCAATCCATACTGGGCCTAACACCGTCTGAGCCTGCCTCATGCTGTATAGACATATATTTTGAATGTGTACGCTATCCACACATGTTATCCGGGGATACGGTACCCTTTCTAACCTTTGTGCAATGACGTGCAATCCATACTGGGCCTAACACCGTCTGAGCCTGCCTCATGCTGTATAGACATATATTTTGAATGTGTACGCTATCCATACATGTTATCCAGGGATACGGTACCCTTTCTAACCTTTGTGCAATGACGTGCAATCCATACTGGGCCTAACACCGTCTGAGCCTGCCTCATGCTGTATAGACATATATTTTGAATGTGTACGCTATCCATACATGTTATCCAGGGATACGGTACCCTTTCTAACCTTTGTGCAATCACGTGCAATCCATACTGGGCGTGAGAACGGCTGGCGAGCTGTTAAGCAAGCTACAGCACCTGTCCAGACAAGTACAGGGATTCCCTAGCGAGGAGACTTATTTGATTGTTTTCAATGTTGGGACAGCAATTTTTGGGGAGCACTATACTCTGGAGAATGATAGATGGGGCCCACCATACACTGGAACATTCCAAAGGTGGACATCAGACACTGGAGCAGCATTTACAGGGCCCATTATACACTAGAGCATTAGAAATGGGGCCCATTATGTTTGGAGCATTATTTGAGCCCATAAGACAGTGGAGCTTCATCCATGGGGACCAACATATACTGTAGCATTATGTGGAGCTCATCATATACTGTTTCAAACATTATATGGGACCAATGATTCTGTATGGAGAAATAGATGGGCCTCGTCATGAGATGTAAAAAGTGAGGTATTTTTCATTGTACTATACCGCTATTTCTCTGCCGTATCGGAGCATGATGAGTTGTGGTATGTGTTAAAGGGGCGCTCTTTCGCCCAGGGCACATGAAAACCTGGAGCCAGCCCTCCCCCCCCACAGTTTGTAGCCAAATAACCCCCATTTTTCAGTGCGTAACTTGTAATATGAAGTTAATTAAGGTTGACAAGCTTAAGAAAGAAGAATTGATGCTTTTGGCATTCAAATGGGCACTGTAGGTGTGTTTCCTGTCCTCCTCTCACTGCCGACTTTTATTCCCCATTGACTTACATTGGGTTTCGTGTTTCGGGACGACCCCGACTTTTCCCTATAATCGGACGATCTTGCTCGACCCGACTTTTGGAAAAGTCGGGTTTCACAAAACGAAACGCGACCCTAAAAAACCAAAAGTCGCTCAACTCTAGAAGGGAGTGACGTTTTGGAATGCAGACTTAGATGGAAAGGTCTGCGGGCATCATTGTCCATTTGCAGAGCCCCTGATGTGCCTAAACAGTAAAAAAAAACACAAGTGACATAGTTTTGGAAACTAGACCCCCAAGGAACTTATCTAGATGTGCCCCAACTAATCTAATGTTTCCGGTAAAGTAATTTAGTAGTGCATTGAGGTGTGGTACAATTTGAAGCAATCCTTCATACACAGGCCAGGTTTTTCGGGGCAGATGTCGCATTGATAAATGGTGTCCTTGCGTATTCCATTTTTGTAACACACTCGGCACCTTTTTTGCAATTTTCCTCTTTTTGTAGTTTGCGGGACCTCCCCTGGGAAATGCTGACCTGGTACAATACGAGCACCTTCAGTTCCGGAAGTTCTGGGGCCCGCTCCTTCCAGAGTGCCAAACATCAGGGCCTTAACCACTACCACCTGGAACTCAAGGTACGACGTATCGGTGTGGTGTGCACATTGTGACAGCAGGAATGCGTTGAGCATTGCCAATTGGACGATGTGCATGGCCAGCTTTTTGTACCACACCTTGGCCTTTCTCAAAGCACTGTACGGTTGGAGGAGTTGATCGGAGCGATCAACGCCCCCATGTTTTTATTGCACCCCAGCACACATTCAAGTTTGCTGACCTGTGCAGAGGTACCCCGTGCAGTGCTGAGGGCGCTGCCACCACCGTGTATGGTGGTCAAGAGAAAGACATCCCTCTTGTCCTTGTACTTGACCACCAGCAGGTGGTCGCTACATTGGGCCCTGCTCTAACATTTTTGGAGCATCTGCCCAAGTAGCGTCTTCGGGAGGCCTCTCTGATTTTTGCGGACAGTTGCAATTCACTTGTATAAAGTGCCAGTCATACAGATCCGTGTAGAGCGAGCTGCCAGCTTACAACTTATTGATCCCGCCCATACGATTAAATCAGATGTGCTGTCATGTCCTATAGAAGTGCACCCTACAAAGACGGACTCCTTATTTCCTTTCTCTAAAATTACTGTCAGGCAAAGATTTAAAAAAAAAAACACATGAGGCATTAGTTGATGTTTTGGGCAAAATTGTTGTTAGGAAATTTGCACTTACTTTTTCATGGTCCTGCTTTTCTGTGATTATTTTTTTCTTGTATATACTATGTGTGTGAGTTAATTTAGGATACTACCGTATTGCTTATTAGATGCAAATGACTGTTTTCTTCCTAGGCGGACAGTGTGTATGGAGGTTTGCAGTCAGAGGCTGCATCGCTGTTTAGTTTCTAGGTTTTACCCTTTGTTGTTAGGAAAGGTCACGGTCCATTCTTTGCTCAGGGATTTCTTTTCTAGGGCAGCGGTATTGATGGAAGTCATAATACTACAAACCCAGTTTGAAAATTCAGATAACACTCTGTGAGGGATAGAATGAATCATTCGATTTGCAAGTTTAAGGATGATGTCTGTTTCCTGGGAGAAGAATGTCCTTGATAGTTACTGATCCGGAAGACGGCAATACACATGAAAAACAACAGTTAATGATGTTGATTTGACCTTTATTGCGGCTGTTTCATTTCCATGTGTAACATATCCTCATCTGATTTACCACAAATTGATTAATGATTCTGACAAGTACCCTGCCCAGGCAGCAAAGGTTAAGTGCTACATGCGAGAAAATTATAATTAACAGATCTTTTATAATTTTTCATATCAGTTTTGGAAATTATTTTATGCATCAACTGGAGGAACCGAGATGCAAAAAAGAGGTGATGATTAATTTATTTTCTAAAGTAACTATATATTTACAATAGATCGAATATTAACCCCTTAACCCAAAAGGGTGGTTTGCACGTTCATGACCGGGCCAAATTTTACAATTGTGACCACTGTCCCTTTATGAGGTAATAACTCTGAAACGCTTCCATGGATCCTGATGATTCTGACAATGTTTTCTCGAGACATATTGTACTTCATGTTAGTGGTAAAATTTCATTCATATAACTTGCGTTTATTTATGAAAAAAATGGAAATTTGGCGAAAATTTTGAAAATTTCGCAATTTTCCAACTTTGAATTTTTATGCCCTTAAATCACAGAGATATGGCACACAAAAAACTTAATAAGTAACATTTCCCACATGTTTACTTTACATCAGCACAATTTTGGAACCAAAATTTTTTTTGTTCGGAAGTTATAAGTGTTAAAAGTTGACCAACGATTTCTCATTTTTGCAACACCATTTTATTTTTACGGACCACATCATAATTGAAGCCACTTTGAGGGGTCTATATGAGAGAAAATACCCAAAAGTGACACCATTCTAAAAACTGCACCCCTTAAGGTGCTCAAAACCACATTCAAGAAGTTTATTAACCTTTCAGGTGCGTCACAGGAATATATTGAATAATTCAAAAAAATGAACATTTAACTTTTTTTCTCAAAAAAAATACTTCAGGTTCAATTTTTTTTATTTTACCAAGGGTAACAGGAGAAGTTGGACTGGAAAAGTTATTGTGCAATTTGTCCTGAGTACGCTGATATCTGATATGTGGGGGGAACAACTGTTTCGGCGCATGGCAGAGCTCAGAAGGGAAGGAGCGCCGTGTCACGTTTGGAAAGCCCCTGATGTACCTAAACAGCGGAAACCCCCCACAAGTGACCCCATTTTGGAAACTAGACCCCCTAAGGAACTTATCTAGATGTGTTGTGAGCACTTTGAACCCCCCAGTGCTTCACAGAAGTTTATAACGCCCGGGCTTGAAAATAAAAAAATCGTATTTTTTCCACAAACATGATCATTTAGTCCCCAATTTTTTTATTTTCCCAAGGGTACCAGGAAAAAAAGGAACCCAAAAGTTGTTGTCCAATTTGTCCTGAGTACTCTGATACCCCATATGTGAGAGAAAACTATTTTATGGGCACACGTCGGGGCTCGGAAGGGAAGTAATGACGTTTTGGAATGCAGACTTTGATGGAATGGTCTGCGGGTGTCATGTTGCCGAGACCCCCTGATGTACCTAAACAGTGGAAATCCCCCACAAATGACACTATTTTGGAAACTAGACCCCCTAAGGAACTTATCTAGATGTGTGGTGAGCACTTTGAACCCCCAAGGGCTTCACACAAGTTTATAATGCCCAGACATGAAAATAAAAAAATCGTAGTTTTCCACAAACATTATCATTTAGTCCCCAATTTTTTTATTTTCCCAAGGGTACCAGGAGAAATTGGACCGCAAAAGTTGTTGTCCAATTTGTCCTGAGTACACTGATACCCCATATGTGGGAGAAAACTACTGTATGGGCACACGTCGGTGCTCGGAAGGGATGTAGTGACATTTTAGAATGTAAGCTTTGATGGAATGGTCTGCGGGTGTCATGTTGCCTTTGGAGACCTCCTGATGTACCTAAACAGTGGAAATCCCCCACATATGGCACCATTTTGGAAATTAGACCCCCTAAGGAACTTATCTAGATGTGTGGTGAGCACTTTGAACCCTCAAGGGCTTCACACAAGTTTATAATGCCCGGGCATGAAAATAAAAAAATCGTAGTTTTCCACAAACATTATCATTTAGTCCCCAATTTTTTTATTTTCCCAAGGGTAGCAGGAGAAATTGGACCCCAAAAGTTGTTGTCCAATTTGTCCTGAGTATGCTGATACCTCATATGTGGGAGAAAACTACTGTATGGGCACACGTCGGGGCTCGGAAGGGAAGTAGTGACGTTTTGGAATGCAGACTTTGATGGAATGGTCTGCGGGTGTCATGTGCGTTTGGAGAGCCTCTGATGTGCCTAAACTATAGAAACACCCAACAAGTGACCCCATTTTGGAAACTAGACCCCCCACAGAACTTATCTAGATGTGTGGTGAGCACTTTGAACACCCAAGTGCTTCACAGAAGTTTATAACGCCCAGGCGTGAAAATATAAAAATCATATTTTTTTCCACAAAAATGATATTTTTGCCCCCAATTTTGTATTTTCCTAAAAGCAACAGGAGAAATAGGACCCCAAAAGTTGCTCTGCAATTTGTCCTGAGTAGGCTGATACCCCATATGTGGGGGTAAAACAGTGTTTGGGCGCATGGCAGAGCTTGAAAGGGAAGGAGCACCATTTGACTTTTTCAGCGCAGAATTGGCTGGAATTGAGATCAGACGCCATGTTGCGTTTGGAGAGCACCTGATGTGCCCAAACAGTGGAAACCCCCCAATTATAACTCAAACCCTAACCCCAACACACCCCTAGCCCTAATCTCAGCCCTAACCCTAGCCCTAACACTAGCCCTAGCCCTAACCCTAGTCCTAGCCCTAACCCTAATGGGAAAATGGAAATAAATACATTTTTTTAATTTTATTATTTTTCCCTAACTAAGGGGGTGATAACGGGGAGGTTGATTTACTATTTATAGCGGGTTTTTATGTTTGGCAGCTGTCGCAAGCTAAAAGACGCTTTTTAGGCTATGTGCACACACTGCGGAATCACCTGCTGTTTTCCTGTGGTTTGGTCTGCGGTTTCACACCTCTACTATGTTAAAGGTGTGAAACCGCAGCGGAATACGCAGTAACAATTGACATGCTGCGGTTTATAAACCGCAGCAAAACAGCGCAGAAAAAACCGCAGCGTGAGCACTGCGGTTTTGAAAACCCATAGGGTTACATGGTACTGTACCATGTCTGTGGAACTGCTGCGGTTCCGCAGGGCCAAAACCGCAGCGGAACCGCAGAAAAAACCGCAGTGTGTGCACATAGCCTTATTGTAAAAATAGTTTTTGCATCACCACTAGTGTTGAGCATTCCGATACCGCAAGTATCGGGTATCGGCCGATACTTGCTGTATCGGAATTCCGATACCGACTTCCGATATTTTTTCAATATCGGAATTCGGCATCGGAATCGGAAGTTCAGTTGATTGACGGCCTGACGTCATCATGATGCGCGGTGTGTGCGCATCATGATGCGCCGTCATTTCGGGCCTTCCGGGGGTCTCTGCCGGCCTGCCGGGGGGCTGTGCCGGCCTGCCGGGGGGCTGTGTGGACTGCCCGGGGTCTGTACCGGACTGCCGGGGGGCTGTGCCGGCCTGCCGGTGGTCTGTGCACCCTGTGGGGGTCTGTACCGGCCTGCCGGGGGGCTGTGCCGGCCTGCCGGGGGGCTGTGCTGATGTCCGGGGGTCTGTGCAAGCATCGTCCGATGGGACTACAAGTCCCATCGGGCGATGCCTGCTACCATGACAGTGATTGACACATTAGCCAATGATGGGACAGTAGTAGTCCCATCATCCGGCTAATGTGTTAAATGTTAAAAAAAACAAAAAAAAATACTACATACATACTACATGCATGCTACATACATACTACATGCATGCTACATACATACTACATATATACTACATACATACTACATACATGCTACATACATACTGCATGCTACATACATACTACATACATACTACATGCATGCTACATACATACTACATATATACTACATACATACTACATACATGCTACATACATACTGCATGCTACATACATACATACTACATACATACTACATGCATGCTACATACATACTACATATATACTACATACATGCTGCATGCTACATACATACTACATACATACTACATACATGCTACATGCATGCTACATACATACTACATATATACTACATGCATGCTACATACATACTACATGCTACATACATACTACATATATACTACATACATACTACATACATGCTACATACATACTGCATGCTACATACATGCTACATACATACTACATACATACTACATACATACTACATGCATGCTACATACATACTACATGCATGCTACATACATACCACATACATACTACATGCTACATACATACCACATATATACTACATACATACAATACATTCATACAATACATACATAGACATACAGTACATATAACATAGAGTAACATACTTACCAATACTTGTCACATTGTTCCCCGAAGCCATTGTCTATTCCGGGATAAATATTAACATAACAAACCACAAAAATACTCACCCACGATCCGAAGCAGTCCACGAGTGTGTCCCACGACGATCTTGGGTAGAGAACTGCAGCATCAGATGATGCTGCCGTTCTCTACGGGCTGCAGGAATCCAATGACGGAAGGTAGGTATCCTTCCGCACTGTATTCCTCCGCCACTTAAAAAAAAAAAGTCCCTAGTCTCACTTTATGCCATTGCTGTGTGGGAATTTCCCACACAGCAATGGCATAAAGTGAGACTAGGGACTTTTTTTTTTTAAGTGGCGGAGGAATACAGTGCGGAAGGATACCTACCTTCCGTCATTGGATTCCTGCAGCCCGTAGAGAACGGCAGCATCATCTGATGCTGCAGTTCTCTACCCAAGATCGTCGTGGGACACACTCGTGGACTGCTTCGGATCGTGGGTGAGTATTTTTGTGGTTTGTTATGTTAATATTTATCCCGGAATAGACAATGGCTTCGGGGAACAATGTGACAAGTATTGGTAAGTATGTTACTCTATGTTATATGTACTGTATGTCTATGTATGTATTGTATGAATGTATTGTATGTATGTAGTATATATGTGGTATGTATGTAGCATGTAGTATGTATGTGGTATGTATGTAGCATGCATGTAGTATGTATGTAGCATGCATGTAGTATGTATGTAGCATGCATGTAGTATGTATGTAGTATGTATGTAGTATGTATGTAGCATGTATGTAGCATGCAGTATGTATGTAGCATGTATGTAGTATGTATGTAGTATATATGTAGTATGTATGTAGCATGTAGTATGTAGCATGCATGTAGTATATATGTAGTATGTATGTAGCATGTAGTATGTATGTAGCATGCATGTAGTATATATGTAGTATGTATGTAGCATGTAGTATGTATGTAGCATGCATGTAGTATATATGTAGTATGTAGCATGTAGTATGTATGTAGCATGCATGTAGTATGTAGCATGTAGTATGTATGTAGCATGCATGTAGTATATATGTAGTATGTATGTAGCATGCATGTAGTATATATGTAGTATGTAGCATGTAGTATGTATGTAGCATGCATGTAGTATATATGTAGTATGTATGTAGTATGTATGTAGCATGCATGTAGTATATATGTAGTATGTAGCATGTAGTATGTATGTAGCATGCATGTAGTATGTAGCATGTAGTATGTATGTAGCATGCATGTAGTATATATGTAGTATGTATGTAGCATGTATGTAGTATGTAGTATGAATGTAGCATGTATGTAGTATGCATGTTGTATGTATGTAGCATGTAATTTTTTTTTTTTTTTTTACATTTAACACATTAGCCGGATGATGGGACTACTACTGTCCCATCATTGGCTAATGTGTCAATCACTGTCATGGTAGCAGGCATCGCCCGATGGGACTTGTAGTCCCATCGGACGATGCCTGCACAGACCCCCGGAGCCTGCACAGCCCCCCGGCAGGCCGGCACAGCCCCCCGGCAGGCCGGCACAGCCCCCCGGAGCCTGCACAGCCCCCCGGCAGGCCGGCACAGCCCCCCGGCAGGCCGGCACAGCCCCCCGGAGCCTGCACAGACCACCGGCAGGCCGGCACAGACCACCGGAGCCTGCACAGACCCCCTGGCAGGCCGGCACAGCCCCCCGAAAGGCCCGTACAGACCCCAGAGAGGCTGTACAAGGGCAGGAAAGGGTTTTTCTTATTCCGATACCGGAAGTCCCATAGACTTGAATGGGACTTCCGGTATCGGAATCGGCGATACCGATACTTTTTTTAAAGATCGGCCGATACCATCCGATACGATACTTTGAAGTATCGGACGGTATCGCTCAACTCTAATCACCACATATTGAGAGCTATAATTTTTCCATATTTTGACCCACCGAGTCATGTGAGGTCTTATTTTTTGCGGAACGAGTTGACGTTTTTATTGGTACCATGTTCGGGCACGTGACTTTTTTGATCGCTTTTTATTCCGATTTTTGGGACGCAGAATGAACAAAAACCAGCGTTTCATGAATTTCTTTTGGGGGGTGCGTTTACACCGTTCCGCGTGCGGTAAAATTGATAAAGCGGTTTTATTCTTCGGGTCAGTACGGTTACAGCGATACCCCATTTATGTCATTTTTTATGTTTTGGCACTTTTATGCAATAAAAACAATTTTATATAAAATAATTATTTTTGCATTGTTTATTCTGCAAGCTATAACTTTTTTATTTTTTTGCTGATGATGCTGTATGGTGGCTCGTTTTTTGCGGGACAATATGACGTTTTCAGTGGTACCACAGTTATTTATATGCGTCTTTTTGATCACGTGTTATTGCACTTTTTGTTCGGCGGTATGATAATAAAGCATTATTTTTTGCTTCGTTTTTTATTTTTATTTTTTAAGGGGTTCGCTAAAGGGGTTAACTAATGGGACCGTTTTATAGGGCAGGTTGTTATGGACGTGGGGATACCTAATATGTGTACTTTTGTTTTGTTTTTTATTTCCAAAAAATGAATTTATTAGGGAATATTTTTTTTTTTATTTACTTAGCGATTTTTTTTAAAATTATTTTTAAACTTTTTTTTTAACTTTATTAGGTTGTCCCAGGGGGGACATCACTGTCCTGTGACAGATCGCTGGTCTGTCACAGATCACTGTGACAGATCAGCGATCTGTCACAGGCATTGAAGCAGACTTCCTCTTGCCTGCGCTTTGCAGGCACTGAGGACGCCAGCTCCCTGCAGGCCCCCCGAAGGTCCCCGTCGCCATCTTGGATCCGGGGACCTGCAGGGAAGGAGACCCCGCAGCAGCGCTGCACATTGCACTGCTGTGGGGGGCTCAGGGAAGCACGGAGGGAGCCCCCTCCCTGCCGATGCTTCCCTTTAACCCCTGCTACACCACGATCGTGTTTGATCGTGGTGTGCAAGGGGTTAATGTGTCGGAGCGGTCCGTGACCGCCCCTGACACATTGTGCCGGGTGTCAGCTGTGATAATCAGCTGATACCCGGCCGTGATCAGCGACGCTCACTACGTGGGCGCCGCTGTTCGCTGTGACGTACTATCCCGTCCCTGGGAATTAAGTCCCAGGGCACATGGACGGGATAGTACATCACATGGCAGAAAGGGGTTAAAGGTGTGGTCTGGCCTTTTGCCAAAAGTCTGCAGTCACTCTATGTGACTGCAGGTCCATGAATCCTAACAACGTGTGCTCTGCACACTTTCAGGATTCTCAGGTATCGGCACAGGCAGTCATGTGACCGCAAGTCACCAGAGTGACCTACCGATTTCCATCTTCCCCAGTTTCCTGCGTCGCTTCAGACCTGAAAACAGACAAAGCAGTTGAGTGCTATATGTTCACAGAGAATGGAAGCTCTGCAGAAACAGTTTGGGTAAGCATACAAGGAGAGGAGAACAGAAACGACACCATTGTAGGTGTTTACTATAGGCCACCTGGACAGACTGAAGATATGGATGAACACTTTTTACATCAGATGTCCCTGTTCTCCAAAAAAGTACAGTGATCAAGGGAGATTTTAACTATACAGATATTTGTTGGGAATCTCTTTCAGGCAAAAGTAATGGGTCCAGAAAATTCTTATCTTCTCTCATTGACCACTTTATCTTTCAAAAAGCACACCAAAAAACAGGCAAAGATACTTATCTGTCTATGCCTCAAGACAAATGCTCTTTTATCTTTCAAAAGGTAGAAGAGAGAACAAGAGGATCTGCAATCTTGGACCTAATTCTTACCAATAGGGAATAAATGGTTGAGGAAGTAAAGGTAGCTGGGAATTTAGGAGGCACCAATCATGCTATCCTCAATTTTTGATTACAAGAGAAGGAAGACCTGCAAGGACTCAGACTTTAATGTTGGACTTCAGAAAGGCAAATTTTAATGAACTCAGAAAGAGGGTAGGAAGGGTCCAATGGCCGGATGTTCTAAAGGACTGAAATGTCCAAGAAGGATGGGAAATTTAGCTAAATTAAATTCTCACAGCACAACCAGTAACAACCCAAAAAGAAGGAAGAATTGGAAGCATTTAAAGAGACCAGGGTGGATGAACACAGAACTTAATCAATTGTTAAAAATGAAAAAAAGAGATAGTAAATGGAAAGAGGGGGGCATAGCTAACAAATAATATACCGCTGTCTGCACGTAATGTAGGGCAAGCGTTAGAAGAACTAAAGCCAATAATGAAGTGAGGCTTGCAAGGGAGACCCAAAAGTAATAAAAAAGGATTTGGGCGTATGTCAAAAGCAAAAGAAAAGTCAAAGATGCTGTTGGATTTTTGAACATGACCAAAATGGTGAAGTGGTCAAAAATGATGTTGACAAAGATGAACTTTTAAATTACTATTTAGCATTTGTGTTCTCTAAGAAAGCAACTGCAGCTGAAAGAATAAAAGAATTGACACTATCTATAAACAGAGAGATGGTGAGGGAAGACTTAGCTAAATTAAATTTATTTAACTCTCCTAGTTCAGATGATTTACATCCTAGAGTATTGAAAAAGGTTGAATAAGAAATTGCAGAAGCACTAGCCAGAATCTTTGAAAAATCCTAAAAAACAGAAGCCCGAGAAGTGTCGAGAAGGGCAAATGTTGTCCCTATCTTCAAAAAGGAAAAGACTATAGAGCCAAGAAATTACATTACTTCTATACCAGGAAAGATATTTGAATAAATTATTAAACAGCATGTATGTAAGTACGGGAAGTGAAATGTAGCGCCCCTGGCCACAATCGCTTGTTCATGTGTCGGACATTAAGTGAACAATCCCAGTAAGTGCATTGTTAAGGGCACCTTTGATGTTACTGGACAAGTGCTGGTAAAAGGTGGGAACGCCACACCTGGAGAAAAAATTGCAGCAGGAAAAACAGGTGCTGACTTGAGTCAGTGGAAATCCTCTATGTCAACAAGCCGAAAAGGCAACATTTCCACAGCAAGCAGCCTGGAAATGTGTCCATTTAGCCTTTGGTCCTGTTGGTGGGTGGCTGAAAACTTTCCCTTTTGTTCCAAGGCCTGGGGTAGGGACAGCTGAATGCTATGCTGGGATAAGGATTTGGAAGTGCCTGATGAAGATAAATCAGAATGTGAAAGGATAGGTGCAGGGTGGGAGGCATTTGCACCAGTGCTATGGACATGAGATTGGGAAGCACCTAGCGCAGGGGAAGAGGCAGTGGTGTCACCCGATGGCACCAATTGTGGACCCAGGCATTTGGACCACCAAATCGGGTGCTTAGATGACGTGCCTGATCATGCTGGTGGTGGTTACATTCTTTGTGGTTAGGCCCCTGCTGATCTTGGCATGTGAGGGATGTGGAAAACCACAGAGAAAATGCGACTATAGATCCATAGTATAAAAGTATTAAACATCTTTATTAGACAAAGGACAAGAAGGACAACTGGAGGACATATGCAAGTAGTAACCAAAGTGCAAATAGTGCAAAGTGCAAATCAAGCAGTCTAGCCCGTCAAACCCAGTTCCAGAATAAACCATTACTTATATTCATAATTTATAGAAGATAAGGAGGTAAATAAAGCGCCTAAAAGGACCTATCAATAAGAGGTAAGAGAGGCTGTTCATAAGGAAACACAGGGAAAATTCCCAACACTGTCAGGCATACATATAGCCAACCCTGAAAGGGTTACTTCACAGCGTAATATTACCTCACTAATTCAGGATGACCGGGCGGACTGCTCGACTCCCCGACGCGCGTTTCGGAGCTCTAGGGCTCCTTCCTCAGGGGGCATGAGTAAGACATGCATGGTGCACACTTTTATGTGTGCTCACCGGAAGTGCCGCGGACACGCCGCCCGCAGCTCCACTGCAGAAGCGCCTCCCACCACTGACGCGGCCGGAAACACGTGGGCCCACATGATCCGATGCCCAACACTGGCTGGGCACGTCATACAGAAGGAGCCGCGGGCGCGCATGCGCGGCACTTGTAACCCCGGCGGACATATTACAATAGGGCAAAAAACCTAAATGGAACAACTACAAACAAACAACATCACCATATGAATTAAAAAGGGAAGGGAATAGGGGAAAAGAAAAGGGTAACATTGGATCTTCATTTTAAACGGATGATCTTCCTAATATTCCCATAATGGAAGAAAGAAAGAAAAAAGAGGAAAAGGGGGGAGAGGAAAAAGAAAAGGAAGAAAAGAAGAGGAAAGAAAGGGAGGGGAGGGGGAAAAGAAGAAGGAAGGGGGAGGAGTGAAAAGAAAAGAAAAAAGAAAAGAAAATAGAATAAGTCCTTACTGTTGAGAAATGGTGTTGGCATATGCAACAGAGTGGATTATTGGTTATGCAAAAGAGGACTTTACACTAGCCTGACAGCAGATGGCGATAGTGTGAAGTTAAATGTTTGCTGTATTGTGGGGAGGGAAGCTCTCTTATTATTGTTAGTTTTACTTTCGCTTTTGACTGTATTATACCAGCAGCACGGCTGTGTGCTTCTGAATTCTTATCTCATGTTTACCCATAAGAAGTAAATGCTGTTTACTGAAGATAACTTGCTCAGTGAAGTTCTCCTGTGTACCAGTGGATTCTCAAAAGATACACTCTGCTACATGGCGATCATCTAGTTCTTTAACGTAGAAACTCAGGAGTGTCGGTGTTCTGCAAAACAGACAGACAAAATTTGTCATTCCCCAACGTCATCTTCTTGTGGCTGTGGCTGCTCTAAATTTTTGTGCATCACTAAACAGCATCTGCTCCTGTCACTCTTGGAACATTTGGCGCGAGAGGCCACAATCAACAAGTGATGTTGTAAAGAGTTCTTCGGAGTGTCCTAGTGCGGGATCACTAGTCTCCTGGGATTCAACATTGTAGGATGAAGGAGGATCAGTGTGAAGATGAATTGATCCAGTCTGTTGGCTGGTGAGACTTGGTGGTGCTGCCAAGCATGCTGGAAGCATTATCTAACTGACCACCTGTTCACACTGCTTTGGCTTCAGAAGTCATGCGCTATGCCTCCCTGCAAAGTGGGACAGGAAACTTTGTGTCAGACTTCCTGACCTTATCTTGACCTCCACTGTTCTTGTTAACTGTCATTTCTCAATTACATTTCAAACTGAGAAAAGGGCAAATTGAAAACACTTTGCTATCTTCTTATAGCCTTCTCCTGCTTTGTAGGCCTCCACCATTTTAATTTTTAGAGTGCTAGGCAGCCGCTTAGAACTCATGGCTGATGTTTTTTGGCACAAGGTTAGAGGAGGCTACATTTTTAAAAGCTGGGAAATTTCCATCACTTGGCCTTTCCTAACGATGATAGTAAACAACCCTTAACCCTAACAGGCTAATTAAGGTCTGAAACCTTGGTTAAAGTTATCTGAGCACACAAATCTCCAAAGGTGCTCAAAGTTTTGCATCAACAGATTTTCCATTTTGTCATTTTTAAAATTTATTTTGCCTAAAATACAAAGGAAATGTGCCTTCTTTAAATGTATGCCTTTCAGAGATCATTTCATCTTTAACTTGCTTAGGCTAGTTTCACACTAGCGTTTTTTGCCAGCAGCGCACGCTGCCGCTAAGACCCGCCCCCTTCAGTCATCTCCGCCTAGTATCGCAGACGGCTGCATGCGATCTGCACACCCTATCGTTAACATAGGGTGCGCTGACCGTGCGCTAGTAGAATTTTGCGTGCGCTGCGCCCTTTTGATGGTGCATGCCGAACGCACCATGTTGCATTTTGGCGTGCTCGGAGCACCGTCAAAAGGGCGCAGCGCAAGCTAAATTCTACTAGCGCATGGTCAGCGCACGGTCTGCGCACCCTATGCTAAAGATAGGGTGTGCAGATCGCATGCAGCCGTGTGCGATACTAGGCGGAGATGACCGGAGGGGGCGGGCAGGGGACGGGGCTTAGCTGCGGCGTGCGCTGCTGGCAAAAAACGCTAGTGTGAAACTAGCCTTAACTGTTCACAACAACAGTAGTTTTGACAAGGGGTGCCCAAACTTTTACATGGAATAGAAACATGTGCACTACTTCTGCATCTTTCACTCAGTAGGAATTTTGGCTTACAAATATTGATGTTAAATACTGACCAAATACTGAACATGCAAACGTGGCATTATAGACAGATCCTGATCATGGAGTGACTGAACCATGAGCTCTAGAGAACGTGAATAACTTTCCTGCAGAACGCTTCTAAATGCCTATTCCTTTATATAATCTAAAATAAATCCTGTATAGCAATTTCTATAACCAACTCATGTGACAATATGAAATTGACCCTTGACCCGCACATTAAATAAAATTAAACATTTCTATTACAGTATATTGTTAGTATATCTAATAACCTCCGTTCTGATGCTCTTGCCTCCATCTGTCAGATTGGTGCCTTGTTTTCTTCATTTCCAAGAAGTCCACTACAGAAACATAAGAAACAACATTGAACATGTGACACACGTTTACTCTCACCCCTTCTACCTTGTCTTTTCTCCCGGATGGATACATCTAGTCTATCTCACAAAAACTACCTAGAAAAAGCTAAGCTCAGCCCTCCATTTTTTTTACTGCAGTCCCATTGACAATTAATATTGGAGAGGTCAAGCAGGTGCACCTCTGTTCGTTCAAGATGGTGCTCTGTAGAGACTGGCTCCCGAATTCCACGCTTCGTAGTTAGTGGAGGTCCCATTAGTTGAACCCCATCGATCAATAAGTTGTACCCTATTGATATAAAATGGGTAGGGGACAACTTGCGAGTTTGGAAATATCCCACTGCGTTCTTTCAGGCACCGGCGCTAAATCCTCTGCATCTCCTGCTGCTTCCTATTTTTTATGGAAAAGATGGAAGGTTCATTGGAGTAGTGTCCATATAGGAGAACATTTAATTAATGATTCTTCCTGCTAAATGAAGGGGGCACAGTGTTACAATGAGCCTCATGTGCCCTTCATTTTTTTTTTACCAGTCACAATACCGTTCACAGTTGTGGCTATAGCTGGTAGCTTTGGACACTGAGCTTCAGTTACAGTTCATCCTGCTGATTGGGACAATGCTAGGAGTTAGACTCTAAACGATCAAATATCAATGACCCATCCTAAAAATAGAGCATTAATAAAAAACCCTTAAAGATGACCTGGCTCCTGGTCAGAAGTCACAAATTTTTTCTTGCTCTGATTTTATTCTCGCTTCTCCCCTGAATTTTTTGCTTTTTATTATTTTAAAATCCGTCTTATGGATGAAGTAAATGCACATGTAAGATGCTCAATGAGGTAGCTGTGAGTGAGCTTCTGTTCCCACTTGCTTTGGCATCCTACAGACAATTGTGGGTCCTGGCTGGGTATTATTGTTGTGAGGGCCTTGCGCTGTGAATTCTCTCTCTGGCTTCCCTCTGGTGATTACTGAAGATAGTGGAGCTGGTCAGATTGAGTGTTCTCTTTCTGGGTTCCCTCTGGTGGTTACTGGAGGTAGTGGAGCTGATCTGATTAACAGAGGCTTGCCACCTGATAATGAGGAAGACGATTGGAGATCTGGGGTTTCTGATTGGGATTTAAGACAGCTGACTCCCTCTATCCCTGCTGGTGATTTTTTTCCTGTGCCTCCTGAGGTCTAATGTCTCCTGCTCTTTCCCTGCATGTTCAGCTAAGTGGTTCATTTGCTATTCTGTTTGCATTTGATCTGGTTTTGTTTATCTCTGCTTTGTGCGGGTCAGTTAGCTCCGGCTGGGGCTGTGCTGAATCACCGCCCATATGTTACTGCATGTGCCAGTTTGTTTTGTTCCCTTTTATATTGGTCTCTTTTTGCTTTGCTTTCAGAATATACCAGAGTGCTGATACAGTGAGTAGTGAAGTCGTGTGTTTTTTGCATCAGATGTGTTGGACTTTTGCAGGGTTTTTTGCGTGATTGTAGACAGTGTCTTTCCTTTCATGTCCTGTCTAATCAGTGTGGGCCCCATCGTTTGCTCAGTCTATTTTTCTGCCTGCGTGTGTATTTTCATCTTGTCTCACCAATTATATTCACTAAAGGGTTGAAACAAAAGCGCAATAGGGTCTTATCCGGGTAAAATGTACAAATACTGAAAGTATTATACTCACCTTCTCAAAGAGAAAGTAAAGCCTGCATAGTAAGTCAGCCTGCTGCACGTCCAACGGTCCACAGCGGAACCGCACCACAGTTCAATAAGGAATAAATTCTTGGACTTTAAGTGCGCTGCCAGACAGATTCAATAACCACACAAGGTTAAAAAAGTTAACCCTTTAATCCCTACGCGTTTCGAAGCATAACGCTTCTTCTTCAGGGGTTGATACATGACTACAGAGAGCTGTCATCGCATTTATACATACAAGATTCAAATTTGGCGCCCTCAAAAACACGAGGTGCGCCGCAAAGGTCAAAGATCAAAGTAATTCAAGCATCAAGAGTTCATAAAGGTTAAACATTCCCTAATTAAAAAATAAATCTTTATTATATTTTGCAGATAAAAGAAGAAAAAAGAAGAGAAAAAAAGGAAAAAGATGATAAAAAATGAGGGAGAACGGGAAGAAAATGAACCCACGACGTGAGGGCAAGAAAAAGGATCAAAGTCCAGCGAACACACCACTACACCAAGGAGAGTGCACGAATTTAGAAAAGAGCTTATAATCCAACCATCGGAATGAATCTCCGAAATAAATATTTGTAAGAGTGATAATTAAATGCTAAATGCATATGTATGATTAAAAATACGCTAAAAGGAATTGATGTATAGATAATGAATAAAAATAAAAATAAAAATAAAATTATAAAATGTGTCACCAATTATTTTATTTCAAATTCCATGAGAAATCAGTGGCGTGGGCTAATAGGCAAAAAAACACAAGCAGAAGAAACCAAGATCGCATACCGCAGAAAGGGAAAAAAAGGGGAAAAAAACAAAAAAAAGGAAGCAATACTTTAAAGGATTAAAAATATATTTTATATTGTATATATATTAAAAATGAGAAACTATATAACGAGGTCAACTTAAACAAGAATTAATTAATATAGAAAAAGAAAATCTGTATGCAAGCAAAAATTAAGAACAGAAAAACGCATTATTGATTTCATTTCAGAAGTCTATTTGGGATATGAGGTTCTAATAGCATGAACCAGACCAACAGAAAAAAATTGTATGAAAAGAAAAAATGAAAAATAATGATCATAAAACCAAGGGAAAGTATAGAGAAAATTAACACCTTAGTTTCCAGAACAATGACACATTGCATTAAATATAAAAGAAAAGCACAATACTTTCTCTACATTTTCTCTATACTTTCCCTTGGTGTTAATTTTCATTATTTAATGCAATGTGTCATTGTTCTGGAAACTAAGGTGTTAATTTTCTCTATACTTTCCCTTGGTTTTATGATCATTATTTTTCATTTTTTCGTTTCATACAATTTTTTTCTGTTGGTCTGGTTCATGCTATTAGAACCTCGTATCCCAAATAGACTTCTGAAATGAAATCAATAATGCGTTTTTCTGTTCTTAATTTTTGCTTGCATACAGATTTTCTTTTTCTATATTAATTAATTCTTGTTTAAGTTGACCTCGTTATATAGTTTCTCATTTTTAATATATATACAATATAAAATATATTTTTAATCCTTTAAAGTATTGCTTCCTTTTTTTTGTTTTTTTCCCCTTTTTTTCCCTTTCTGCGGTATGCGATCTTGGTTTCTTCTGCTTGTGTTTTTTTGCCTATTAGCCCACGCCACTGATTTCTCATGGAATTTGAAATAAAATAATTGGTGACACATTTTATAATTTTATTTTTATTTTTATTTTTATTTTTATTCATTATCTATACATCAATTCCTTTTAGCGTATTTTTAATCATACATATGCATTTAGCATTTAATTATCACTCTTACAAATATTTATTTCGGAGATTCATTCCGATGGTTGGATTATAAGCTCTTTTCTAAATTCGTGCACTCTCCTTGGTGTAGTGGTGTGTTCGCTGGACTTTGATCCTTTTTCTTGCCCTCACGTCGTGGGTTCATTTTCTTCCCGTTCTCCCTCATTTTTTATCATCTTTTTCCTTTTTTTCTCTTCTTTTTTCTTCTTTTATCTGCAAAATATAATAAAGATTTATTTTTTAATTAGGGAATGTTTAACCTTTATGAACTCTTGATGCTTGAATTACTTTGATCTTTGACCTTTGCGGCGCACCTCGTGTTTTTGAGGGCGCCAAATTTGAATCTTGTATGTATAAATGCGATGACAGCTCTCTGTAGTCATGTATCAACCCCTGAAGAAGAAGCGTTATGCTTCGAAACGCGTAGGGATTAAAGGGTTAACTTTTTTAACCTTGTGTGGTTATTGAATCTGTCTGGCAGCGCACTTAAAGTCCAAGAATTTATTCCTTATTAAACATCTTGTCTCACCGACAGTATATGTTTGGGGGCTATCTATTACTTTGAGATCTGCTCCAGGGCAGTTTAGATTTCCCCTTTCTTGCTTTAGGCTTAGTTAGCTCTCCGGCTGTGCTGAGGCGTATAGGATCATCGTAGGTACGCTCCACGGCTACTGCTAGTTATGTGGACAGGATCAGGGGTCTGCATCTGCTTAGTAACCAACCTATCTGGTTTTCTGTGGCCTAGCCTGGGCCTGCTATCCTCCTCGGTGCTCATTCATAACAGCCTTGTGCGCCTGGTTCCGGTATCTGATGGTTTTGGCTGGCCAAGTCCACGGGTTCCACAGATTAGTAAAGGAGACTTCTGTTCAAACATGGGAACTTTACTGATGAGGGTTATATACAAGGGATAGTGAGTACACAGTCTTAAGAAAGTTTCATTCACAGAAAGAAGCCTTTTCACTGACACCATCCTTCCACTGTAGTTTATTCCAGGGCCAGGGCAGCACACTACTTTGCCCTTGTTCGTCACTGCCTAGCTTGCAGCCACAGTACAGTTCAGCAAGTTTCTCTACACCTGCTCAGTGGCTCCACATTCTATCGCTATAGACGCACTTGGTTTACTGCTCAGGACTCTCACAAGTCCCTCAGTCTCAGTCCTCTTTAGGTCCGTATCTTCTTCGGCGTTCATAAAGCTCAGGGTTTCTCGTGACAAGTCCACTCTGCCTCTTCTGTCCAGTTTCTAGTCACGCTACCTCATTGTCCCGTCATCTCCTTTGCTGTAGTTCACCCAAACATCAGCACTGTACACTTGTCACTTCTTCAGACTCTTAACTCCTCTCTCACTAACTTCAGGAAGCGGGTCACTTGCCCTAGCACTAAGCCCTGTGCCTGTGGGCTGGTCCCAACATTAACTCTCTCCCTGACCCTGCAGTCTGTTGCAGGGGAAACATACCCTTTCAAGTACATTCTATGCAAACACTACCTGTTGTTAGTGGAGTATTCAGGATACTCTCCAAGCATGTGACAACAGAGTTTCTTTATTCAGGAACAATATATAATAAGCTTAACGTATCAGGAATAAATCATTTGTGTGTCTCTGTCTGTGCAGCATCTACAGCAGGCTGCTTCTCTCATACACAGACACAGGAAAACAGGAAATACAGTCACATGCTCTCCCTGTGTGAGCCTCTGGGAGTTATTTTTGTTCTAACTTTATAAACAGCATACAAATCTAGCAACTAAACACTCCGACAGGAATGGAGTTGTTGCACCAAACATATTCCAAGACTACCTTATGTCCTGAGTCCTAGCCTACATCTTTAATGCATCACATCACTATACAATATAATACTTTACATTATCACATTACATAGGCAAACATCTTACACTTCACATGACAAAAGATGTACACAAGACACAGGACATTATACATCACATTATACACAGTACCGATGGTTTTAGGGGGAGCTGGGCAATATGTCCATCTCCTTACACATACACTTTACCACTGACACCAGGTGAAGAATGTCCAGTGTTTGCTTTTATTTTATTCTTTCTGCTCCCCTGAGTATTTCGTTTATTTGCTTTTTGAATTCGACATATGGTTCTGGAGATATGGGCATTTGTTATGTAGTGCTAATATTTATATTTTTTTGCAAGGGGATGGTGCTTACAGGATCCTCTTGGGTGCGTCTTTCGGCTGCTCTGCGTAATTAACCTGTGAGCTATGCCCTTTGTAAAAACCATGAAAATTGCATATATTTACTTACTTTTACTTAAGTAAAAATGGAGATCAGAATCGAGACCCTTTTACTCTGGGATGCAAGACATCCACAAAAATTTGGCATTTCTGCCTCCCTTTTCTTGATTTGGACTTGACCATGGCAGGTATTACAATTGGCTCACACCACCTAAAACATATAAGTGCCAGCAGAATATACTAGTCATGATGTAGCAGATGGTGATTTTCTATATTTGAGGTAAACATCTCCTCGTAATGCGCAATGTCTGACTACCTGAATCTTTGTCATGAAAGTGACATGTTTTTCTCTGTAAATGTGACTGCTGTCAAATTATATGATCCTTATCAGGCAGGTTTGAATAGCGGCCCAGTGATTACACATCATGATAGCGAAGCAGAGTGCAATTCTACATTGTAGGGCTGCTCAATTCACTGGGCTGTGTGAAGGCTGATGGAGATAGAGGAACAGCACGTTCCATCAATGCTCTTTTCAGAAATGTGTTTAACCATCGCACCTCCGGGGCACAGAAGGTAGACGAGATAGAAAGTCTATGTGGTATTACCGTGCAGGGTTTTTTATTCCAAGCTGCAAGTACATTGTGATTATGAGAATGGTTTATAAAAGCCTACAAATCATACTATATGGCTAAATATTTAACAGAAGAAATCATACCAAAAATGATCACTGTATCACAGTCATAAAAAAATCATTCTAGATAGGTAGATATAGTGATGGACAATCAAAGAGGACATCTGAATACAATAGTTTACAGATCAAAAGGAGGAAGGGGTACACTAGAGACCAAAGTGCCATAAAAACACTCTCTATTTTATGGGCCCCAGCATGTGCAAAATAGATGACTCATTAGAGTCACAGCCCCCCCCCGAGGAAGCTCACGATAGCGAAACGCGCGTCAGAGCATGGGCAGGACCTACTGAGCATCCACATGGGTAAGGGGACATCTATTGGGGAACATTATAGGCGGTACCTTTATGAGGCTGCATTGACCAGGTTCAGGTCTTGTAATAACCATTTAGTGCTATGTATATAGAATCATAGAATCGTAGAGTTGGAAGGGACCTCCTGGGCCATCTGGTCTAACCCCCTGCTCAAAGCAGGATTCGCTAAATCATCCCAGACAGATGTCTGTCCAGCCTCTGTTTGAAGACTTCCATTGAAGGAGAACGCACCACTTCTCGTGGCAGCTTGTTCCACTCATTGATCACTCTAACTGTCAAAAAGTTTTTTCTAATATCTAATCTGTATCTCCTCCCATTCAGTTTCATCACACTGCTTCTAGTCTTTCCTTGTGCAAATGAGAATAAAGATGATCATTCTACAATGTGACAGCCCTTGAGATATTTGTAGACAGCTATTAAGTCTCCTCTCAGTCTTCTCTTCTGCAAGCTAAACATTCCCAAATCCTGCAACCTTTCCTCATAAGACAGGGTTTGCAGACCGGTCACCATTCTGGTCGCTCTTTTCTGAACTTGCTCCAGTTTGTTGATGTCTTTTTTAAAATGTGGCACCCAAAACTGGACACAGTATTCCAGATGAGGTCTCACCAAAGAGGAGTAGAGGGCAATAATGACTTCACGTGATCTAGACTGTATGCTTCTGTTAATACATCCTAGAATTGCATTTGCCTTTTTTGCTGCTGCATCACACTGTTGACTCATATTCAGTCTGTGATCTATTAGTATACCCAAGTCTTTTTCACATGTGCTGTTGTTTAACCCTATTCCTCCCATTCTGTATATGCTTTTTTCATTTTTATTGCCTAGATGTAGTACTTTGCATTTTTCCCTGTTAAAAACCATTTTGTTAGTTGCTGCCCACTGCTCCGTTTATTTATATATTTTTGAATCCTCTCTCTCTCTCTCTTCTCTAGTATTAGCTATCCCTCTTAGCTTTGTGTCATCAGCAAATTTAATCAGTTTACCCTCAATTCCTTCATCTAAATTGTTGATAAAGATGTTGAACAATACAGGGCACAGGACAGAGCCCTGTGGTACCCCACTTGAGACATTCTTCCAACTGGATGTGCAGCCATTTACGACCACTCTTTGGGTCCGATCACTAAGCCAGTTATGAATCCACCTAACAGTTGCCTTGTCCATTCCATACCTAGTCTTTTTTCAATTAGAATTGTGTGAGATACTTTGTCAAATGCTTTGCTGAAGTCAAGATATACTATATCTACAGCAATTTCCTGATCCACCCAATCAGTGATTCCATCATAGAAGAAAATTAAATTAGTCTGACATGACTTATTAGTTACAAACCCATGCTGACTCTGTTTAATCACTTCATTCTTATCCAGATACTGACATACATGTTGTTTAATAATTTGTTCAAAGATCTTTCCTGGTATAGAAGTCAGACTCACCGGCCTATAGCTGCCTGGGTCCACCTTCTTCCCCTTTTTGAATATAGGAACAACATTTGCTCTTCTCCAGTCTTCTGGGACTTCTCCTGTTCTCCAAGAATTTTCAAAGATTATGGAGAGTGGTTCAAAAATTTCTTCTGCTATCTCCTTCAGTACTCTGGGGTGTAATTCATTTGAACCTGGAGACTTGAATTCATTTAGGTTAGCTAAGTGATTCCACACTATCTTTCTCTTTATAGATATCCTGGATTCTTCTATTCCCTTAATAGCACAGTGAAGAACAGTTGATGTTACATTTCCTTTCTGAGAGAAAACAGATGTAAAATAGGAATTTAAAAGTTCGGCCTTCTCAACATCCTGTCTTACCATTTCATAATTTTCATCCTGTAAAAGTCCTATAGCATCTTTGACTTTTCTTTTACTTTTGACATATCCCCAATATCCTTTATTATTGCTTTTGATGTGTCTTGCAAGCCTCAATTCATTGTCAGCTTTAGATAATCTGATTTGTGCCTTGCAGGTTCTGCAGACAGCATTATATTCTTCTTTAGATATGCCTCCCTCTTTCCATTTTATAAACATTTCTTTCTTCCTTTTTAGCATGTGCTTAAGTTCTGTGTTCATCCATCCTGGTTTCCTTAAATGCTTCCTATTCTTCCCTCTTTTCGGAATTGTTAACAATTGTGCTTTGATAATTTCATTTTTCAAGATTTCCCATCCTTCCTGGACATTTTTGTCTTTAAGGATATCCAGCCATTGGATCCCTCCAATTCTCTTTCTGAATCCCTTAAAATCTGCCTTTCTGAAATCTAACCTTGACGTCTGAGTCTTTACAGGTCTTCCTCCACTAGTTATCCAAAATTCTAAATTAGCATGGTCGCTACCTCCTAGGGTCCCAGCCACTTTTACCTCCTCAACCATTTCCTCCCTATTTATAATGATTAGATCCAAGGTAGCAGATCCCCTTGTTTTCTTCCCTACCTTTTGGAAGATAAAGTTGTCAGCAAGAGAGGATAAGAATTCCCTTGACCTGTTAGTTTTGCCTGAGAGAGATTCCCAACAAATGTCTGGATAGTTGAAATCTCCCATGACAACTATGTCATATTTTTTGGAGAACTTGGCCATTTGATGCATAAAGAGTTCATCCATATCTTCAGCTTGCACAGGCGGCCTGTAGTAAATGCCTACAATGGTGTCCTTTCCATTGTTCTGTTCTTGTATTCTTACCCAAACAGTTTCCACAGAACTCCCAGTCTCTGAAGCTTCAATCTCTGTGCAGATATACGCGTTTCTAACATACAATGCGACACCCCCTCCTCGTTTATCAAGTCTGTTTCTTGCAAATAAGTTGTATCCTTCTAGCCTTGTATTCCAATCATCTGTATCGTCCCACCAAGTTTCAGTGATTCCAATGACATCATATTTCTTTTTCTGCGTTAGTAGTTCCAGTTCTCCTTGTTTGCTGCCCATGCTTTGTGCATTAGTATAGAAACATTTTAGTTTGTGATTGGTTTCTCTTTCTCCAATATACTCTAATGGGTCATCTATTTTGCACGTGCTGGGGCCCAGAAAATAGGGAGCGTTTTTGTGGCACTTTGGTCTCTAGTGTACACCCCTCCTTTTGATCTGTAAACTATTGTACTCAGATGTCCTGTTTGATTGTCCATCACTAACTATATCTACCTATCCAGAATGATTTTTTTATAACTTTTATATACTGTTTTCTATCAATAAAGAAGAATGTGTTATATCTTTATGGCTAGTGCTTGTCTAGCATCATTGTGCTAGTCTCTCAGCATTTGGATTAATTCTATTGGGGCATTTGGCTCAAGAATTCTCCGTAGGTTTGCATTTATATGACTAAATAGAAGAGGCCAAACTACCGGTAATCATTTTTGTCACTTGAGCCTACTATAACCTATAGAGTGCTTCACAGATTGCGAGGTTGGCCAGATTTTGGTAAAGCACAGCTAAGGAGGGAGTTTTGACAAATTTATACAACCAGCCATAACATGACAGCATCTACAGCTAATGTTTTGATGCCAAATAGCATCGGGCACCTTGAGGACTTCTTTGGTGGACAACACAATATTTAAAGGGTGCGTGAGTCTACGCTAGATATCAGTGAATCTTTTGAAATTTGAATTCTCCAGCTTTTTGGAATTTCCTCAGCAAATTCACTTTTGCAGTAAATTGATTCACCAGCCCTTCAAAGCCTCTAATTGCCCTGAAAAACGTGTACAATGCTATTCTCTTCCCATTATGCACTAATTTTTCTCACTGTTTTGCTATAAAAACTATCAGCAGCATGAATCAGGCTCTGGCTCTTGCATTTCAGCAAATATGTTTTACTCTGAAATGCCACGGCGTTTCAGAGAAAACATACTTTTGAAAGCTGTAACTTTGTGGACCATGTAACTAATGTATATACCGTAGTTTATGTGTTTAAATATATAGTGTTTTTTCTCTTCCTATCTTTATAGCTAAGCTATGAGTTGTGACGTCATATCACTATCCAGATACACTCCAAAATGGCTGCTGCATTCCCTGCTTCTGCTTTTATACAGGAAACGAAAGTCCCTCTTGATTTGCTGTGCTATATCATATTAAATCTGCAAGTCATTATGAAGAAAAAGAAGCCTGCCTGAGGTCAGGAAGTAATAGGGCTTTAATGTGCAGCTTATTGCCCCCACTATTTTCCATACCATATGGAATGACTGTTCTAACTAAATGGGCATTTGAAAATATTTAATTCAATATAGAATTCTTAGAATATCTAACATTTAGCCCCGGTGTAATTTTATGTGGGAGAAGTTATGTCTTTGGCTTGGACCCTGCTGCTTACCATTTGTCACTAAGGAATTGGCAAATTCACCAGAGACATGCCCATCATAAATCGTAATAAAGAGAAAGCAACCAGCTCACCGGTCTGCCAGGGGTGCATGGAACTCCGCCAGTACAAGCGTGGATCCAATGAAGAGAAAAAAAAAAGTGCTCCAGCTCCCATAAAAACATGGATTTTTATTTTTCCATTAAAAACATTTAAACAGTGGCATGCTCATGTGAGGCAGCTCAGGGAACAAGCGACGCGTTTCGATCAGCAAGATCTTTATCACAGCCTGTCTACAGATGGCAACAATTAATTATTTAAACTATTGAATGACCAATCAAAGACATGCTTCACATCACATGGTAATCTCAAAGGTCCTATTCAACGAAATACAAACACAGAGACAATGGAAGGGAGGCAATGATCCTTTCTATTCCAGAAACACAGAAAGTATGTGTGCTGCGGTTATCTGCCATACCAGAATTTATCAACTATATCAATTCAAATAAATACAACATTTGTTTTACCCATAGGTTTGATTTAAGCAGGATTTCGTTCCTGGATTTAGACCTATTGGGAGTTGATGGGGAGCCAATTTCTACCAGAACCTTTAGAAAAACTTTTCAGGGAACACCATTCTCCATGCTTCCAGCAGTCACCCAAGGCACACTATTAAATCCATTCCCTTGAGGGAATATATCAGAGCTAAGAGAAATTGTAGCAATAAGGGTGAAATTGACATGGAGTTTGATTTGGTGGACAAAAGGTTGAAGAAACGCAACTATCCAAATTGGACATTGTCCAGAGCAAAAAACATTGTTGCCAAGAAAAGTCGAGAGGAACTTGTTCTTCCTAAAAAAAAAGGGAAAACCAATCACATACTAATTTTGCTAACAAACCATATGTATGTGTGCAATTTAGTCCACAATACAGAGAAATCAAGAACATTATAAATCGTTTTCTCCCTATGTTATATGAGGATTCACTTTTAGTACAAATTTTGGCTTCTGGTGTGAATATAGTCTCGAGAAAAGCGCCATCTATTGGTAACAAGGTTTCCCCAAGTGCCTTTTTTGGCTCTCAAAACAAAAATAATAAAAAATCCTGGCTAAAATACAGAGGTTTCTTCAAATGCGGTCATAATAGATGTAGAACCTGCAAGCATGCTTCTGTCATCAAAACTTTTGACAACTATAATGGTACTATGGTACATACAATCAAACAATACATAAATTGTAATTCCACCTTTGTTGTCTACCAAATTACATGCACGGCTTGCAATTTGTTTTACATTGGCTGCACCACAAGAAAACTTAAAATTAGAATTTCTGAACATCTCCCAGATATTGACAGTGTTGCTTCTAATTGTAATGTTTCAGCTGCGGCCAAACATTTGATTTTTCATCATAACCGCAGCACACATACTTTCTGTGTTTCTGGAATAGAAAAGATCATTGCCTCCCCACGTGGAGGTGACGCCAGACAGCGCCTTCTAACGCGGGAGGCTTTTTGGATTTTTAATTTAAATTCTAGGTTTCCAAATGGACTAAACAGAAAGAATGAATTGATGTTCCATTATGAAACATAGTTTATTGTTTTTTTCTTATCTTTTTTCATTGTATTTTGTCATTGTACATTTATTTTTGCTGAAAAGGACCTGTGAATTTGTCATGTGATGTAAACGTATTCATTGATTGGTCACTTAGCAATTCCATTGTCTCTGTGTTTGTATTTAGTTGAATAGGACCTTTGAGATTACCATGTGATGTGAACCAACTCTTTCATCGGTCATTCACTAGTTTAAATAATTCATTGTTGCCATCAGTAGACAGGCTGTGATAAAGATCTTGCTGATCGAAACGCGTCGCTTGTTCCCTGAGCTGCCTCACATGAGCATGCCACTGTTTAAATGTTTTTAATGGAAAAATAAAAATCCATGTTTTTATGGGAGCTGGAGCACTTTTTTTTTTCTCTTCACATGCCCATCATAACCTTGTATGTGTTTGCAAATCTCTGTAACTTCAATTGGCTTGACAAGATCAGAATTAACTTTTTCTAGAAATCTGTGCAGTTTACTGATCTGCACCAGTATCAAGTTTATATCAAAGGGTCACTTTAAAAGAACCCTAAACCAAGGTCAGCATGAGTCACTGTCTCCAGCATTTCAGCCATATATGTTACACTATGAAATATTAGGGCGTTTCAGAGAAAACATTTTTAAAAATCATACAAAGACCCTGCGGCTCAGATGATAAATCCAAAAAAAGTAGGTCTCCAGTGACTTCTCCCTTTCTCATTCCCATGACTGATAGGTCTCTCTATATGTGTATAGGAAGCAAATTTTTTGACTAAAGGAACAGGGCAGGGAGGAGCCACTGGAGATCGGCCTCTTGGGCTATTCCACAGGACCACATAGTCCCTGGTTAGCTTTTAAAAGTATGTTTTTTATGAAACATCTCAACATTTCATAGTATATAAAATGTGGCTAAAATGATGGAGCCAGACACTGAATCATGCTGCCTGTGGTTTGGGCAGCCTGAATCAACAGACAGGTTCCCTTTAAAAAGGTGATATATGGTTATAAAAATTAAAGAGCTTGACCTTTGGGGAATACACCTTAAGAGTAATGTTTATCCAGGATCATTTTTAATATCATGTGTTTTGTGAAAGATTGACTGAACAGCTTGCACATTACGTTCGGACAACTCATTCTCGTAAACTGGACTGGGCAGTCAATCATTCGGGTAGCACATGCAATCAAAGCCTGTTTTTTTCTGCAGAGGTGAATTGTGATGCAATAACACTATCAATTGTTAGGGCTTGTGGCTGTCAACTGTTTCCACAGGCGATTAAAAAAAATTGTAAATGTTCCTTTCCTCATATCCAACCTTCCCTCCCTGCTCCCCCCCTTCCCCTTGTCTTTCCACCCAATTAAAATATTTAAAACCCTAATAAAACTATTTGAAAAACAAAAAAAATTGTAAATGAAGTCATAACCTATAATGCAAATTTAGAAAAAAAAAATAAGAAAAGCAAGGTTTTTACAAAGTTATCCAACTTTATATGTTGAATATATACAATGGAAAATGGTATACAAAGGTAAAGGATGAAGAAATACGCTAAAAGGTTTAAAAGTGGACTACTTCCCTTTTCCCTTGTCTCCCCATTTATCTATCCTTACCCTATACCCATACCCTTTTAAAGTTTAAAATACCAATAAAAACTATTGGAAAATAAAATAAAAGTGGACTACTATACAATATATTGATGAGTGTCATAGAGAACATCAAGATCCATAACGCATCTCCAAAAAAGGGGGTATTGGCCCCCTCCCCTCTCACATAGAATCTCTCAAAGAGACAGAGTTTGCAATCAAAAACCCCCTGATGTAGAACTGCACAGTAGACATAGAGAAGTGATGAAATTACATATACTGTAGCTGGGATGTGAAAAATCTAATTAAAATTCCCTTTGAAGCCCAGACTTATTGCACTGCCCAGGTGACTGAAAGAGGATATCTATTGTGGGGAAAGAGCTGGTAACATCCCACAACCAGTCTCACGTGAGGTCATCAAGTGGAGGTGTGTGAGTGTAACTGAGGTGCTGATAAAAGGTCAAGGCAATGTATGATCTGTGTTCCTGCAAAGATGTACATATCAGTGAATGCATGATTCCCGTCCAATGGACATTTCCAATTAAAGCTTTATGCTTCGCTAGCTGAGTCATCTCTGTGACCAGCATAGTAAGTTTCTTCTGTTTCTCCTTTCATTACATGTAATTGTATATGCTGTATTGTTTTGTCCCCTTTGTAAAACCTTTTGTATATTTTTTTGATAAACACTGCCTATTGTTCTGGATTAAATATAAAATTGAATAGTTCTGTAAACAGCACCCATGAAGCCATGCCCTACCTAAAACGGCATCCAATCGGCCGGAAAACGATTGGTGATGGCAGCGAGTAGCTCCTTGGTTATTGTGGAGTTAGCAGTGACAGTTCCAGGGTATATATATATATATACAGTATTTACCTTATTATCTAACATCTACAGAATATGATATCACATGGAATATAGTTTATTGTAATTAATTCATATATAAAATTTGTATTTCAAGCTCCAGAAGTTTTCCAGTCGTTCATGGAGGTGGGGTCCGGATACTCGTATCCTGTGGATTGGTGGTCATTAGGGATTACAGCTTATGAACTCCTCAGAGGTTGGGTAAGTGGATCTGTAACTATTAATTTGAACAAAACCTCTCCTGAGGACCTCCTGTTTGAGAAGATCTCCCCCCTTATCTTGACCAGTTTTCCATCTTCTTTGAGAAGACCACACCACCTAGAATACCACTTTCCAATGCAATTTTGGGTGGTAGTCACAAAAAGGGTTCACTTTATTTAGAATCAATGAAACACGTAACTTGTCCCATGATATTACGTCACTGGCCATTAATAAACATAATTTTGCCTTCTTCAGTAAATCTTCAGCTTTTACAGAAACATTCACAATCATTCCAACAATCAAATGTGTATGAATCCCCTTAACAGGGATGCACGAAGATTGGATATGTTGGGTGTCAAAACTGATTCCCTTGCTCATACAAGGTGTTTGAGTGGCCTCTCTCCCTATAAAAATAAACATACATGCTTGGCCTAAGTAGGCTTGAATGTTTATTGGTTAGTCCATGGGTAAGATACCTGTCTTATGTGTATGAAGCATTATGGAGAATATTTTCTTACATTGCCATGTGTCTTGCAAGCCATTTTTGTCCCAAATATCTGCACAGTTTTGCCTGCGACTGATGCTCACTCTATATACAGCTCCATATTTTCTCCATCTTAGTACATTTCACAAGATGCTCTATGTAGACTTTGATCCTGTAGAGAAGACGGTAAATTTGAGCTCATCAACAAGCAGAATTGTGAATGAAATGAACCTTTTCATGTACATTTTAAATATAGAAAAGTTTTAGGCAGGTGTGGATAAAAATTCCTGCAAAGTAAGAACGCATTAAAAATAGAAGTGTTTATAGTTTATCCATAGAAGATCTGTGGTTAGTTCTCCAAGATGTTTGGGACAACCTCCCTTCCAATATACTTCAAAAACTGTGTGACAAGTACCTAGAAGAAGTGATGAAGGCAGAGGGCGGTCACACCAAATATTGCTTGGATTTAGATTTCTCCTTTATTTATGCAATTTGCATTTTGCTAATTGACAAAAATAAACTATTAAAAGATCTGTCCAGTAATTTAGTATTGATGGCCCACCCTAGAATAGTTCATCAATACCAGATTGGTGGGGACGTGATACCTGGCACCCTCGTTGATCAGCTGTTTCTGTTGGTGGCCAGATATAATCAGTCATGGAGGTGCACAGCACAGCTCCATCAACTACATATTGCCCACGTCCAGGCACTGCAAATCTGCCCCAATTTGTATTAATGGGAGTTGATCTGAAGTATCTCGCTGAGGACACTATGCAGATGATGGAGCTGTGTTACTCCGGACAACCCCTTTAACTTTTCTAATATATATATATATATATACAGTGGGGAAAAAAAGTATTTAGTCAGTCAGCAATAGTGCAAGTTCCACCACTTAAAAAGATGAGAGGCGTCTGTAATTTACATCATAGGTAGACCTCAACTATGGGAGACAAACTGAGAAAAAAAAATCCAGAAAATCACATTGTCTGTTTTTTTTTTCATTTTATTTGCATATTATGGTGGAAAATAAGTATTTGGTCAGAAACAAAATTTCATCTCAATACTTTGTGATATATCCTTTGTTGGCAATGACAGAGGTCAAACGTTTTCTGTAAGTCTTCACAAGGTTGCCACACACTGTTGTTGGTATGTTGGCCCATTCCTCCATGCAGATCTCCTCTAGAGCAGTGATGTTTTTGGCTTTTCGCTTGGCAACACGGACTTTCAACTCCCTCCAAAGGTTTTCTATAGGGTTGAGATCTGGAGACTGGCTAGGCCACTCCAGGACCTTGAAATGCTTCTTATGAAGCCACTCCTTCGTTGCCCTGGCGGTGTGCTTTGGATCATTGTCATGTTGAAAGACCCAGCCACGTTTCATCTTCAATGCCCTTGCTGATGGAAGGAGGTTTGCACTCAAATTCTCACGATACATGGCCCCATTCATTCTTTCATGTACCCGGATCAGTCGTCCTGGCCCCTTTGCAGAGAAACAGCCCCAAAGCATGATGTTTCCACCACCATGCTTTACAGTAGGTATGGTGTTTGATGGATGCAACTCAGTATTCTTTTTCCTCCAAACACGACAAGTTGTGTTTCTACCAAACAGTTCCAGTTTGGTTTCATCAGACCATAGGACATTCTCCCAAAACTCCTCTGGATCATCCAAATGCTCTCTAGCAAACTTCAGACGGGCCCGGACATGTACAGGCTTAAGCAGTGGGACATGTCTGGCACTGCAGGATCTGAGTCCATGGTGGCGTAGTGTGTTACTTATGGTTGGCCTTGTTACATTGGTCCCAGCTCTCTGCAGTTCATTCACTAGGTCCCCCCGCGTGGTTCTGGGATTTTTGCTCACCGTTCTTGTGATCATTCTGACCCCACGGGGTGGGATTTTGCGTGGAGCACCAGATCGAGGGAGATTATCAGTGGTCTTGTATGTCTTCCATTTTCTAATTATTGCTCCCACAGTTGATTTCTTCACTCCAAGCTGCAAGCTGGTTGGCTATTGCAGATTCAGTCTTCCCAGCCTGGTGCAGGGCTACAATTTTGTTTCTGGTGTCCTTTGACAGCTCTTTGGTCTTCACCATAGTGGAGTTTGGAGTCAGACTGTTTGAGGGTGTGCACAGGTGTCTTTTTATACTGATAACAAGTTTAAACAGGTGCCATTACTACAGGTAATAAGTGGAGGAAAGAGGAGACTCTTAAAGAAGAAGTTACAGGTCTGTGAGAGCCAGAAATCTTGCTTGCTTGTTTCTGACCAAATACTTATTTTCCACCATAATATGCAAATAAAATGAAAAAAAAACAGACAATGTGATTGTCTGGATTTTTTTTTCTCAGTTTGTCTCCCATAGTTGAGGTCTACCTATGATGTAAATTACAGACGCCTCTCATCTTTTTAAGTGGTGGAACTTGCACTATTGCTGACTGACTAAATACTTTTTTTCCCCACTGTATATATATATATATAGTATATATAAGGGTTGTACTCACTCACGTGCGTCAGGAGGAAAACATTAGGGACGTTTCTTTAAAAGTTCATGTGGGTTTATTTGCTTCATAAACCCGGAAGCACCAACAAAAGGTAAACAGCCTTTAGAGCAAGCAAAGCATCAATGTCTATAGCAGGGCTCTGCTCCACCAGGCCTGTGGGCATACAGGCTGGGTGTAATGTCCAGCTCGCAGGCTCATTCTGGAGTCCTTCTTCCTCCCAGCACACAGACTATGTGCCAAACAACAGTCTTCATTACAAAAGCTGTAACCACACCAAGATGTGAGTTATGTGGGTAGCCAGACCCGCCCATCTCTCATAGCTACCCGCAACCTGGACCCAGGTGCCCTAAACGATATCTTAATGCTTACGTGCACTAAAGAAAATACTCTAGGTTACATCACAGAGAGCAGCCATCTCTGACACATACCTCCCATTGATTATGCGGCCTTTTGCCTCCTTCCATACATTCCCCTCTACTTAAAGACGTGGGGCTTTTCACCTTCCATTACCCAACCAGAGACCCTTCTCGGTCGCCTTTGAAAGTAAACCTGGCTGTCAAAATCGGGCCCTCTCACTGAACCCTTTTTGAAACAATATATCATCTGACTCCGTCACCTCCTCTGATAGAGTGGCCCCTTTTTTAGACCACCCCCATCCCCGGCGGTCAGTATGGTATTGCGATTCCCTTGCCCCCATACCTACTGTCTGGTCTGACTCTTTGTCACCACATCCGATACAGGGTCTCCTGCCTAGGCTACTCAGAATTGAGTTAACAGAGGAGTCACTACTTCTAACCCTTCCGTGTCCTTTTCCATTAGGCCACCTTCGGCTGTCTTTCTGTTGGCAATTTCTCCTATTGTCTTTATAAACCAAAGACCAGTCATTTCATTTATCTCTACTTCCGCTCTTAGCTTCAGATCGAGTACTTCCAGTCTTTAGAGAACCCCTTCGTCTCTCTATACCTTGGGTTGAAAGTGGTCACCATCTTCTTTCCACTTCCTGGAGCTGTTTATTAATCTACAGTCTGTCAAGTCTTAGCTGCTCTACCTCTCTTAGGTATGCCACCAGATATTCAAGGAGCATTCGGATATTTCTAAAGCTTTCCATTGATCCGACAATGACGAATGAAACCATCCATCTTCACGAGCTACCTGGGCTTCGTCATCAGCCAGAATCCTCACTCTTGCCACACCGGATTTATTCACAATTTTCTGTATTACTTTTCCAAGTCTCCCAATAACTTTCCTCACCATGTTCCTGGGCACTTGTATGATGTCTTCCACCAACCCCAACCGAATTTGAGCTCTCCTTGCAAGCTACAGACATCGAGCGGCTTCCTCATTCCTCAACAGGATCATCCATTTCGTGCAGAGACAGTGTAGGTGCATGTCACTCAGGATAGCCACCCTCTTTACTGTGACTTCCCTAGTTGACAGTACAACCAACTGTTTAGTCTCTGGAGCCCAGTTCACACTACACACTTCCACCGCCTTCCTAAAATTTTCATGCACAGACTCACTGGCACAGGCTTCTCTCAAGTCCTCGGGTACCTCTACTACGCACTTGAAGAGCGAATTCTCATCCACTTCAGGGACCGACAGCTCCTGCTTTGCCCTGGAATTTCCATCTAGTCACCTGCCACCACCGGGTGATTGTCTTGTTCAGCCTTTAGTGCAAGCTCTCCCTGAGCTTAAAACTCTTCAAGACACCTCATCAGATGGGCATTTGCAGCTCAGCCTCTTTACCACTCTGGAACTGCCACTGTTAGTCTGCAACCACCACCTCTTTCTCGTGTAGAAGTCCTCTTAATGCTTCTTTGAGCACCTCTAATATCTTCCAATATGGCCGTGTTTACTGATTGACATGTTAATAGGTGATCCCTGAGCTCAGAGACTTCTTTCTTCAGCTCATCCACTCTGTGTTCCGTTCCTTGTCTCAAGACTTTTTCTTTTACTGCCTCCAGGATCTCTGCTGGGTTCTCTGAAGCTTTCATGCTCTCCTTCCCACACACCATCTCCCTAGCCTAGGGTTCTCTGGAGGGTTCTCTCTCCACTGTCATGGGGTCACACGCCTCATCACAGTTCCCTTCTTCCCCCAGGGCACTGTTCCGATTTCCAGCCTCCCTATAGGTGGATCCCCCCATGATCTGCTTCTCCTGAGCATCACGGACTCCTGCTCCACTGCTTTCTTCAGCAATCGTCACTTGGAGCACTTCTGAGTGGCCATGGCTACATCTGTGATGGGAAGATGTACTATCCCTTACTGGACTCCCTTTGGTTCGCAGAGTCACAGTCACCCCTGGAGTCTGTGACACACCCCACAGTAAGGTAACCCCTCAATGTGCTGTCTAAATTGATGTAAACTCCCGCATCACTCCCAGTCACACTGTGGTTTACTTCAGGTGATGTCAGGTCAGTACATTGGGCAGACTCATACCTTCCACCAGTCACCCTTACATCTGTACCATCAGATTTGGGAGGTGTTACTGTCGGAAGTTTCCCACCCCCTTCAACATAGGGCCGTTCCTCCTCTGGCTGTAGAGGAGCTCCCTTCTTCCTTAAGTTTGAGAACAGCCCCGAGTCCCGGCCTACTACCACTGGATAGGTTAAGCTAGGGAGTGGGACCCTGGCGACATCATGACTTGGGATGTCACTGGCCATCTTGAGGATCACCCTGGTCACTGGGTAGTCTTTAGAGCCCCCATGGATGCGGGTGACCCTGATCTTCCTTTTTGGTATCTCAAAGACCTCGGGCACAGTCTTCACAAGGGTCACTGAGCTCTGAGTCAACCAGCCTGCACATGCCCTCTATGTTCATTTGCAGTGTACACTCACGTAGCCCCTGGCCAGGTGGGTAGTTTATCCAGCAGACTGGACACAAATAGTACAATTGTCCTTGGCAACAGTCTGTCTGCGTCACCCCTTTTACTCTGGGATACTCTGCCCCTATTAGGCTCCTTTCACTTTATGGGACTCCGCCCCTTTTGGGTTATTATTCTCTTTAGAGCCACCACCCCCTTTAAGGATCCCACCCCATTTTGGGATTCCACCTTTTTTGGGGACTCCACCCCCTTTTGGGCAACTCTCTGTTTTGGGATTTTGCTCCCTTTTGGGCAACTACCCTTTTTTGGAATACCACCTCCTTTTGGGCAACTTTCTGTGAACACCCCATCAGCTCCTGGGAACCTTCAGATGGCTCTGCAGACCTCCTGACGGCTCTACATGGCTCCAAACAGCAGGGCTCCACACTGCTCTGCAAGGTTCTGCATGGCTCTGCACTTCTCTGCACAGCAAGGCTTTTCACTGCTCTGCAAAGCTCTGCACCTCTCTGCACGGCTCTACAAGCCTCCAATCTGCAGATTTCGTGGACACGCCGATCCACAGCAAGCTGCCCAGCGTTCATGGACCCACCAATCCACAGTAATCGCCTGCAGTAATCCTCCCAGGTACCTCCTGGACCGATGCCCGCAGTTTAGCACCAACTGTTGTACTCACTCAGGTGCATCAGGAGGAAAACAGGAGGAACGCTCCTTTAAATGTTCATGTGGGTTTATTTGCTTCATAAACATGGAAGCACTAACAAAAAGGTTAACAACCTTTAGAGCAAGCAAAACAAAGCATCAATGTCCATAGCAGAGCTCTGCTCTGCCAGGCCTATTGGCACACAGGCTGGGTGTAATGTCCAGCTCACATGCTCGGTCTGAAGACATGCACACAGGAGTCCTTCTGCCTCCCAACACACAGACCATGTGCCAAATAACAGCCTCCATTACATAAGCTGTAACCACGCCAAATTGTGAGGTATGTGGGTAGCCAGACCCGCCCATCTCTCATACCTACCCGCAACTTGGACCCATGTGCCCCAAACGACATCTTAATGCTTATGTGTACTAAAGAAAATACTCCGGTTACCTCACAGATAGCAAACATCTCTGTGACACATACCTCCCATTGGTGATTGCGCGGCCTTTAGCCTCCTTACAATATATATATATTATATAAACTACATATCCAAGCCCTTTCCGCTTCCTGCTGACTTCAACTCAAAAATATTTCACGGATCCGTACATTCCTCAACCAAGAATCTGCAAAAACCCTAGTCCATGCCCTCATCATCTCCCGCCTTGACTACTGCAACCTCCTGCTCTGTGGCCTCCCCTCTAACACTCTCGCACCCCTCCAATCTATTCTTAACTCTGCTGCCCGACTAATCCACCTGTCCCCCCCGCTATTCCTCGGCCTCTCCCCTCTGTCAATCCCCGCACTTGCTCCCCATTACCCAAAGAATCCAGTTCAAAACCCTAACCATGACATACAAAGCCATCCACAACATGAGTCCTCCGTACATCTGTGACCTAGTCTCCTGGTACTTACCTGCACGAAACCTCCGATCCTCACAAGATCTCCTTCTGTACTCCCCTCTTATCTCCTCTTCCCACAATCACATACAAGATTTCTCCCGTGCATCCCCTCTACTCTGGAACTCTCTACCACAACATATCAGACTCTCGCCTACCATGTAAATCTTCAAAAAGAACTTGAAGACCTACCTCTTCCGACAAGCCTACAACTTGCAGTAACCACCGATCCACCAAACCGCTGCACGACCAGCTCTACCCTCGCCTACTGTATCCTCACCCATCCCGTTGTAGATTGTGAGCCCTCGTGGGCAGGGTCCTCTCTCATCCTGTACCAGTCGTGACTTGTATTGTTTAAGATTACTGTACTTGTATGTATTATGTATACCCCTCCTCACATGTAAAGCGCCATGGAATAAATGGCACTATAATAATAAATAATAATAATAATATATATATACACACAGTATACATAGCATTACAATACATCAGCTACTGTTTATTTTCTTCTGTCTTAAATAAAATATATCATACATGTGACTTATATTCAACTATAAAGACTATACCATATTATATTATAATATATTAAATAGAATTACCACCACATTCTCATTTTTTTCTAGAGGCCTTATGAAATCCATTCTACTACTCCAATAGATGATATTCTTAACATGTTCAAGATAGAAAGAGTGCATTATTCCTCCACGTGGTGTAAAAACATGGTGGTGTTACTTAAAAAGGTAATATTTTATTCATTCTTTCATTGCTTGCATATTGTGTTTAATATGTGCTTACATGTGTGCAGCAGTTTATAGAAAAGCTGAAAAAATACTGCTTTATTTTTCTGGAAATTTATGAGAGAAAAAGAGAGAGATAGGACTATGTAGGTCATACAAAGGCAACCAGATTTAACAGAAGAAATGTGTACAGCAGCTTCAACCTGCCTAGGGGGATCTAAGACAAGTGAATGAATAATAACATTGTACAGAGACCATACATAGAACCAATGCACTGTAACCAAAAAGAATTCAACTATAATATGAGTACGACAATACAGTGACTGATTAATGCCACTCAGGGCTGCCACTAGAAATTTCAGGGCTACATACTGGCAAAATTTTCATGCCCCCTTGAGACTCCACCCACGCTCCACCCCAGCTCCACCTCTACCCCTTAAAACTTTCACAGTCCCACCGCCCACTTTTGGAAAAACTTGACTTCCGCTCCACGTCCTCACCAATCACTCATTAACAGTTCCCATCGAACATCATATCACATACATAGCCATCAGCTTTTGTTCTGTCCAAAATACTTTTCAAGCCTGCTGCCACGACAAGTTACACCTTCACTTTTCTCCTTTATCCAGCACAGACGGCCTATCAGCACATTCCCCAAATTCAACACGTCGCAGCTTTATACAGATGTGCACCCACCATTAATATATAATTAGCTATTATGCAACCCACAATTGCAGTTATAAATTGTAATTCATCACTGTCCCCCCACTAACTATACATAGCTACTTTTCCCAACCAATAAATATATTAATGAATTAGCAAACAAGTGTAGTCTTTCCCCCAATTCATTACATTCTCAACGCCCCCCACTTTGTACCTACCACTCCTGGATTCATATCTTTACATGCACCCCTCTGCACAAATTCATTATGTCATGTCCTCTGTCTCTCCCACCCCCATTTTTAATTCATCATCATTTGCTGTCTTCCACCCTCAATTTGTTTATTTTTCTTGTCTTCCACTCTCAGTTCATCATTTGCTTTCCTCTCACCCTCAATTAATTATCATTTGTTCTCCCCACTCCCATGTTCAATTCATCATGTGTTGTCCCCCACTCTTAATTCATCATATGCTCTCCCGACCCTCAATTTATCATTTGCTCTCCCTCCTCTCCCAATTCATTTGCTCTCCCCACCCTCAATTTATCATTTGCTCTCCCCCCACTCCCTATTCATCATTTGCTCTCCCCCCATTCCCTATTTATCATGTGCTCTCCCACCCTCACTCCCAATTCAGCATTTGCTCTCCCCACCACCTCACTCCCAATTCATCATTTGCTCCCCCCGCTCCCAATTCACCAATTCATCATTTGCTCTCCCCATCCCAATGCATCATTTGCTCTCTCCACCATAATTCAGCATTTGCTCTCCCCACCCCTTACCAATTCCTCATTTGCCCCCCACTCCCAGTTTGTAATTTGCTCTCCTCCCACTCCCAGTTTGTAATTTGCTCTTCACCCACTCCCAAATTATCATTTGCTCCCCCCAACTCCCAATTTTTCACTTCCTGTCCCCGAAAACCATTTAATTAATTTTATTGAAAATAAATAGTTTTCTCTTCTTACCTCTCACATCATCCCCTGCAACTCCACTTCTGGACTGGCATCCTAGCGCTCTTACATGATGGTAAGCAGCACATCGCAGAGGAGGCAGATGGACTCCATTGAAGTTTCTCTCCCCCCACTCCCAATTCATCATTTGCTCTCACCTCCCCCACTCCCAATTCAGCATTTGCTCTCCCCTGTTGTGAGCTGATCTGTTCATTCACCTTTTGTGTCCGAGGATCTCCCTCTTCTGGTGAAGGAAGGTAGTGAGGCTGATTTGGATGAAAGAAACCAAACACCTGATCAGGTGGATTGTGACAGGGTAGCAGGAACTTCAGACTGGATATAAGGCAGCCGACGCCCTTCTGAGTGGCTGGTGATTTCTCTGCTGGATTCTTGGAGACCAGTCTGATTCCTGCTTCCCAAAGATAAATTTTTGCTCTGCTATTGAACTTATTAGTTTTGGTTTTGTTTACCTTGTTTTGTAGTTCAGCCATCCCCGGCTGGGGGTGTGCTGGATTCTTATTCCTTGATCAGTGTTCTCTTTTGCTCTGCTTTCAGAATATTCTGAGTGCTGATATAGGGTTTGAAGTCTAGTGACTTCAGGGTCCTTTTTGCTTATCAGTTGTGTTGGTAATATTTTTAGCAGGGTTTTCTCGGATTGCAGACAGCAGCTTTTCTGTCCTGTCCTTTTTAGTTAGCTTGGGCCCCATCGTTTGCTCATCCTATCTTTCTATCTGTGTTAGTGTTTTCATCTTGCTTCACCGTCGTTATATGTTGGGGGCTGCCTATTGCTTTGGGGTCTGCTCTGGGGCAGTCAGTTTTTCCCTTTTCTCTCTTTAGGGTTATTTAGATCTCCGGCTGTGACGAGGTGTCTAGGATCACCGTAGGAACACTCCACGGCTACTGCTAGTTGTGTGATAGGATTAGAGGTCTGGAATCCGCTAGTTTCCAACCTCTCTGATTTTCTGGGCTGAGCTTGCATTTTTGTTTTTTCCTCCTCGGTGACTCAATCATAACACTCCCCACTCCCAATTCAGCATTTGCTCTGCCCCCCCACTCCCAATACATAATTTGCTCTCCCCACCCCCACTTCATCATTTGCTCCCCCAGCCCCACTCCCAATTCAAATAAAAAGAAAAAAACGGAGTTCCATACAGAAATTATAAAAAATACATATGTTTATTTATTACATCAAGTGACATGCATGTATATAATATTTACTAGAAAAAAGACCCTAAAAAAATGTATATATAAGCCCAAGGCACACAATAGGGTAATATAATAATGTAAAAATATTGCACAAAAAAGAAAAAAGTAGTATCAAGTGCCTTGGGCTTATATATATATATATGTTTTTAGGGTCTTTTTTCTAGTAAATATTAAATACATGCATGTCACTTGATGTAATAAATAAACATATGTATTTTTTATAATTTCTGTATGGAACTCCATTTTTTTCTTTTTATTAGTATCTATTTGGAGTATACAGTGTGAGTCCAACATCATTTTTATGGGATTAAAAATTATTGATTTTCTTTTGAGCTTATCAATATAATTTATTGTTATACCCATAATTTTCTTTCTTTTGGAATTGTGTTAGCCACTCCCAATTCAGCATTTTCTCCCTCCACCCCCCACTCCCAATTCAGCAATTGCTCTCACCACTCCCAATTTCGCATTTCCTCTCACCATCCTCACTACCAATTCTTCATTTGTCTCCCCACTCCCAATTCATCATTTGCTCTCCCACCCCCACTCCCAATTCAGCATTTTCTCTCCCACCCCCACTCCCAATTCAGCATTTGCTCTCACCACCACCCCGCTCCCTCCCAATTCATCATTTGCTCTCCTCCCACTCCCAATTTGTAATTTGCTCTTCCCCCACTCCCAAATCATCATTTGCTCCCTCCAACTCCCAATTCATAATCTGCTGTTCTCAAAACCATTTAAGTAATTCTATTGAAAAAAAAAGTTTTTCTCTACTTACCTCTCATATGATCCCCTGCAACTCCACTTCTGGATGGGAATCCTTGCGCACTTACGTGACGGTGCATATGTGATGAGCAGTGCATCACAGAGGAGGCGGAGGGACTCCCTTGAAGCTGCATGGCAATCACGGCCAAGAGAACTCCAAGCCTCCCTACGCCGAGATGCACACGATATCCTGGGGCCAGGTGAGCAGAAGCACAAAAGAGGAGGGCGGACCAGGTCCGCGTCCCCGCTCTTTACTTCTGTTCACTGGCCTCACACAGCAGTGAGGGCAGTAATACCGTGATGGTGGCCCTGAAGCCACTATACAATGACTGAATAATACTACTGCACATAGTGTGAATAGTACCACCATACAATGACTGAATAGTCCTACTGCACAGAATGAGAATAATAACACCATACATTGAATGAATCATACTGCTGCAAAGAATGAGAACACAGCACAAATAATACCACTATGCATTGATTGAATAATACTACTGCAGAGTGTGAATACCACTATGCAGTGACTGAATAACACTACTGCAGAGTATGAATAATACCATTATGCAGTGACTGAATAATACTGCTGCAGAGTGTAAATAATACCACTATGCAGTGACTGAATAATACTACTGCAGAGTGTGTATAATACAACTTTACAATGACTGAATAATGCTACTGCTCATAGAATATTACCACCATGTAATGAATGAATAATACTACGGCACTGAGAGTAAATAATACCACTATGCAATGACTGAATAATACTAGGGCACAAAGAGTGAATAATACCACCTTATAGTGACTGAATAATACTTCTTTACAGTAACTAATACCAATATATTGGAATGAATAACAATTCTGTATAGTGTGTAGTGCCACGGTAGCACCGTATGCAGCGAAGAGGCAGTGACCCACAAAATTCAAACACAAAAGTCTCTTTAATGTGTTTCCTCACAGCATTAAAAGTCCAATCCACACAAGTGCATGTAACTTCAGTGCATATAATTAGTATCCATTTCACCATTTGCAGAATATACTGTATATTATACGGCAACATTCATTTTACAGACACTAAACGCACCAATCTTCTTCTGACTAGTTCTCGTGGGTGTCTGTTCGCTGTATCCAAGACTCTATTCACACAGCATTACATGTTGCAGGCTCTACACACGCTAGTCCTCCTCTGACTAGTTCCCGTGGGTGCCCTGCACCACTGTATCCCAGTCTCTTTATTCACACAGCATTTCATGTTACAGGCACTACACACGCCAGTCTTCCTCTGACTAGTTCCCGTGGGTGCCTTGCACCACTGTATCCCAGTCTCTTTATTCACACAGCATTACATGTTGCAGGCTCTACACACGCCAGTCTTCCTCTGACTAGTTCCCGTGGGTGCCTTGCACCACTGTATCCCAGTCTCTTTATTCACACAGCATTACATGTTGCATGCTCTATACACGCCAGTCTTCCTCTGACTAGTTCCCGTGGGTGCCTTGCACCACTGTATCCCAGTCTCTTTATTCACACAGCATTACATGTTGCAGGCTCTACACACGCCAGTTTTCCTCTGACTAGTTCCCGTGGGTGTCCTGCACCACTGCATTACTGTCTCTTTACTCACACAGCTGTACACAGTCCTGGATATCCTCCGGATTGCATCCAGGCACCATATCCACCTGTTTAGCAATCGTTACACACGCCAGTACTCTTTTGGGCACAGGACATCCACCTCCGTTTCACTTCCGGGCACAAGATTGTCCACATCCGAGACCAGTTACCGTGGATGACTTCCATGGCTTTGTGCACTGCGATACCAGGCTATTCAGCTGCCCTGGCTGCTGGCCTGCGCTGCTTCACACACACAGCCAGTGCTCTGCAGGCCTCTGCTCTGCACATCAGCACACACCAGACTGACACTGATTCTGCACCTGACACACCCATACCCCTTACTACAGGGATTTTAACCCAGAACCTGTGGCATTCAGCCACATGGAAAACCCGGACCGGAAATGAAACGGACTGCACCACTGACATACTGCAGTCAGTTTCAAAACACACATTCCAGAGCAGGTTTTCCCCACATCTGTCTTGGACAATAGCATGTCCAAGGCTACACTTGTTTTTTTTTTTATTGCTAACCCCTTAATGACTGCAAATACATCTTTTAACTCACCTGAGATATAAGAGAATAGCCTCCCAATACAGGTGACAATCCAGCAGTTGTCGCCTGTACACTATAGCTGACAACTTGCTGTATCAGCCACAGTCAGTGTTGTCACCAGCCAAATCTGTTTAACCCCTTAGGTGCTGCTGTCAATAGTGACTACATCATATAAATGGCTAACAGAGTTTGGGAGCTTCCTCTTTATCCCAATTGGTGCCTCCAGATCTTGATTGTGTGGTCCTGATGTTTGCCATGGCAATTCATGACCAAATAGCAGCATTAGAGTCTGACGGCTGTTGTAACCTGTTCAGAAGTTAACGGCATTTAGGTGGTAAAAATGCACTTTCTTTCCTGTCATGTCACATTAATTTCTTAAAATCACCTGAAGGGTTAATAGACTACCTGATAGCAGGTTTCAATATGTTAGGGTGTGATGTTTTTAAAATGGTATAACTTTTGGGGGTTTCCAAATATATGGGACCCCCAAAGTCACTTTAGACATGGATAGGTCCCTAAAAAAATGAATTTTGTAAATTTCCTTGAAAAAAGGAAAAATAACTGCTACAGTTTTAAACCTCCTAAAAGGCTAACAAAATAAAATAACATTTTACAAATTGTACTGATGTAAAGCAGTCATGTGATAATTGTTATTTTGTAATGTTTTTGTGTGGTATGACTATCTGGATTAAAGGCATAATCACTTAAAGCTTGAAAATTGCTAATTTTTTAACATTTGTATCAAATTTCTGATATTTTTTATAAATAAACACAAAACATATCAACCTAAATTTACCATTATCATACATTATAATGTGTCACGAAAAAACAGTCTCAAAATCACTGGGATTTGTTGAAGCGTTCCAGAGTTATTACCTCATAAAGTGACACTGGTCAGATTTTAAAAATGTGGCTGCGTCACTAAGGGGTTAAACTGCATTACAGTCACTGCTACGCCCGTGACTGCCATGCACACCTATGGGCTTCATACCTCTCCATGCACAACCTGGGGAGAACACACAGTGACCCCTACCTGTGACATCAGTCACCATTCACCATTGCAATCCCAGCTACACCTGTGACCGCAATGCATTTCCCATAGGCTCCATACGCCTTCATGCGTATCCTGGGGAGAACATACAGCTCTCCCTAGCTGTAACAGGGGTCACTGCCTCACAAGTGTGTGATAATACTGCCTTACAATGAATAAATAATACCACCATACAGTGACTAACTTATAACACTATACAATGACTGAATGATACCACCATATAGTGACCAACTAATGCTGTTCCTCCAACAATATTGTGATATTAATAACACTTATATAAAGATGATAGCCTTTCATTATTCATACAGTTGTCTAAATTGGTGAAAAAAATGATCATAAAAAAGAATACTTGTTTCTGCTTCTTCAGACTCTAATAAATCATTGCTCTCCAACATGCAGCTAGCAGCGCTCCCCAAGGACCTTGCCACAGAGAACTAATTTTAAGCCAGTTAGGGTAGAGATAATAAAGTGTTCAGGTATTATCCGTTCTTCATTAGCTACTACATTATAGATGTACCTTCAGATGTGGCCCTAGGAGACCTCCTTCAGATGTGACCCTAGGAGACCTCCTTCAGATGTGGCCCTAGGAGACCTCCTTCAGATGTGGTCCTAGGAGATCTCCTTCAGATGTGGCCACAGAAGACCTCCTTCAGATGTGGCCCTAGGAGACCTCCTTCAGATGTGACCCTAGGAGATCTCCTTCAGATGTGGCCCTAGGAGACCTCCTTCAGATGTGGCCCTAGGAAACCTCCTTCAGATGTGGCCCTAGGAAACCTCCTTCAGATGTGGCCCTAGGAGACCTCCTTCAGATGTGGCCCTAGGAGACCTCCTTCAGATGTGGCCACAGGAGACCTCCTGCATTTACAGTTCCCTTGGGAATATTGCATCTTTGCTAATTATAACTCTATCACATCAATTTTCTAGAATCTCCAAAAAGTAGGTCCATTACATAGAAATTGTAAGAAAGGAGCTAGCTTCACGACAGCTAAAAGTGCTGACAATGTATATGATGTTTTCCTACAGTATGTCCTTGAAAATACCTTATGTTTTGGAGCTGCTACTTGAGATCACACTTCTTTGAACACAGAACGGAAAATGTTCCCTGATTAACCAGCAGACATTAAACGCAGTTGACACTTCTCTTCTCAGAGCTACTCATCTGAATGTTATCATCAAAGCTATTCTGACAATATGGAAAAGATTTCATAATATGTAGAGAAGGTTTCTTTATCCATTGCTGATTTCACTATCAAAAGCAAAAATATGAAAAACATATAAATTTGCCACTTTTTAAATAAATGGGGCAGGATTTTTGCTTCAGTAAGTCAGAGTTGTACACAAAGGTGGATTGATAACAGAAGAGTGAATTCACTTAAGGAATAATTCTACATCACGGACAAATCTCACTCACCAATATTGACAAGTTCGGCCGACAGCCTAATGTGTATGGGGTCCAATGAAAAATTATTGTTGGGGAAATGAGAATCCTGTATGTATGATTTCAGACTGCAAACCCCTTTTAATCTCCCAAGAAAAAATCCTTGATTTAAGATGTCACAGCGGCCTTCTCATAAAGAACTCAGGAGCGCTCAGGAGAATTGGGTGAGATAGCGACTGGTCAAACATTTAATCGAACCATTGTTGAGCTGACAGCCTCTAATGCTTATGGGAGCTTTAATCAAACACTTGTTCGTCTGACATATATGGCCCCATTCAAACAGTTGTATTTTCAGTCTTTGTGTGCATGGGATGCTGACCATAAAACCAAGTCTGAAAAATTAAGGTTTACTACATCTCTATTACAGTAAGAATTAGAATCTGTACATGAATACAGAACCAGAATCACTATCAGTACATGAATGCATCTACAAAACCATCATCAGTACATAAATACATATTCAAAACAGCAATCAGTTTATTAATATATCTCCAGAATTAAAATCAGTACATGAATACAGCCCTCAAACCTTGTCATGGGTACATAAATCCAGCACCATTACCCTCATTAGTACATGATGACATCAGCAGAAGAACCATCAGTACATAAATATAGCATCAGAACCAGCATCAGTACATGTACACTACCGTTCAAAAGTTTGGGGTCACCCAGACAATTTTTGGTTTTCTTTGAAAACTCATACTTTTATTAATCAAATGAGTTGCCAAATGAATTTAAAATCTAGTCCAGACATTTACAAGGTTCAAATAAATTTTTTTTATTTGAAATAATAATTTTATCCTTTAAACTTTGCTTTCATCAAAGAATGCTCCCTTTGCAGCAATTACAGCATTGCAGACCTTTGGCATTCTAGCAGTTAATTTGCTGAGGTAATCTGGAGAAATTTCACCCCATGCTTCCAGAAAACCCTCCCACAAGTTGGTTTGGCTTGATGGGCACTTTTTGCGTACCATACAGTCAAGCTGCTCCTACAGCTCAATGGAGTTGAGATCTGGTGACTGCGCTGGCCACTCCATTACAGATAGAATACCAGCTGCGTGCTTCTTCCCTAAATTCTTGCATAATTTGGAAGTGAGCTTTGGGTCATTGTCCTGTTGTAGGATGAAATTGGCTCCAATCAAGCGCTGTCCACAGGGTATGGCATGGCGTTGCACAATGGAGTGATAGCCTTCCTTATTCAAAATTCCTTTTACCTTGTACAAATCTCCCACTTTACCAGCACCAAAGCAACCCCAGACCATCACATTACCTCCACCATGCTTGACAGATAACATCAGGCACTCTTCCAGGATCTTTTCAGTTGTTCTGCGTCTCAAAAATGTTCTTCTGTGTGATCCAAACGCCTCAAACTTGGATTCATCTGTCCATAACACTTTTTTCTAATCTTCCTCTGTCCAATGTCTGTGTTCTTTTGTCCATATTTATCTTTTCCTTTTATTAGCCAGTCTCACATATGGCTTTTTCTTTGCCACTCTGCCCTGAAGGCCAGAATCCCAGAGTCGCCTCTTCACTGTAGACATTAATACTGGCGTTTTGCGTGTACTATTTAATGAAGCTGCCAGTTGAGGACCTGTGAGGCGTCGAATTCTCAAACTACAGACTCTAATGTACTTGTCTTGTTGCTCAGTTGTGCAGCGGGGCCTCCAACTTCTCTTTCTACTCTGGTTAGAGCCTGTTTGTGCTCTCCTTTGAAGGGAGTAGTGCACACCGTTGTAAGAAATCTTCAGTTTCTTGGCAATTTCTCACATGGAATAGCCTTTATTTCTAAGAACAAGAATAGGCTGTCGAGTTTCACATTAAAGTTCTTTTTTTCTGGCCATTTTGAGAATTTAATGAAACCAACAAATGTAATGCTCCAGATTCTCAACTAGCTCAAAGGAAGTTCAGGTTTATTGCTTCTCTAATCAGCCAAACTGTTTTCAGCTGTGCTAACATACTTGCACAAGGGTTTTCAAGGGTATTTTAACCATCCATTAGTATTCTGACACAGTTAGCAAACACAAAGTACCATAAGAACACTGGAGTGATGGTTGTTGGAAATGAGCCTCTCTACACCTATGAAGATATTGCATTGCAAACCAGACGTTTGCAGCTAGAATAGTCATTTACCACATTAAGAATGTATATAGTGTATTTCTGAATCATTTAATGTTAGCTTCATTGGAAAAAACTGTGCTTTTCTTTCAAAAATAAGGACATTTCTAAGTGACCCTAAACTTTTGAATGGAAGCGTAAATTATTATTATTTATTATTATAGCGCCATTTATTCCATGGTGCTTTACATGTGAAGAGGGGTATACATAATAAATACAGGTACAGTAATCTTAAACAATACAAGTCCCGACTAGTACAGGATGAGAGAGGACCCTGCCCGAGAGGGCTCACAATCTACAAGCACTAGAACCACCATAAATACACGAGTATTGCGCCAAAAACATTATCAGTACATAAATTCAAAAAACTAATCACCATTAGTACATGAATACATCACAATAACCACCATCAGTACATTAATGTGGTAGCAGAAGCATTATAAGTACATGAATACAGCCACAGAAACATCATCACCAGTACAAAATACATCACCAGAACTACCATCATTGCATGAATAAAACAAGAGAACCACCATCAATACAGTAATACAGCACCAGAACCACTATCAGGACAAGAATACAAAACCAATATCATCATCAGTACATAGATACATCACTAGAACCATTATCAGTTTGGCAATATATCACATAAACCACTATTTGTACATGAATACCACACCAGAACCACCATCAGTATATGGGCACAGTACCAGAACCACTATCAGTACATAAATAGTGCTCCAAGCTTAGTACAGCAATGAATTGCAAAGTCAGGTCAGTCCCCAGTAAACACTATTGTGTTGCATAAACCTACAATTCCCAGTATGTCCTTAAAAATGGTAAGGAGATGATGGGTGCTGTTAATCGTTGCCAGCCATCACAAGACTACAGACCATAGAGGAATCTCAGTACTCATTAAATATTTACTAGTATTACTGCCTTCATCTAAAGAGTAACTTAGCTTTTAGGATCTATCTTACATGATTAACGTCCTTCAATTCTGAGCAAATTTGAGCGATTGGTGGAGGTCTCAGGATCCAGACACACACAAAAGGCTTCTCAGACTTGCACAGGATCTCACAGAAAGCCTATGACTTTACAGTATACTGCATCTGTACTCTGCTTTATGATCAGTCTCTTGTCTGTTAAAGCGCAAACGTCTCAAAGGTCTTTTGAGTGATTGTGGGGGTCTCCGGACCGCCACTGGTCTGCTAAAATTTAATCGACCTAAAACATAAAACAATCTCCCAAAAGTCTATTTCCTTTTTAAGCTGCATTTGCACTGGCCAATAATCTGGAACCAATTATCGGCCTATCTAAACAGGACGTCAACCACCCTATTCACAATCAAAACATTCGTTCCTTGGGTGAAATGATTTTTAAGCTTGCTTAACCCCTTAATGACAGTGCCAATTTTGAGCATAATGACCAAGCCCCATTTTTCAAATCTGACATGCATCACTTTATGTGCTAATACCTCTGGAATGCTTCAACATGTCTCAGCGATTCTGAGTTTTTTCGTGACGGACTGTTCTTTATGTTAGCGTTAAATTTAGGTCAGTAATGTTTTTAGAAAGTTTACTAATTGTTAAGCTTTGTATCCTTAAACCAGGTAGTCATACCACACAAAATAGTTAATAAAAAAAATTGCCGTATGTTTTCTTTACATTAGCATTGTTTTAAAAATGTCCTTTTATTTTGTTAGGATGTTAGAAGAGTTAAAATTTTGCAGCAATTTTTCATTTTTTCAAAGTAATTTAGAAATCACATTTTTTACAAACCTATTCAGTTTTGAAGTGACTTTGAGGGGCCTATATACAGTGGAGAAAATAAGTATTTGATACACTGATGATTTTTCATTGTGCTCGAATAATATGTTTGAGTGCCCGCGGCTGCATGTCTCATGGTTGCTCAACAGCCACAACACACGCAGGGATTGCCTAAGGGTACGTGCACACACTGCGGTTTTGCTGCGGTTCTGCTGCGGTTTTGGCCCTGCAGAACTGCAGCAGTTCCGCAGACATGGTACTTTACCATGTTAGCCTATGGGTTTTCAAAACCGCAGTGCTCACGCTGCGGTTTTTTACCTGCGGAAAAGCTGCGGTTTTTATTCTGCAGCATGTCAATTGTTTCTGCGGATTCTGCTGCGGTTTCACACCTTTAACATAGTAGAGGTGTGAAACCGCAGGGCAAAACCGCAGGCCAAACCGCAGCAAAACCGCAGGTCACTTTACCTGCGGTTTTACCTGCGTTTCCGCGGGAAAAAACCCGCAGCAGAATCCGCAGCGTGTGCACTCACCCTAACAAACAGGAAATCCCTGCATATGTTGACGCTGTCAAACAGCCGCGAGACATGCAGCCTCGGGGACTCAAACATATTATTCGAGCACAACGAAGACACTCGGTTAGCACCCGAGCATGCTCGAAAAACTCCTTATGCGAGTACGTTTGGTCATCACTAATCTCTTTCATTCTATTTTTCAGAGAGTTGAGGAGTTTTTTGAACTTGTACATCTTTTTGTGGATGTGATGCAATTTCGGGTTAGTTCTAAAATGACAATGATTGCCATTATTGTGTTTTTTTTGCAGCTTCTCACCAAGGACCTAGAGTGCCGCTTTTCATCATTAGCTGACATCCAGACTTCTCCATACTTGGCTGACATGAATTGGGATGCAGTATTGGAGAAATCCATCACGCCAAGCTTTGTTCCAAATGTAAGAATTTATTTTGTATGTGCTACTGGTTGGAGATAGCAGTGACATAGTTGCTAGTCTGTGGACAGCATGGGAATGACAACCTTTATAGTTTTACGTCCACATTACAATGTTGTGTACAGAACAGAAGGCAAAACAGAAGGAGATCAAAGGAATATAACCCAAAGTCTAATTACATGGAACATCATACAGATGCAGCAGACCTGAGGTCATCATGTTAGAATGCCCATCGTTTACAATACATTTTCTTTCGTTTCCCTATTGTAATGTCTTAACTCTTTGAAGATGCCGTCATTTAAAGCTCTGAGGAAACATCAGGTTTTTTTGGTGTTGAAAGGGGGTCTATCACTTCCTGGGAGACTTCATAAGATAAAATATGGGCAAAATATATAACTATGAAAATTAAATAAGAGAGGTAGGCTAAAGTGGTCTGAAAGTGGGCTTTCCCCCGTCTCACTATCTTGACAGATGTGATAGACTTCTTGCCTCTGAGCTAGGAGGTACTACTGTGTGGGGGAAGACAGTATGGAAATATAGTGGAGATATGTACTGATGGTTTACTTCAATATGAAGGTATGATGGATTCCTATGTGTTATTGAGCAGCAAAAGGAGGAGGCTAGAAGAAACCTCCATAGAAGTAAAATACATTAGAGCTCCTCCATATGTGTCTGCTGTGGGCTCTATGTGTATGTACTGAGAATTCTCAGATAAACCCTTTAGAAGCAGCTGTGTCCTCCTCTAGTAGATCAACTCTTTACAGTCAGCTATATTCTTCTCTAGCACACTGTAGATTAAAAGGGTTGGAAACTGCTTGGATAGCCCCTTTTTAAATGATGTAGCATTTAAAAAGTGAAATGCATGGAAAATGAAAATAACATACAATCACTTCCTTTCCTGGACTAGTCCCATTCAAGTGATGTATCTACTGGTGCTCATGTGATGTTGCTTTGTCACATCAGGGCTACATCCTATCAGCAGCCACTAATGGGATGCAGCCTTCACAGTTCTCACAGATGGACGGTCTTAAGGAAGTTTCCAAGCAGATAAGTGAGCAATGACAGGCTTCAAAGCTCACATGACAAACTGCCAAGTAAGCACCAGCAGACACAACGCCGTCATCGCTGTAATGTAGGTGAGTATATATATTTTTTATTTTACATGTGGGACTATGCCATTTAAGAAGGGGTTGTCCAAGTAGTGGAAATCCCATTAACCCGTTACAAGCAGTTATTTATTTTCTCTTCTAGTAGATTAACCCTTTAGAAAGCGCTATATCGTCCTCCTCTATTTGTTCTGCATAATACACAGGAACATCTTATTACATGACAAATAAATAGCAATATTCAGTTCTGATTCTGCACAGGAGTTGAGGAGAATTTTCACTGAAGGTTTTTCTCAGAAGCTGTTGGTCCTCATTAAAGGAATCGTAACCCTACTTTAGCCATAGGAGAAATTGTAGTAAATTTATTTTCTTAATATCAACATTTTGGAATATATATATATATACATATACAGTATATATATCTAATATATAAAGCTCAATGTGTATGTGTGTGTGTGTGTATGTCCGGGATTGGCATCCGCACCGTCGCAGCTACAGCCACAAAATTTGGCACAGTCACACGTCTGGACCCGAGAGCGTCATAGGCTATGTTGTGAGGTAAAATTTTAACCCCACGCGTTCCAATTCACCAAACAATTTTGCTCCTATCTACATAATGGAGGAAAAGTGTATATGTATTGGCATCTGCACCGTTGTAGCTACAGCCACAAAATTTTGCACAGTCACACGTCTGGACCCCGAGAGCGTCATAGGCTATGTTGTGAGGTGAAATTTTAACCCCACATGTTTCAATTCACCAAACAATTTTGCTCCTATCTACATAATGGGGAAAAAGTGAAAGGAAAAGTGTTGGAGGCAAATTGACAGCTGCCAGATATGAACAAGGGGGACTGAAAGAATGAGAGCGATGGCGCCAAAGAGTATATACCGTACAGTTGCTAAGGTGGGGCCCTGTCATAGGATACTCACCACACGCGGGGATTTGAACACACACACACAAAATGCGCCACACACTACCACGTGCTTCAACACATATACCACCCTCAGCACACATTTCACCACACATACACCAACCTCGCCACATAAAAGTCCAAACACAAAAGTCGCCACTCAAAACTCGCCACGCTGTCCCAGAGCTGTTTAAAAGATGAAAAATGAGCTGTGATTGGCTGCTATCAGCAACAGTTTTCTTTGTAGACAGTTGTGGTAACTGAGGCCTATTATTCTTATCATTTCTATGGTGTTATCGTCCTTCTGTAAAGCTGGAAATAACACAATGTATTACTGTGCCAACACAGACCACCCTCTGACACAGACTGTAGGGGGAGCCCAGTATCACACAGGATAGGATTAGATACACGGCTCAGCAGTCAGTATCACACAGGATAGGATTAGATACACAACTTAGCAGTCAGTATCACACAGGATAGGATTAGATACACAGCTCAGCAGTCAGTATCACACAGGATAGGATTAGATACGCAGCTCAGCAGTCAGTATCACACAGGATAGGATTAGATACACAGCTCAGCAGTCAGTATCACACAGGATAGGATTAGATACGCAGCTCAGCACACAGTATCACACAGAATAGTATTAGATACATGGCCCAGCAGTCAGTAACACACATGATAGGATTAGGTACACAGTTCAGCAGTCAGTATCACATAGGATAGGATTAGATACACAGCTCAGCAGTCAGTATCACACAGGATAGGATTAGATACGCAGCTCAGCACACAGTATCACACAGAATAGTATTAGATACACAGCTCAGCAGACAGTATCACACAGGATAGGATTAGATACACTGCTCAGCAATTCAGTATCACACAGGATAGGATTAGATACACAGCTCAGCAGTCAGTATCACACAGGATAGGATTAGATACGCAGCTCAGCACACAGTATCACACAGAATAGTATTAGATACACGGTCCAGAAGTCAGTAACACACATGATAGGATTAGGTACACGGCTCAGCAGTCAGTATCACATAGGATAGGGTTAGATACACAGCTCAGCAGACAGTATCACACAGGATAGGATTAGATACACTGCTCAGCAATTCAGTATCACACAGGATAGGATTAGATACACAGCTGAGCAGTCAGTAACACACAGAATAGGATTAGATACACAGCTCAGCAGAAAGTATCACACAGGAGAGGATTAGGTACACAGCTCAGCAGACATTATCACACAGGATAAGGTTAGATACACAGCTCAGAAACAAGATGTGCCAAAGGAGAGGACATTTTCATTCCAAGAATTCCACTCATTCCATCTGATTTGTTTTTTGATTTTAAACGCCTCCAGTTTCCAGTTCAACTGCTATTTGCAATGTCCATTAACAATGCTCAGGGACAGGCCTTGAAAGTAGTAGGGATCGATTTGCAATCTCCAAGCTTTTCTCATGGTCAACTTTACGTGATCTGTTCAAGAGTTGGAACTGCCAAAAATCTGTTCATCTTTGCACCGAAAGGAAAAACCAAAAATGTTGTTTATCAAAAGGCTCTTGAATGAGTTGAAAATAAATACTATCAATACTTGGGTAATCGTTTAGTTAATTTGTGTTGCAAATCTGTAGTGTTGAATATATGATGTGAAATGTTTTTATGTGCAATATAATCATTATAATTTGTTATAACTAACCACAGTTGGTCTCTGCGTCTGTAGGAGAAAAGGTTTTTCCACCAACATAGAAGAGGATTCTTTACTGTTAGGGTAGTGAGAATCTGGAATTCCTTGCCTGAGGAGGTGGTGATGGCGAACTCAGTCAAAGGGTTCAAGAGAGGCCTGGATGCCTTCCTGGAGCGTAATGTGGCGCCCCTGAGGGTTCAGTCACCACAGAGGTACTGCACCTCCTCCTGAGGTGTGGTACCCCACTATCCAGGTAAGGTGGAGACACCTGACCACACTCTAACACCTGCACCCCACACCACTAAGTAGTGTAGCAAAGCACCTTCGGCGGCTCCCTGCTTGGAGTGTAGCATAGCACCCCTTGGTGGCTCCCTGCTTGGAACACGAAACGTGCTGGGAGGTGGGTGGAGCTGAGTTTGCACTAAAAGAGCGGGAAGAGGATAGGTTTTTAGGCAGTCAGTTAGTTAGTTAGTCACAGGAGTCTGTGAAAGGAGATCCCCTGAGTGGGACGGAGGAAGGAAGTGCTGCAGCCGACCTCAGTGATCTGGGTCCGCTGGCATAAGAAAGGAACATTGAAGGAAAGCCTGACTCTCCATAAGAAGGAAAGGATTAGTACGGAACATGAGTAGAATAAGAGAACAAGGACCAGGGTTAGAGGAGAACCCTTCCCAAGTTCTAAGCGCAAGGCCGGGGTCCGGTCCCCGAGGTTGTATGGATACTAATGGTCCTGCAGCAGACACCGGAGGAATAGAAGTAGTGACCACTTTATTCCCACACAAGACTTGGGGGTACAACAGCAACGATAGTGAGCCGGGACTAGGTAGAAGGAGTCCCCGAAGTAGGCTACAGCTGTCTGCCGTACAAGTAGGATTCTTAGGAACATCTGACAGCAGGAACTCCAGTATAACTCAATACTGTGAGTACTTCACTCAAAGGCGCTAAGAGGGAGATGTTCAGAAAAGGCACATATGTTGGCGGAGTGTTGGAAAGGAGTACTTCATCTTGCCTGGAGGTTGGCTGAGCTCCTGACCCGGAGGACACGGCACAGATGCGGGCACCTGTACCTGCAACAGACTGTGAGTAAAGCTTTGGAACTACATGCCCTGGTGTCCTCCACTTATTCCTGCGCCAACCCGTCCAGCTCTGCTACATCCCTTGCGCCCGACACTACACCATCTAAGTGTCACCTCACCTACTCTGCCCTGGGACTACAGCCCTGCCTGTGGAGGGCTATAACATCATTGCTGCACCACACCATCTGTCCCAGAGGATCTGTCTGCAGTGTCGGCTTAACATCTTCCTTGCCGAACACCACAGGTGGCGTCACGAATCACTTATAGACTTTCACCACCATAAGCACACTGAAACAACCCCTTTTGTAATGGAGCCCCAGGACCACGGACTGGGTCACTGCTGCCGTGACAACCCCCCGTTGAGGAGATCAACCGGCCCGGTACCGAGTACCCCACGGCCCTGGTGAGTGAGGGCGCTCCAGCAACAATATTGTATCTTACAGTTATTGTTAGGTTCTTTAGAAGGGCATAGATCTGGGGATTTATTCTGACAGAATTTTATAGGCTGAACTGGATGGACTAATGTCTTTTTTCGGCCTTACTAACTATGTTACTATGTTACTATGCCCAGGCAACGCCGGGTTCTTCAGTTAGTATATATATACTAGCTGAAGAGCCCGGTGCTGCCCGGGCATAGTAACTAACTCTGGTTAGTTATAGCAAATTATAGTTATCCTCCATCCCATAGTCCTGTGCCCATATACCCATCATACATATCCACGATCCCATAGGCCCGTGCCCATATTCCCATCATACATATCCACGATCCCATAGTCGAGTGCCCATATACCCATCACACATCCTCCATCCCATAGTCCCATGCCCATATACTCATCACACATCCTCCATCCCATAGTCCCATGCCCATATATCCATCATACATATTTTCCATCCCATAGTCGAATGCCCATATACCCATCACACATCCTTCATCTCATAGTCCCATGCCCATATACCCATCATACATATTCTCCATCCCATAGTCCCGTGCCCATATACCCATCATACATATCCGCCATCCCATAGTCCTGTGCACATATACCCGTCATACATATCCTCCATCCCATAGTCCAGTGCCCATACCCATCACACATCCTGCATCCCATAGTCCCATGCCCATATACCCGCCATACATATCCTCCATCCCATAGTCCAGTGCCCATATACCCATCACACATCCTCCATCCCATAGTCAACCATTATGACATCATAATGAGCGGCGGGGCTTGCAACCTATGATGACATCAGCGTCGCCATGGCAACCATTGTGACATTATAATAAGGGGAGGGGCTTGATACGCACACACTTTTTCCCCATTATGTAGATAGGGGCAAAATTGGTGAATTGGAATGCGCGGGGTTAAAATTTCACCTCAAATCATAGCCTAAGACACTCTCGGGGTCCAGACGTGTGACTGTGCCAAATTTTGTGGCTGTAGCTGCGACGGTGCGAATGCCAATCCCAGACATACACACATACATACATACACACATACATACATACACACACTTGAGATTTATATATAAGATATATATATACTAGCTGAAGAGCCCGGGGCTGCCCGGGCATAGTAACTAACTGTGGTTAGTTATAGCAAATTATAATTCCATAGTCCCATGCCCATATACCCATCATACATATCCACGATCCCATAGGCCCGTGCCCATATACCCATCATACATATCCTCCATCCCATAGTCGAGTGCCCATATACCCATCACACATCCTCCATCCCATAGTCCCATGCCCATATACTCATCACACATCCTCCATCCCATAGTCCCATGCCCATATACCCATCATACATATTCGCCTTCCCATAGTCGAGCGCCCATATACCAATCACACATCCTTCATCTCATAGTCCCATGCCCATATACCCATCATACATATCCTCCATCCCATAGACCAGTGCCCATTTACCCATCACACATCCTCCATGCCATAGTCAACCATTATGACATCATAATGAGAGGCGGGGCTTGCAACCTATGATGACATCAGCATCGCCATGGCAACCATTATGACATCATAATGAGGGGCGGGGCTTGATACACACACACTTTTTCCCCATTATGTATATAGGGGCAAAATTGTTTGGTGAATTGGAACGGGCGGGGTTAAAATTTTGCCTCACAACATAGCCTAGGACACTCTCGGGGTCCAGATGTGTGACTGTGCCAAATTTTGTGGCTGTAGCTGCGACGGTGCGGATGCCAATCCCGGACATACACACATACACACATGCATACATACATACATACATACACACCCTTGAGCTTTATATATTAGATATATATATATATATATATATACAGTATATATATATATATATATATTAGATATATATATATATATATAATGTGGTACAGTAAAGGGTGTTTTACTGGATGGGAGATACATTTCTCCCAGCAGATTAATGTTTGGCCGGGTTTTTCCCTAAAGACAGGACCTGCGATGATGTCATGGTCACGTGATCAGTCCATATGATGTCTCCCTCTCCGGTGGGATGGGGTTATGGGCTATGTAATGGAGGTTGGTATTTGGCACATGGTGAGTGTGTGTCTAGATGTTACAGGAACTTGGCTGGATTTAGCCTGAACTTGTACACAAGATCCCCATGCTGCAGGACTATAGCAGCAAGACTCTCAGCAACCCTGGGAATGGCACCTGGTGGATGCCGCAGGACCTGGTAGCTGCTTAGATAAGCCTGTCCCATGCAAGGGGTGAGTCTGGGGCCAGTGGATCTCCAAGCTGGAGTACATTTATGTTTTCCCTTATTTTTTGTTAACCTGCTGTTTGCAAAGTGACATTAAACCACTGAAATTAGACTATGAGCCTGTGTGTTGCCTCGTTACTGCAGCCCTGCCATTACCTACTGTCATGATCCAGGATGGGGTTTGTCTTTGGCCCATCCTGGTCAGACAGGGGTTAATTGTTTCTGCCTCTCTCTGGCAGAAGGCGGCTATTTAATGCTCACTTGACCTAGGTCCGGTGTCAGTTATACTCCTGCCCTCGGCTGAGTTAGTTGACCTCGTGCGTACGTGTGCCTTGTGCCTGGTAACTTGTTGCTTGTTTGGTTTTGATCTGGTTCTGTCCCCGTTATGCGTTCTGCCTGTCCCTCTTGTACTGCGCTACCTCTCTGTGTATGATTCTCTGCCTGTGACTTGACTATTCTCTGCTCGTCCCTCTGGTACCACACAGCCCTCTCCGTGTACGACCCTCACTAGTCTGACCTGCGTTTTCCTCTCCTCTACAACAGTTTCCCTGCAGTAGGTACATTACATCATCTGTAGCTGTAGGACGCTAAGCTCCTCCCCCTGCAGTCACATGATCGTAGGTCCTGGGACTCCTTACTATTTTCAGTGCCGCAGGTCCTGTCTGCTTGAACCATCACTACAGTGTTGGACCCCACGCTCTCCCATAGTGTGGGTAAGTCACCCTGCTCTGCGTGGCAGTTTGCCGACACTGACAGGGTCCTGACATTAGAGTCCTGACATTATAACTGACCGTTACCTTTTTTTTTTCTCTCCGCTCCCCTTCTCTTGTGTGTGATGGATCCAATGCACGCTCTTTCTGACCAGGTAAAGCACCTGACTCAGATGTCTCAGAAACTCCTGGGGGAACAACTAGCCCTGGCTCAGTCTCAGCAGCTGATCGCTGACACTGTACAGGGGGTTTTATCATCAGGGGCTCGGGATGTTACATTAGTTTCCCCTGAGTCTCCGGTTAAGTTTCCGGATACCTTTTCTGGAGATAAAAAGGAATTCAGCGTTTTCAAGAAGGGCTGTAAGCTTTTCTTTTCATTGAGACCACACTGTTCTGGGGATGAAAGTCAGAGAGTGGGGGTCATTATGTCTCTGTTAAGGGGAGCCCCCCAGGCTTGGGTTTTCTCCCTTCTGACCACTGCCCCTGAGTGTATGACTGTGGATGCGTTTTTTGAGGCCCTGGGGCATATTTATGATGAGCCTGATCGGATGCGTATGGCTGAGGACATGGTGATGAGTGTGTGCCAGGGGAAGCACTCAGCCGAGTGGTTTTGCTCAGAGGTCAGACGCTGGGCTGCTGAGGTCTGCTGTAATGATGCTGCCCTCCGGGCTTTGTTCCGTAGAGGCCTGTCTGAACATCTGAAAGATGCCTTGGTTCTCCACCCTCCGCCTGATTCCCTGGAGGAGGCTATAACACAGGCCGTCCGAATGGATCGCAGGTTACGGGCGAGGGGAGTGATGCAGATTGAGACCCCGTTATTCTCCCAAGGAAGGGGAGCCAGTCCTACATTGGAAACCATGGAGATGGGAATCATTGACCTCAAGGAGAAAGAAAGGAGACAACAGCGCTTGGGAAAATGCTGTTTTCACTTTGGCGATTCTGGACATTGGAAAAAGAATTGCCCCTCCTGTCCACTGACCAACAAGCGACTGAGCCCGGGTGATTTTCGTGGAGGTCACTGTTGTGAGTTCATTTTCCCTTTCACCGTCGATGCCTGATGAACTCCCTCTTCTGGTGAAGGAAGGTAGTGAGGCTGATTACCAAACACCTGAGCTGGTAGATGATGACTGGGTAACAGGAACTTCTGACTGGATATAAGGCAGCCGACGCCCTTCTGAGTCGCTGGTGATTTCTCTGCTGGATTCTTGGAGACCAGTCTGATTCCTGCTTCCCAAAGATAAGTTTTTGCTCTGCTATTGAACTTATTAGTTTTGTTTTGTTTACTTTGTTTTTTGGAGTTCAGCCTTCCCCGGTCGGGGGTGTGCTGAGTTCCATTTTTGTCTCTGATCAGTTTGGCTCTTTGCTTTGTCTTCAGAATTTACCTGATTGCTGATATAGTAATTTTGAAGTCCTAGCGACTTCAGGGCCTGTTTTTCCTATCAGACAGTTGGGAATTTTTTGGTAGGGTTTTTTACGGATTGCAGACAGCAGCTTTTCTATCCTGTCCTTTTTAGTTAGCTTGGGCCCCATCGTTTGCTCAACCTATCTTTCTATCTGTGTTAGTGTTTTCATCTTGCTTCACCGTCATTATATGTTGGGGGATGCCTATTGCTTTGGCGTCTGCTCTGGGGCAGTTTAGATTTCCCCTTTCTTTATTTAAGCCTATTTAGTTCTCCGGCTGTGATCGAGGGGTCTAGGGCATCGTAGGAACCCCCCACGGCTACTGTTAGTTGTTGTGATAGGATCAGGGGTCTGCAATCCGATAGCTACCAACCTCTCTGGTTTTCTGGACTTAGCTTGTATTTTTGTTTCTTCCTCCTTCGGTGACTCATTCATAACAGGTCACCCAGGCTCTCAGGTACCTTTTTCTCCATTTTCAAAAATGTTGTTGCAAGTGGAACTTTGTTGTGGGAGTGTCTCCACATCCACTTCTGCCTTTGTGGATTGTGGATCGTCATTGAACTTTATTGACTCTGACTTGGTGTCCAGGTGTAAGTTAGGGACAGTTAGGCTGGAGACTCCTATCCATGTTAGAATCATAGAATCGTAGAGTTGGAAGGGACCTCCTGGGCCATCTGGTCCAACCCCCTGCTCAAAGCAGGATTCGCTAAATCATCCCAGTCAGATGTCTGTCCAGCCTGTGTTTGAAGACTTCCATTGAAGGAGAACTCACCACTTCTCGTGGCAGCCTGTTCCACTCATTGATCACTCTAACTGTCAAAAAGTTTTTTCTAATATCTAATCTGTGTCTCCTCCCATTCAGTTTCATCCCATTGCTTCTAGTCTTTCCTTGTGCAAATGAGAATAAAGTTGATCCTTCTACAATGTGACAGCCCTTTAGATATTTGTAGACAGCTATTAAGTCTCCTCTCAGTCTTCTCTTTTGCAAACTAAACATTCCCAAATCCTGCAACCTTTCCTCATAAGACAGGGTTTGCAGACCGGTCACCATTCTGGTCGCTCTTTTCTGAACTTGCTCCAGTTTGTTGATGTCTTTTTTAAAATGTGGTGCCCAAAACTGGACACAATATTCCAGATGAGGTCTGACCAAAGAGGAGTAGAGGGAAATAATGACTTCACGTGATCTAGACTGTATGCTTCTGTTAATACATCCTAGAATTGCATTTGCCTTTTTTGCTGCTGCATCACACTGTTGACTCATATTCAGTCTGTGATCTATTAGTATAACCAAGTCTTTTTCACATGTGCTGTCACTTAGCCCTATTCCTCCCATTCTATATATGCTTTTTCCATTTTTATTGCCCAGATGTAGTACTTTGCATTTCTCCCTGTTAAAAACCATTCTGTTAGTTGCTGCCCACTTCTCCAGTTTATTTAAATCTTTTTGAATCCTCTCTCTCTCTTCTCTAGTATTAGCTATCCCTCCTAGCTTTGTGTCATCAGCAAATTTAATCAGTTTACCCTCAATTCCTTCATCTAAATCGTTGATAAAGATGTTGAACAATACAGGGCCCAGGACAGAGCCCTGTGGTACCCCACTTGAGACATTCTTCCAACTGGATGTGCAGCCATTTACGACCACTCTTTGGGTCCGATCACTAAGCCAGTTATGAATCCACCTAACAGTTGCCTTGTCCATTCCATACTTAATCATTTTTTCAATAAGGATTGTATGAGAGACTTTGTCAAATGCTTTGCTGAAGTCAAGATATACTATATCTACAGCATTTCCTTGATCCACCCAATCAGTGATACCGTCATAGAAGGAAATTAAGTTAGTCTGACATGACTTATTAGTTACAAACCCATGCTGACTCTGTTTAATCACTTCATTCTTATCCAGGTATTGACATACATGTTGTTTAATAATTTGTTCAAAGATCTTTCCTGGTATAGAAGTCAGACTCACCGGCCTATAGTTACCTGGGTCCACCTTCTTCCCCTTTTTGAAGATAGGAACAACATTTGCTCTTCTCCAGTCTTCTGGCACTTCTCCTGTTCTCCAAGAATTTTCAAAGATTATAGAGAGGGGTTCAAAAATTTCTTCTGCTATCTCCTTCAGTACTCTGGGGTGTAATTCATCTGGACCTGGAGACTTGAATTCATTTAGGCTAGCTAAGTGTTTCCTCACTATCTTTCTGTTTATAGATATCCTGGATTCTTCTATTGCCATTGACAAAACACTACTGGCTAAGAATGACATCATATTTCTTACAGAGGAGTTTCTCCTTAAAGTGAGTTCCTTGCACCAGGAACGCATTTCATGCTTTGTTATGGACAACCTGCCTGCGGGACTGGTGTTGGAGCTCCCCTGGTTACAATTACATAATCCTGTGATTAATTGGGAATCTCGGGACATTGTTAAATGGGGTCCCTATTGTTCTGAAAAATGTCTTGCTACTGTGTCTGTGTCTTCTGTTGGTCTGGAAGGTATTCCGGAGTACCTAAAAGACTATACTGGCGTTTTCTCCGAAAAAGAGGCTGAAGTTTTACCACCACACCACCCATTTGATTGTGCCATTGACCTGGTTCCAGGTGCTAAATTGCCCAAGGCCCGCTTGTGTAACCTTTCGGGTCCCGAGCGGGCTGCCATGAAGGAATACATTTCCGAGAGTCTCCTTAAGGGACACATTCGTCCTTCTGTCTCTCCCGTGGCGGCGGGCTGCTTTTTCGTAAAGAAAAAAGACGGTGGTTTGCGCCCATGCCTCGATTTTCGAGAGTTAAATAAGATAACTGTGAGAAATACGTATCCCCTCCCACTTATTCCTGATTTGTACAACTAGTTGTCCGTAGCTAGGTGGTTTTCGAAATTAGATCTACGGGGAGCGTATAACCTGATCCGAGTCTGGGAAGGAGATGAGTGGAAAACTATTTTTCTCACTACTGAAGGGTTGATTGAAAATTTGGTCATGCCTTTCGGTCTGACCAATGCTCCAGCGGTCTTCCAAAATTTCATCAATCACGTGTTCTCTGATTTTATTGGACGTTTTATGGTTGTGTATTTGGATGACATACTGATCTACTCACCTGATAAACAGGCTCACATTGGTCATATTCGGGCAGTTCTCCAAATGCTTCGGAAGAACTGTCTCTTTGCTAAACTAGAGAAATGTTCATTTTTTGTTCAGGAACTGTCTTTTCTGTGATTCATTGTGTCTGCTGAGGGGTATCGCATGAATCCTAATAAGGTGCAGGCCATTGTCGATTGGGTTCAACCTTGTGATTTGAAGGCTCTTCAGCGTTTCTTAGGATTCGCCAATTATTATCACAAATTTATAAGGGGGTTCTCACAGGTGGTTAAACCCCTCACAGACATGACTCAAAAGGGGGCCGATATCAAGAATTGGTCAGCCGCAGCGATAGCAGCGTTTCAGTTTTTAAAAAAGTTTCATGTCTGCTCCGGTTCTTATTCAACAGGACCCGTCTGAACCATTTATTGTCGAGGTGGACGCCTCAGAGGTGGGGGTGGGGGCGGTATTGTCCCAGGGACCCGCCACTTTGACTAATTTGAGGCCCTGCGCCTTTTTCTCGAAGAAATTCTCCCCTGCGGAGAGAAACTATGATTTTGGGAATCAAGAACTTCTGGCCGTGAAGTTGGCCTTTGAAGAATGGAGGCATTTTTTGGAGGGGGCTGTCCATCCTATAACCGTAATTATGGACCACAAGAACCTAGCTTACATTGAGTCAGCTAAAAGGTTGACTCTTAGACAGGCTAGATGGTCACTTTTTTCCCGATTCCACTTCTCTATCACTTTTCGGCCAGGATCCAAAAATGTCAGAGCTGATGCCTTGTCATGCAGTCTAGATCCAGTCTCCCCCCCGAACCTCCATCCTCCATTCTTCAGCCCGGGGTGGTGGTGGCAGGTATTTCTAATATGTTGGAATGGGAGATTCGAGAAGCCTAGTCTCTTGCACCTCCGGCTAAGCCGGTGGATAAACTTTTGTACCAGCTCAATTTCGTCTCAAGGTCCTCCGGGAGTTCCACGACTCAGTTCTGGGTGGACATCCAGGGATCTCGGCTACCCGGACAGCCATCACTAGAATATTCTTGTGGTCTTCTTTAGCCTCTGATGTTGGGGAATATGTGTTTGCTTGTGATGTTTGTGCCCGTGCGAAAACCTCCCATAACCGGCCGGCCGGGGAATTGGTACCACTGCCAATTCCTGAGAGACCATGGACTCATTTGTCCATGGATTTCATCACCAACCTTCCCCCCTCCAAGGGTAATACCGTCGTTTGGGTTGTGGTGGACAGGTTTAGTAAGCAGGCACATTTTGTACCCTTGGCGGCTCTACCTAATGCGGAAACGTTGTCCAGATTGTTTGTTGAGCATGTGGTGCGGTTGCATGGGGTACCCTTGAATGTGGTGTCTGATAGGGGAGTACAATTTGTTTCCAGATTTTGGAGGGCATTTTGTAAGAGGTTGAGTATTGGTCTGTCCTTTTCATCCGCTTACCATCCAGAGACTAAAGGCCAGACTGAGCGTACTAATCAGTCTCTGGAGCAAATTCTGCGTTGCTTGACCTCAGCCTGACAGGATGATTGGTGAACTGCATTACCTTTGGCCGAGTTTGCGTTTAACAACCGCATTAACCAGTCTACGGGTACATCTCCCTTTTTCTGCAACTATGGGTTTCATCCACATTTTGGAGAGTTTTCCCGCTTGGACTCTGGGTGTCCTGGGGCGGATGAGACTATCCAGAGGTTGAGGGAGGTATGGCGGGAGGTCCAGAGTAACATTACGAAGGCCCAGGATAAATATAAACTTTTTGCAGACAAAGAACGGTCCGTGGGGCCGGTGTTCCAGGTTGGGGATAAGGTATGGTTATCTACCAAGAATATAAGGCTCAAGGTCCCCTCTGCGAAGCTTGGTCCTAAATTTATTGGTCCCTATGAAATTACCGAAGCGGTTAACCCGGTGGCTTTTCGGTTGCGTCTCCTGCCATCTCTACGGATCCGCAATGTTTTCCATAGGGCCCTTTTGACACCTGTGGGGTCCTGTGGGGAGGGATCATCGTCTTCCCCGCCACCGGTTTTTGTAGACGGGCAGTCTGAGTACGAGGTGAAACAAATTGTTGACTCTCTAGGTTGGTCCGTCGTGCCCTTCAATATCTTGTACATTGGAAAGGCTACGGTCGTGGGTTCCTGCTCGATCGGTTCATGCAGATCGGTTGGTCCGGGCCTTTCATGCCAAGTATCCTGAGAGACCCGGGGGGTCCAGTGGCCCCCCCGTTGAGAGGAGGGTACTATCATGATCCAGGATGGGGTTTGTCTTTGGCCCGTCCTGGTCAGACAGGGGTTAATTGTTTCTGCCTCTCTCTGGCAAAGGGCGGCTATTTAATGCTCACTTGACCTAGGTCCAGTGTCAATTATACTCCTGCCCTCGCTGAGTTAGTTGACCTCGTGCGTACGTGTGCCTTGTGCCTGATAACTTGTTGCTTGTTTGGTTTTGATCCGGTTCTGTCCCCGTTACAAGTTCTGCCTGTCCCTCTTGTACAGCGCTACCTCTCTGTGTATGACTCTCTGCCCGTGACTTGACTATTCTCTGCTCGTCCCTCTGGTACCGCACAGCCCTCTCTGTGTACGACCCTCGCTTGTCTGATCTGCGTTTTCCACTCCTCTACAACAGTTTCCCTGTAGGCACATTACATCATCTGCAGCTGTAGGACGCTAAGCCCCGCCCCCTGCAGTCACACGATCGTAGGTCCTGGTACTCCTTACTATTTTCAGTGCCGCAGGTCCTGTCTGCTGAACCATCACTACAGTGTTGGACCCCGCACTCGCCCATAGTGTCGGTAAGTCACTCTGCTCTGCGTGACAGTTTGCCGACGCTGACAGGGTCCTGACATTAGAGTCCTGACACCTACCAGAGCAAATCCCTAATATATATATATATATCTATATCAAAGCACAAACGTCCAGCAAACGGAAACTTCAGGTAATTTTAAAAAAATCCAAAAATTTATTGCAGATGAATTAAAATATATCCAGAGTTCAGTAACAAGATGCAGACATAATGCTGAACAGACTACGCGTCTCAGCGGAAAAGAAACTCTCGCCTTCTTCACGTCGTGTTTTCATATATATATATATATATATATATATATATACCGCATTTTCTGCTTTGTAAGACGCACTTTTTTTCCCCCAATTTTGGGGGCAAAATGGGGGTGCATCTTACAAAGAGGATATACCTTATCGGGTGTAGGCGGCAGAGGTGTCCGGGCATCTCCGGGTGTCCGTCGGCGCTGTGGCTGTCGCCGGGTGCCCAGCCGTGTCTCCACGTGCCCAGCGGTGTCTCCGGTTCCCATCCCGGGGCTCCCTCTCGGTTCCCTCTGTATTGGCTGGCTCTGGCAATATGGCGGGATGGGAACTGGAGACAACGCTGGGCACGTGGAGACACGGCTGGGGACCCGGCGACACCCACAGCGCCGGCGGACACCCGGAGACGCCCGGACTCCCCTGCGGCCGACACCCGGTAAGTGTCGGCAGAGCCCCGGGCTGCTGCACAGACCCCCCTGGCAGCAGCACAAGCCCCCCTGATCGCAGTACAGACCCCTGGCTGCAGGACAAGCCCCCCTGATAGCAGCACGAGCCCCCATGGTAGCAGCACAGACCCCTGGCAGCAGCACAAGCCCCCCTGATAGCAGCACGAGCCCCCCTGATAGCAGCACGAGCCCCCCTGGCAGCGCGCTGCACATCGGAGCAAACTCTCATCCCTTCCTACGGCCTGCAGTATCACCCCACTCCTGCCTCCTCCAGCAGCGACCCTGGGACCCCGCTTCACCGCAGCCACCACCCCCGGTAAGCAATAAGACACCTGGATTGTAAGAGGCACCACCATTTTGTTAAAAAAAGTTTTTTCCTATTTTTCTCAAAATTTGTGGTGTGTCTTATAATCCGGAGCGTCTTATAAAGCGAAAAATATGGTATATATATATATCTATATAGATATATATATATATACTGTATATATAGTATTGAAAAGCTTATATTAATTTCTTCATGAGGGAAATAACAAAAGAGAAATGTCCCAATTGTGGCATGACTGACATGTTCACTTTATTGTGCATGTCAGTAATAGAGATGAGATCAGGCAAAAATTTGGAAGATTGAATTTAATGTCCCTTATTACGCTTTGTGGTCTTTCTTTTCCAAACAATTTTATTAACATTTTATAACAGAGCATACATAAATGCAATATCAAGAGGCATTCATGACACATGAAAGAAAAAATAAAAAAACACAACCAGACTATAAATAATAATAATAAGAACTCATGGAAACATTTCCAGCTAGCGAGAACATTACTTTATAAAGGAAGGAAGACAGCCATTCAGCAACGCCAATTTTTGCTCATATGACTTATGTAAAGTCAGCTTTGCAATAATATCGAGTGAAGAGGGCACTCGAGTGGATTTCCAATAAAACGCAATTTCATTTTTAGAAACCAAAAGTAAATGAATAACCAATTTCCTAACAGAAGGATTCAAACTATTTGCATCCAACGAGAGCAGGGCGAACTGAGGAGTCAGTGAAAAATCTGATTGATTTAAAATATGACAAATAAGAGAGGAGATGTTGTCCCAAAAATGCCGAAGACGTGGACAAAACAAAAATAAATGGGAAAGGCTACCATGTTGCCCGCAATCCCTCCAACAGAGAGGGGAGGTGGAAGGGTTGATAAAAGCTAGATGAGATGGCGAATAGTACCATCTCAATATGATTTTAAAGTAGGACTCATGGAGAGCCATAGACATGGTAGCAGAAGAGGTTAAGCTATGTTCACACTTGCGTTTTTTGCGCACACAAACGCATGAAAAAAACGCATTATGCGTTTGTGTGCTTTTTTTTGCGGGTTTTGGTGTGTTTTTTTTTTTTAAAAAGCATGTGTTTTTTTTGCGCATACCTGCGCATTACAATGCGCACTTATGCGCACCCATAGACTATAATGGGCGTTTTGCTGTAAAAAAAAACACATTGCGTGCACATGCGTTTTTTGGGGGCAAGTCGGACGCACAAAAAATGCGATAGGATGCATTTTGTGCGCCCGAGCGCACACTACAAAAAGAAGCATGCGCATACAAACGCGTACAAACGCATGTGTATGCGCACCTATGCGCACCCATGTAAAAGATAGGGGAAAAAACGCATGTGTTTTTTTGCGTTAAAAAACAGTGCAAAAAAACGCATGTGTGAAACCAGCCTTAGAGACATGGTCAGTTCCCAAACATCTGGGGTAACAGAAAAATTCAAAACCGATTCCCATTTTTTCATATATGGGGATTTTATAAATGCAGAATCGTTGTTGAACCACTGGTAGATATAACGAGTGGACCAAAAAATATTATGGCCTGAGTTGCATAAAATATTGATCGCTGGCTCCGATAGCGGAGGGCAGCGTGTCACCAGTGGAGTCAAAAATTCTTTCAACATAGTAAAGTGTAGAAAAGCAGAGGAGGGAACCCCAAACCTATTCTTAAGATGAGAAAAAAATACAAATTTATGACCATCAAAGATGTCATTTAATTTAGAAATACCCCAGTCAACCCAAGTAGAATGCAAATCGAATGAGTAAACAGACGCCAGAAAAGAGAGAGGAAGCCTCAACAGGAGTTGAATCCTAGAAAAACCACTCTTAAATTTAAAAAACTTCCTCCAAGCCACAATAGCAGCCATAAAAATTGGATGATTAGACTGAGATAAATGCTTAGATGTCAATAGATTCAAAATAAGAGAACAAGGAGGGGAATTTTTATTAAAATAAAATTCCAAGTCCGCCCATGAAGGTATATGGCCAGTTGACCACCAACATAGACTTTACTTAATAAGATTCTATAATAATAAATGCCCTAAGCAGCTTCCGATTGTAACAACTTCCGTCCAGTTGTAACCGGTGACGTCACCGCACACCTCTTTCCATGTTAACCCTTAACACACACACTCCTCTCACCTTTCACCATCTCCACTCACTCTTTCACTCCACATATGACCCTTTCTCTCATTCCATCTCTCATACTCACGCCGTCATCGCCGCTGATCCACGATCCCCGACATCTTCTTCCGCCGGCGCCATCCTGGATCCAGACGTCCTCCACGCCGGCGACATGTTCTTGCGGCGACGCCATTTTGGATCGGCGAAATCCCGCGATAGTCAAGATGGCGTCGCTGCAAGAACATGTCGCCGGCGTGGAGGACGTCGGGATCCAAAATGGCGTCGGCGAAATCTCGCCAGATTTCGCCGACGCCATTTTGGATACCGACGGCATCCACGCCGGTGACATGTTCCTGCGGCGACGCTATTTTGGATCGGCAAAATCCCGCGATACTCAAGATGGCGTCGCCGCAAGAACATGTCGCCGGCGAGGACAACGTCGGGATCCAAAATGGCGTTGGCGAAAACTCGCGAGATTTTGCTGACGCCATTTTGGATCCCGACGTCGTCCACGCCGGCGACATGTTCTTCCGGCGACGCCATCTTGAGTATCGCGGGATTTCACGATACTCAAGATGGCGTCGCCGCAAGAACATGTCGCCGGCGTGGACAACGTCTGGATCCAGGATGGCGCCGGCGGGAGTATGAGAGACGGAGTGAGAGAAGGGGTCGTATATGGAGTGAAAGAGTGAGTGGAGATGGTGAAAGGTGAGAGGAGTGTGTGTGTTGAGGGTTAACATGGGAAGAGGTGTGATGCTATCGCATCCTCCTGATGCGATAGCATCGGGCCATAATCTAGTAGAGTAATAATAAGCTGAGATGTTAGGCAGTCCCATACCTCCACGTAACTTATGTTTGTATAACTGATTCGAAGCAATACAGGCCTTTTTATTTCCCAAAATAAATAAATTAAGGCGTATCTGTAGACTAGTTAAATAAGAAGTGGAAACAAGCAGGGGAAGGGATCTGAAAACATAAAGCATTTTGGGAAGGAATATTGATTTGGCTACTAGACATTTTCTCCACCAGGATAATTCTTTGTCCGCGTAAAAATTAAGGCCTTTAGAAATGGAGGCAATTAGGGAATCTAGGTTAGTGAAAATCAGAAATCCAAGGTTTCTAGAAAACCACAGACCTAAATAAACAATTTCCCTCTCCTCCCAACCCCAAGAAGAGACAGCCTTTATACTCCTGATTTGAGAATTGGTGAGATTAAATTGGAAAATTTTGGATTTGGACTCATTAATCTTAAAATAGGAAAGGGAGGACAATTTTTGAAGAAGGGATTGTAAATGTGGAATAGAGGAGCAGGGATTAGTGAGAGACAGGAGGAAATCATCAGCATATAGACTGATCTTAAACTCTTGATGATCTGTTCCAACACCCTCTTGTCATGGTCACGTGTGTCAGGTCGCAGATGATGCCGCAAGGCGAACCCATAGCACACGTGACCCTGGATACACCGCCTCCAGTGGGGCGAATTTAAATAATAATAATACGTGCAGGTGGATACGCCGCCTCCACCTGGCGAATTTAGGTATTACACGTTATACATACAATAATCAAATAATAAAGGGGGAACCTGGGAAACTTTAACAATGGTGGGCCCTGCGATAGGGAATGGGGACATGGAGACCTCCTAAGCTCCCCTAAGCCAGTGTCCCTGCACTCCTTACATTCCCTATGCCGGTTTCGCACCGGGCGCCGCACGCGTACCTCAACGCCCTAGCTCGCCCTGACCCTAAACCCTCACTAGGGAATAGGTCAGTGCAGAAACTAATCCCACCACTGCACTAATAACACACATGAGGAAAGAGACAATACAGGGGAAACACCACTTAGCTTTGCTCTGCTGCGTGCGCTCCCAGCAACAGAGCCCACCACCTGCGTGCGTCTTCTCCTCCACCCGGATCCATCACCATAACAGGATCCTTCACCTTAGTGCAGCCTTGGAGCAGAGTCCACCACCAGTTGCAGCTGCTTAGAACCAGAGTCCCAAGGAAGTGTTCAGCTTCTGCCACGAAGTCAAGCATGCTTGAGTCCAGCTCAGCAACCAAGTCCCACATGGTGAGTGCCACTCTCAATAGTAGCCACTCCACCAGCCCATGCAGACACTTCCCGCTGACACCATCACTGCGACTCCACCACGCCATGCGAGCCCTTTGTCCAGACACCATAGCTGCAACACGTCCCCCCTGGCTAAGCTGCGCAGGACTCCTCACCAGCTCCATCCTTCCTCCAGGCTCTCAAACTCAAAGTGAGAACAAACTCACAATATCACAGGCAGTGAGTGAACACCCTGAGCACACCTTTATAGGGTGTCACACCTGATCCATAATTAAGTGAACATTAACCTAAAGTGCGATACCATTCCCCACCACCGGGCAACTTAGAATGAACGACACCACGTGATGATTCTAATGGCCACCGGGGGCAATCATGACACACTTTGGAACCAAAGGAAAAAAAGTTCACTTAATGCATTTAATACCGCCAGATCCAACACTGGATCATGACACCTCTATGGAGGAATGATCTCTGATTAATTGGGCTAGCGGTTCTATTGCAAGGGCAAAAAGTAATGGAGAGAGGGGACAACCCTGCCGGGTACCATTAGAAATTGGAAATGGGGAGGGAAAGTGATTATTAATGTAAATTTTTGCTTGAGGGTCAGAATATAAGGCCATAATTTTGGTGATAAAGTCTAAATTAAATCCAAATTTTAGTAGGGAGCGTTGGAGAAAGGTCCAATTCAAGCGATCAAACGCTTTTTCTGCATCTAATGAAATTAGAGCAGAAGGAAGTTTTTGGGAATTGATTAACTTTATAATATTTATCAGCCGTCTGGTCCCTTCAATGGATTGCGGATGTTTGATAAATTTGGTCCGTGGAAATTAATTTAGGCAGTATAATATTAAGACGATTAGCTAAAACTTTAGAATAAATTTTGAGGTCAGTATTTATTAATGAAATGGGACGATAATTAAGAATTTGATCAGGATTAGTATTGGGTTTGGGAATTAGTACGATTGTAGCATCTAAATTTTCTCTAGGGAAGGAACCAACAGACGCAGCGGCATTAAAAAGTTTAGTTAAATGGGAGACAAGAATGTCACAGAAAGACTTATAATAATTGTTACTATAACCATCGGGACCAGGGGCTTTATATGACTTTAATTAACTAATGGTGTCACCAATCTCTTCAGCAGTAAAAGGAGCAGATAAAAAATCTGCGTCCACAGAGTTGAGATTTGGAAGGTTAACCGAAGATAAAAAATTATTAATAGAGTCCGCATCTGGAGCGGGAAGAGAGGGATCAGACCTCAAATTATACAGTTGATTGAAATATTTTGCAAATTCATTTGCAATGTCTTGTGGGTGGGTGAGGGAAAATCCCTTAGAAGAAGTAATTTTGTCAATGCGGTTGCGTACTCTAAGTTTCTTTATTCGATTAAACATAAAACGGGTGGATTTATTAAGGGACATGTAATGATGAAATTTTGATAGCTTTACTGCTGAATCATAGAACGAAAAAATTGTGGCCCTTAATTCATTTCAAAGACGGGATAAATCAGCTAGAGATATGGAGCTAGAGGGAGGATTCTTAGATAAGGAAAATTCCAACTCTTTCTCCTTAATCAAAGCCTGCAAATTTTTGATTTTTTGACGGTTAAAATTTTTTGTAGGGGAGGAAATACGAATAAGAGTGCCTCGTATAACCGCCTTGTGAGCATTCCACTGGAGGAATGGTTTGGAAAGATCAAATATATTTTCTGAAAAATAAAAATTGAGAGATTTAGATATTTCCTCATGGTAAGTAGGATTTTTAAAAATAGAAGCATTACACTTCCAGAACTGCTGATTATTAACAGAGTGCCCCTCAGCCAACTTGGCAATAACAGGAGCATGATCTGAAATAGATTTATTTCCAATTGAAACTGAGGAAAATCTAGGGAGAGAAAATACGTCTGACAAAATGAGATCAATACGAGAGGCAGATAAATGAGAGTCAGAAAAAAATGTATATTCCTTTGAGGTGGAATTGAGACAACGAAAAACATAAAAAAATTCATTAGTGAAAAGCCAATTATTTAAAGAAGGGAAATTAAGTCTACTGGAAGAAGAGGCATCAAGCGTATTAGCGGGTACCAAGTTAAAATCATCTAAGAGTAAAAGAATGCCTCCCTTTAGCGGTTCACTTTTTTAGTAATTTGTTGCAGACTTATTAATTTCTCTCTGAAAGGAAAAACGCCTATTTGGACTATTAAGCCCCTTAACGTTATAAGTAACTAATGTAAGTACCATAAAAAAAGAGAAAAATTGGCATTAAAAAACAATCACCAGCTGGAAAGTGTCAAAAAAAGAAAACACTACAAAACTAAATAACCAAAAAATAAGTACAAACTTAAAATTGTACAGTGTCAGAACCCTAAGAGGGAAACCACAGAAAATGGTTCTCCTACTTGCGCCGGGGGAAAAGTCCGTGCAGCGCAAGGCTAAGGAAACTCTCATTAACACCTATATCAAATAGACAAATATACAAGCTAAGCACAATATTAAATCATATAATATCAGATAACCCATAGACACACATCACAATAGGCTCAGGTGTCATGTCCTGGACCAGCAGAAGAAACTGTAGGAACAGAGGACAAGACACCCTGAGATTTCAGAAATTGGAACCCCTCTTCAGGTGAAAGAAAAGTTGCATGTAATTAAAAAAGAGGCATAGAGGAAAGCCCCACTTATAAGGAAGGCCTCGCTCCCTCAACATGGAGGTCAGTGATCGAAAGTGTTTCCGACCTTCTATAGTTGCTTTAGATAGATCAGAAAACAACTTTAGATGGTGATATGGTTCCGGGAAACCTCCCTTAATTCTGACCAAATTCTGAATTTTCTCTTTTATGTGGTAGAAATGAATTTTCATAATTACATCCCTGGGTAGGTCTTTAGGGATGGAAGGAGGCTTAGGAAGATGATGGATATGATCAATGATAAGATCCGTATCCGAAAGATTTGGAATCATGCTCCTAAAAACTCCCTTAGCATAGTCAGAAAGCTTGACGGGTGAAATATCTTCCGATATACCCCTGATTTTAATATTGTCGCGGCGGGAGCGGTCCTCCAGATCCGCCAATTTAGTCGCAACTGGTGTATCTCAGACTTGGACTCCGAATGGTGTTTTAGAGATACCGTTTGTGATTTTTCCAATTCCCCCAATCTAGACTCATGGTTATCCAACCGAGCAGTAAAGTGTTCAAGAGTGTCTTGAAAAAGCTTTGTTTGGTTAGCCATGTCGATACACCTCCTGGCACTAAGTTTTTCAACTAATGTGTTCATATATGCCTCAAGGGTTGTAGCACCAGGGAAGGCCCCAGACAACTCCTCAGGTTTCGGCCTGAATTTTTTTGGAGTAGGGTTGGGGGAAGAAGAACTACAATCCTCCCCCGAGGAATTGGCACTGGAAGACCGCGTACTCCCTCCACCCGAGGGACCCTTCCTCTTTGAAGAGGAAGAAGGATCCATTGTCTCAGTATGAGAATTTGAGGAAGGAAGATCTCCACTTAGCGCTGTCAAACAAGCACCATGTGTGGACAACGAGAGAGACACACTGTCGGTAGAAAGCTGCGATCAGTCTCTATCAATGGGAGAACGGGACTTAAGCGGACTCAATAGATTAACCGTGTCCCTGGGAGAACCACGAGAAGACTTGGGTTCTTTATTTTGCTTTTGTCTTCTAGAGACACCTGTAGTTTTAGCCATAGGTAATTTTGAGTTGAAATGACTCATTTTGCCAAGTGATATAACCAAGAACTGAGAAAGAGTAGAATAGTAACTTTATATTAAATAAATTAACCCAGGAGATAATGTCACAGAAGTGTATAGGGTTGTGTTATTTTGAGGTGACCGGCTAGGGACCACCGCTACCCAACGTCAATTTTTACTAAAATTTTTTATTTATTTATTGTTTTATTTATTTTTTGTTTTTTTGTATTTTATTATGTTTTATTTATTATTTCTAATATTATTGTTTCTTCTGCTTCCTCTCTCCCCTCTCCCTCCAATTTATATATTAAATATTATAATTATACTTTATAAACTTATTATTTACTTTTAAATAATTAATGTTAATTATATAGTATATTTGTTATTTATATATTAAATGAGCAACAATCCCCTATACCAATCAGTATGATGAAGTATGTGTATACACTTTTCAATGCAAGAACGGCAAATAAAGCAACATCAAATATTGAGTTCAAACCCACCAAGAAAATGGCCGCCCCCAGCAGCTGCGACACTAGACCCACCAATAAAATGGCCGCTACCATAGGCGGCGACTGCAGTCCCCCACAGCTTCCAGACAGGCTGCAATCAACGGCGATGTCACAGGCAGAGGTGAGGAAGCCTGCGGTGCAGGAGTATACAGCGATCCGTGCCTGTCACAGCCAGACACGTCAGGACAATGCAGCTGGGGATCTCCACTTCATTCAGAAGAAGGCCCTGGTCCAGCAATGATGTCACAGGAGGAGGAGCAGCCAGAGTATAGAGGAACAGGGCGAGCTGACAAAGGAACTTCTTGTTAGGAATCTGTGTCCTGCCATACTTATGCAGAGATCCAGATCCTCACATTTGTCTCCAGAGGCTAAGTCCTTTCAGCCAGCTTCTGAGCATGCTCCTGGAATGAGCTCCCATTGGAGTTCAGGAGTCAGGTGCTCAGGTCCTGCTCCTGATTCCATTGGCTTAGCTCAGGGCTCTGGAGATTTCTGGCAGGTCCCGTACGCTATAAAAAGTGCGCATGGCCGCTATGCCATGCGCTAGTATTTTCATACTGCTGCTGTATGTATGGTGAAGGATGCTTGGACTGGTGGCTGACTTATTATGAAACCCCTTCCCTCTGATATTACGACTGTGTGAGTGATTGGGCAGCCGCCAGTAGCAGCGCTAGCGTCAGTGCACTCCAGCTATACGTTCTCAGCAGCTAGCGTCCTGCATCGCACCAGCGAGATTGCGGTGTCTTCTCTGTGGCTCCGTTCACACCGCGCTGCAGTTGCAGTTTTTCCGTGTCTGCAGTTGCGACGCCTCCTGTCTGATTTCACGGTAGGTCTAGAGGGAGTAGTCCTGCTGCTTAAGGCTACTTCTGTGACTATTTATACCGTGACAGTTTCGCTGTTAGTCTGTGTCCCCGAACAGACTTAGCGTATCACTTTATTCTTTTGTCTGCAGCTCTGTGAGCATAACAGAGCTCACTTCTGTGCACTTAGGGTGCAGTTAACCCCGTGCACATTACCGCCATAGTGCTCTGCCTCTCTAGCAGCGGTTATATCACCTGCCGCACGGTGGACCCCGGGCGGGGAACGCGTTTATTTATATTTTTTAAGCGTGTTCCGCCGCCGTAACATAATACTAGCGCCAGGGTCTGGCTAGAGATGGCAGATCAGCAGCAGCTGTTACAGCTTGTGCGTCAGCTCGAGGCTCGTCTTGCTACCCTTGAGAGGTCTCTCGCAGCTGCGCAGGCTACAGATGCTGCCGTTCAGGCACTTACGGACGCGGTAGGGCGTATGTCCATGTCCGCCCTTGCGCCGACAGTTACCCGCCTCCCGTTGCCCGATAAATATGCTGGGGATGGCGCCTCCTGTAGGGGTTTTATCAGTCAGTGCTCGATACACCTGGAGCTGCTGGCTGCGCAATACCCTACGGAGCGGGCTAAGGTGGCTTTTGTTATCTCCCTACTGTCGGGCAAGGCGCTGGAATGGGCTACGCCTCTGTGGGAGCGTGGTGACCCCGAGATTCGGTCCGCGGCTAACTTGCTGACTGCTATCAGGCAAGTTTTTCTCGGTCCTCGGGTCACGCATGACACGTCCCTGCAGCTACTCGCCCTTACTCAGGGGTCACTCTCGGTTAGCCAGTATGCCGTCCGTTTTCGGACACTGGCGTCCGAGTTGGAATGGTCCGACAAGGCCCTAATCGCCGTTTTTTGGCGAGGTCTAGCGGAGCATGTGAAGGATGCTCTCTCTACTAGAGAGATTCCCACTAGCTTGGAAGAGCTAATCTCAGTCACCTCACGCATCGATCTCCGTTTTTCGGAGCGCGGTATGGAGCGAGCTCACTCTAAGCGCAAATCTGTTTCTGCTCCCAAATTTTTTGTACCCCTTGAGCTAGACGAGCCAGAAGTTCTACCTCCTGAGCCCATGGAGGTGTCTCGCACTAACGTTAATACAGACTCTGACCAGGAATCCATCTGCGGTTGTCACCATGTCTGTGCGGTTTCTCCAGAAGCCGGCTCCCCACAAAGGTTGGAGTCTGAACCGGCTATTGAGACCTTTGTCCCTCCTCATCTCAGGGCTCAGGTGCTCGCCTAGGCACATGCGCCTAACACGCACCACCATCGGGGCTATATGCAGGTCTCAAAACTGTTGGCTGGTGCGTATTGGTGGCCCCATAGAGCTCGGGACATAAAAAAATTTATTCAGGCTTGCACCTTTTGTGCTCAGTCTAACCGTCCCAGGCAGACTGTGGCGACATCTGCCGACACGCGGCGGCGTGCCTCGGTCATTCCCGCTCCTGCCATCTACCAGGTGTCCCTCTTGAAACCTGGTGACCTCGATTCCACTGATGCTTTCCAGGTGTCACGGGTTACTGTAACACCTACCTGGACACCAAGCTCGCCCTCGGACGAGTTTGAGCCCTGTGCCACCGTAGGGCACGGGTCAGTCGCCCGGAAGGCTCAGGGAGGAGGGGGCCTTAGGAGGGGGGGTAATGTTAGGAATCTGTGTCCTGCCATACTTATGCAGAGATCCAGATCCTCACATTTGTCTCCAGAGGCTAAGTCCTTTCAGCCAGCTTCTGAGCATGCTCCTGGAATGAGCTCCCATTGGAGTTCAGGAGTCAGGTGCTCAGGTCCTGCTCCTGATTCCATTGGCTTAGCTCAGGGCTCTGGAGATTTCTGGCAGGTCCTGTACGCTATAAAAAGTGCGCATGGCCGCTATGCCATGCGCTAGTATTTTCATACTGCTGCTGTATGTATGGTGATGGATGCTTGGACTGGTGGCTGACTTATTATGAAACCCCTTCCCTCTGATATTACGACTGTGTGAGTGATTGGGCAGCCGCCAGTAGCAGCGCTAGCGTCAGTGCACTCCAGCTATACGTTCTCAGCAGCTAGCGTCCTGCATCGCACCAGCGAGATTGCGGTGTCTTCTCTGTGGCTCCGTTCACACCGCGCTGCGGTTGCAGTTTTTCCGCGTCTGCAGTTGCGACGCCTCCTGTCTGATTTCACGGTAGGTCTAGAGGGAGTAGTCCTGCTGCTTAAGGCTACTTCTGTGACTATTTATACCGTGACAGTTTCGTTGTTAGTCTGTGTCCCCGAACAGACTTAGCGTATCACTTTATTCTTTTGTCTGCAGCTCTGTGAGCATAACAGAGCTCACTTCTGTGCACTTAGGGTGCAGTTAACCCCGTGCACATTACCGCCATAGTGCTCTGCCTCTCTAGCAGCGGTTATATCACCTGCCGCACGGTTGACCCAGGGCGGCGAACACGTTTATTTATATTTTTTTAAGCGTGTTCCGCCGCCGTAACACTTCTCGGGCAATGTGCCCTGGTAAAACAAATTCAAATAAGGGGGCGCAAACCCCCCGGTTAGACAGGGGCAGACCTATAGAAGGGGGGTTCCAATGTATTTTGTGACGCCACCCGAATAGCGGTGACGTCACTGGCAGAGGAGGAGGATCCACAGCGCAGCAGAGCCCAGCGGTCTGTGGGGGGAACTTCCACAGCAGTGTGTCCAAAGAAAACACACACAAAAGAGATCCCCAACCCCCCAGTCCACAAGGGGCAGCACCAAAATAAGAGTTAAAACCAGTCTAGTTCAAATTTGATCACAGGAAAAAAAACGCTTATAGCGGTGACATCACTGAGAGGGAGGGAGATGGCGCCTGCAGCGGTCTCAGTCCAAGTCTTCACCTGCGATGTGCCCAGTCTAAACAAAATTAAAAGGGGGGTGAGAACCCCCCTGTTGGGTAGGGGCACACACACAGAAGGTCCCAGAAGGTGTTTTGATATGTTTTATGATACCCACCGATTAGCGGTGACGTCACTGGAAGGCAAAAGATGGCACCCAGAGAAATTTCTGACAGGATCTTCACCCCCGCTGTGCCAGGGTATAACACAGTCAAAAGGGGGCTAAAACCGCCTGGTTGAACAGGGGTACATCCAGAGAGGGTCCAAGAGGAAATCTTCCAATAAATTGGCGCAATATCAAAATAACGAAAATGTCACTGAAAATTGATAAAAGCTCCAAAAGTCAAAAAAATTGTGGGAAAATTAATATAAATCCACACCAATGTGATGAAAGGTGAAAAATAAAATATTTCTAAAGAAAAACGAGGCAGTCTGTGAGTCTTTTTTACCTCAGACAGGATCTCTCACAGTGACACGGCATCAACCGACGCCATTTTAGCAGGCCACAGTCTTCGCCACAGGATAAAATGTCCTAGGTATATCCGATTTTGACAGGAAACGTCTTAAAACATGCCAAACAACTTGCTGAATAAAAGTAAGTATGAATGAGAGCGAAAATTTAGAAATATAGTTGTGTAGTCAGAAGCTGTAGAGGGTTACCTTAGGAGCAAGCACGCAGTGCGACTTACATCACCACGCCCCCTTTGTGGTCTTTCTAGAGATTTACCTTACTGGTCACCTCTCCAGCTTCTTTGCTCCTCACTGTCACCCATCCAGTCCTCGTTGCATCACCTGATCACTGCTGCTCGGGCTGAAATTCCAGGGCCTCTAATGCTGAACTGGGATTTTTGACCTTGATGAGGCCTGAGGGGGTTCTGTGCAAGCGCATGAAAGGTCACAAAATCATGACATCACAACATTTTATGTAACCTTTAGCGCCCAAGAGCTGAACTATCTCAGGCCTCTTCAGAGTCAGAAGTTCTGGCACAGTGTGAGAAGCCCAGGGATTTCAGTGCAAGTGCATCAGAAGATGCGACAAGGAGTGGACGGGTGACAATGAGGAGCAGAGGGACCGGAGATGTGTGCAGTAAAGTGAGATTAAGGATTTTTTGGAACCTTTTGATTGCTCTTTACTAGTTATGAGCAGACCTGTAGATGTTCTGGTCTGTCGGGTTCAGCCGAATATTAAGAAAAAGATTGCTTCGGAACGCGGACCCCATTGAAATGAATGAGGAGCCCGAACATCTAGCGTTTCTCACGCTGTCACCTATAAGACAGAGCTCGGCGGTTCCCACTCTGTCACACAGTTGACAGCGTGTGAGTCAAAGTATATGGCCGGCGGTAAAAAGGTTACTGCTGAGAGAAAGCTGAGAGAAAGCTGATGGCTTAGGGCTGATATTAATATTCTGGGAAGGAGCCAATAGCCAATATCCCAGGCTATTAATATCAGCTCACAGTTGTTTCCTTAACCTTTGCTAGTTACTATAGGGGAGACCCACCCACCAAAATATGATGTGGGGGTCACCCTATATTTACTAATCAGCAAAAGCTAAACAAGATGGCAACAGACTGATATTAATAGCCTAGGAAGGGACCATAGATATTGGCCACCTACCAGACTAAGAATTTCAGCCCACAGCAGCTCCAGAAATGGAGCATCCATAAAAGGCGCTAATTCTGGTGCTTAACCTCACTCTTCCCACTTGCCCTGGTGTGGTGACACGTAGGGTAATAGCTGTGGGGTGGATTTCAGCTGTTTTATGGCCGCTGGCATCAAACTAACAGGTTAGTAATGGAGAGTCATCAATAAGACACCCCTATTACTAACCCCATAGTCAAATTTAATAAAGACATATAGAGTAAAGTCCGTTAATGAAAATAAAAACACAAAGTCCTTTATTTGAAATAAAAACTTCTCTACACTCTTTTGCCCATTTATTCCAAAAAAATAAAAAAGCAACGTTATACTCTCCTTTCAGCTGATAATCCATTAATAGCCATGTCCCATGACAATCTGAATGATTTGATTAGCGATCACATCAGTGAAGCGACCGCTCACCGCGCCAGTCTGCGAACTCGGAGCTGAGCATGAGAACGCGGATGCAGTGAGCGGCAGTACCCTTAATTATATAACCCGCCGGTCACTCACAGCCGTGTTCTCACAATCCCGCGGTGTATCCTGATGTCATCACTCAGCAATGTATCCAGATGTAGCAGAATTGGACCTTGTTGTGGGACATATGGATTATCAGCGGACAGGTGAGGAATATTGTGCTTTTTTTATTTCTATAAGAAAAATAAAATATTGTATTGAACAACTGAAATTAATTATCTTTTTGATGACATTCTAATTTTGTGAGAAGCACCTGTATATCACATATCTCATGCTGTTCTTTGGAGTCTTTATTTGCATTATGTAACTTGCATGTTTCAACTTTTTGAGATCTGAAGGATTGCCTGCTATTGAGTATATGCAAGACAAAATTTTTTATGGGAAATGGTATGCAAATTTGGCTGTCCTCCAGGAAAAAAATACCAGATGTTCCTGAGTTTTTAGCCCATGTAAGTACAGAGCGCTGTACTGGATGAGATGCCTAAGAAGTATCTCACGTTGAGTACTGGTTCTCATTGCAACAACCTCTGGTGAATTGTTTTAAGGCAGCGTTCTCCTTTAAAGGGAATTTGTAATATGTAATTTGAGGGCAGATTGAGGTATGGGCTGAGACACTGATTTCGGCAATGTGTCACTTATTAGGATCTGTTCTGTTTCAATACAATGAGTGTTTTATCAGCAGGAGATTATCACTGCTGGACTAGATCCCACATGCCTCCTGGTCCAACCAAGCCTCAGCGGTGATTAGCAGTTTTTTTCAGTATACAATGTACACAGAAAGCTGCCAATCATTGGTGTGGGCGGGGTTAGCTTTCTGAGCTCTGCTACAAGCTAAATCTAAAAAGTGTGATTGTGTCACAACTGCTGCACCCAACAAACTAAGTGATACATTGCTGGAATCAGGGTCACTTTCCCTACATTATGCTGCTCTCAGATGAGGCTGCAAATACCTAGTGATAGATTCCCTTTAAGAAGACAGTAGGCCTCTTCGTGGTTGGCTTTCATTATAAGAAATGTTTCACTTTTGATGAAAAATCTCATTCCCCTTTTCTTGGCAAAAGAATTGTATATTTTATTTGTGTAGGATATGATTTTAATCATACTCACCTACCGCAATCTGCCAATATGTCTTATGCAAGCCAATTCTCAGTGATAGACATGCTGCCAATGAAATGTCATGTTTACCAAGATAAGAAGAACATTATGGCCGTGAATATTTAATACACTGCATAACATCTGAGACAAGTGAAATGAGCAGACAATTTGGCAGGGGACTTGTGTTGGCTGACTCTCTGCTCTTGAGGATTGTGTGCCAGCTGTAGCCTCTGACTCAAAAACCAAAGGTTTTACAGGGAAGAATATCCCAGAAAGTCATTAGTGCATTTTTTTGTATAATTGTTAATCTTCTACACTTCACTTTCCTCTTGATGGTTGACACGGAATTAAAATGTCTTATCCATTCTTCCCAAAATGCACTTCCAAATAATTAAATTATTTCTATTTATTAGTAGTTTTTATTTTTTGGGTTTTAAACATAATACAGAGTTTGGTACATTTGACATAGAATATATATTCACAACAGAACATGGGAAGCAGAACAGAAGTTGAACACAACATTAGACATACTTCCATTTCATTTGAAAAAATTAATTCAAGCTCCAGCACCTATACTGCCGAGAGAATTAATAGAGCATGTCACGGCCGGGTTTTACAAGCAGTCAAAGAGATGGGTGGGACTGGCTGCTCACATATCCCACCCCCGAGGCGTGCTATGGGAGATAAAATGGAGAACAGTTTTGTCATTCAGTGTCTGTGACTGGAGGCAAGGAGACCTCCAGTGTGTTTGCTAAAGGACACTAAACTGAGCGGGCGGACCCTCTCTACTATATGGACTGTTTACTTTCTGTTTTTTCACTCTGTAGCGGAAAAGGCTGTCTTTTTGTTTTGCTTATGCTGAGCAGTTTATGAAGTTTAATAAACCAGCCTGGACATTTTGATGAATCCACTTCCCGTGCCTACCTCAACCGCAGCTGAGTGAGTAGAATGAGCAGCAGCGCACAAGAATTAACCACTATTCCATTCACATGGGCTTTTTTAGAGCCCAGTCATCAGAATTAGTGGGGATTCCAGTAGTCAGACCCCTGGCAATTGCAAAATTATCAACAATCCCAAAGATAGGCAATAAATTTGAAACTTGAGAATGCCCCTAAAATTCTTTGAAATTACTCTTTATTACTAATCTTCCACTCTGATTCATCAAGATGGACAATTTTTTTCACTAGTGTTGATGAGAGGGAGTGGTGAAGTCATCCATTCCTGCCTCTCCATGAATCGGGAGCGTCTGACTAACGGTATGTGCTTTTTTGCACCACACCAGGAATCTTACACCAGTCCCCTACTAGTGTAAGATTTGTGGCGTAAGTATCGCGACAGTTCGTCATGAATTAGAAGAGCCATAGCAAACCTCTGTCATGCCCAGCTGTGCATATTTTGGCTGGGATAAACTGGCGTGAGAACTCCAAAAGTGAAGAGAAAACAGCTGCACTCTGGGAAATTTTGATTTTCAATGCAAAAAATTTTTTATTGAAGACACCACAGGGGAATAGCGCGTTGAGGTAACGTTTCGACCCTATGTCAGGTCTTTTTCAAACCTCACTAGAAAAGACACATATATTAAATATATTAAACAAAAAAATGAAAAATGAAATGGTAATAGGACAAATGGAAAAAAGGACAAATGGAAAAAAGGGAAGTGAAAAAATGAAAGAAATGAAGTACAAATATTGATAATAGAAATTAAAAACATTGACAAAATAAAAATAATAAAAATTGAAATAAAATATAATAATATAATAATGATGAAAAGATGAAATGATGAAGATGAAAAAAATGGAAAAAAATATTAAAGGAAAGTAAAGCGACCCTGTACATGATGATTTTGTACATAGTGTAAATATGTAATTGTGTAAATATGTATATCTGTTTAAACTTCTACAGAGTTTGTACATTTTTGTGATTATCACTGTATATAGCCTAATGTCAATCTTTGTATGTGTCTATCCTAGTGAGGTTTGAAAAAGACCCGACATAGGGTCGAAACGTTACCTCAACGCACTATTCCCCTGTGGTGTCTTCAATAAAAAAATGTTTGCATTGAAAATCAAAATTTCCCAGAGTGCAGCTGTTTTCTCTTCACTGGATGACCTTCTGGACTAAGTTCCAGGTTCAGCTTGCACCTACAACATATCCACAGAGTGCACGCTTTGTCTGTATCAGAACTCCAAAAGTGACAAAAACGTTTTTGCAAAACAGTTTTCAAAGCAATTAACTCCAGAATTCTAACTAAATTGCTTTGATGAATCAGGGCCTTAGCATATATTTGCACTGTTGATTAGTATTTTTTATGTATAGTCTATATTTAAAAATCACACTTATTAGTAACTTTGTAAATAAATTTAATTTTACCTTATACTATAACTTATGATAGAAAAGGAACCAGAACAAAACCCCCCACTCTCTTCCTCATGTTAAATGGATACACACTGGAGAAGACCATCAGCTATACCTACCTCGGTCTGGAGCTAAGCCAAACCAGGAGCCTCAAGCAAGCAGCAGAGGTCGTGAAATGAAAAGCATGCAGAACCTTCTACACCATCAGAAGACAATTGTACCACCACGAACCATGGTGAGATTCTGGCTTAAGATCATTGGCAGCATCATCATCCCTATACTGCTGTACGGCAGTGAGTTACCCAGACCAGACAAAGTGGGATCTCAGCCCAACCAAAGTCTTCCACCAGGAGTTCTGCAAATATCTTCTCCAGGTTCATCGCAGCACCTCAAATAAAGCATGTCAGGCAGAGTTTGGCCGATTCCCCATATGGATCACCCCCAAGGCTGTGAGGTTCACTCTGTACCGGGCCGGTGTCTTAAAGGGGAAGTGTCGCGATGGCAGTGACCCGGTCCGTGGCCCTGGGTGTCCATGTAAAACAGGTGGAATTGAATAAAGTTTATAGTTAGATAATTTGTGACGCCACCTGTGGTACTCGGCAATGAAAGTGTTAAGCCGACGCTGCAGTGCAGATCCTCTGGGACAGATGGTGGGATGCAGCAGAGGTGTAGCAGCTCTCCACAGGTAGAGCTGTAGTCCCAAGGCAGTTACAGTAGATGTAGAGGTAGGTGATGTAGTATTTAGACACAGAGATGTAGCAGTGCTGAATGGGTTGCAGGAAGGGTTCAAAGAACACGACAGAGTGCAGTTTCTTTTACCTTTTACTGTGCTTTGTAGGTGCAGTCCAGGATTCAGATCACAGATGGTACAGGAGTTGATCGGCCTGGAAGCAACTTAAGAATCTCTCTATGCAGATGGGTTGTGTAGTCTCCTTTCTAGCGCTAATGTTAAGTACCTGTAGTTATGGATCACACTCAAGTTCCTCTTTCATGCTCTCACTTAGAACTCCACTCGCATGACAGGCAGTTGTAGCCCTCTTTCTCTCTGGCTCACACACCTTGCTGCTGTGCCGTCGAGTCTTAGGTGGGAATAAAGTGGTCACAATGCAACTTCTATTCCCCCGATTTCTGCTGTGGGACCTTCAGTATCCACACAGCCTCGGACACCGGGGTCCGGTCAATGCTCTTCAGCTTAGGGGTGAGATTAACTCCAGCTCAGTCCCCAGCTCGTCTCCACATGTCCACACACTTCCCTTTCTCTGCACCAACTCACTAACTTCCTTCCTCCTGACCACAGAGAGCAGCTCCTCAGCAGTTAGGTTCAGAGCTCCCTCTGCTGGCCTAGAGTAGGAACTGTGCTGTGTGCTGGAATTACCTGATAGAGAGACCCTTTCATTGCTTGCAATCATATCACACTCCCTAGGAGGGAGGTAATGCAACTGTGGCGACCGTACTCCTGGTTCACCACACATATACCTCACTATACAAAAGAGGGCACTATCACACCAGGTGCACATACAGAGCAGCAACCCCAGCTCCCACCATAATAAAGCCCTGCTGAGAAGGAACCTAGAGAAAGCCAGGAAACCTGGCAGCCAGTGAAGCCAAGGTCAACAACACACCCTGACAAAAGATCAGGGAGCTGCAAGAAGCGAAGCATAAAGATATGAAAAAGTGAATTAGAGAACACCCAGAAGCTCACCATTTACAGGTCACTGCGAAGGTACTACACTTTGGCCCCATATCTGGAGAGGTTACGCCACCCCAAAGACAGGCAGACCTTGAGTCACGACAGACTGAGTGCGCACAGCCTAGAGATGTAAACAGCAGAAGCAACAGAGATATAAGCTGTAGTAATGTGTAGGAGGAACATATGTCACCATGGAGCAGGTAGACCAACAGTGAAAGGGGAGGTTTATTTACTGGGAGTAATACTGGTACACACACAATATAACAGAGAAAATGCTGTAAAAGGTTATATCAGAAACTGGAGAAATAACAGAGGTGCAAAACAACAGAGAGTTATTCTCTTATGGGGAAGAAACTTATCAGTTCCTGGAGGTCTTGATTGCAGAGATCACTCTTCTCCCACGTAGGCACCAAGGCACAAGCGGTGCTTGATGTCCTCTGTCTCTGGGGTCCTAGATATAGTCCAACTGGCGTATGGGGGGTTAAAGTGGGAGCCCAAGGGGTATGTGGATGGCGGTATCCCCCTGTACTCAAGGTCCTTCCCTCTGCTGCGGCAGCGGCGTTCTCTCACCAGGGTCAGGGGCACTGCCTGGGACAGTCTCTCTTGGCAGGTCAGTGTCACATTACGGTATGTCCCTTGGTCATAGGGAAGTGTCTCAGGGTAAGGCAGGGTCTCACTGCAGGGGAGCATCTTGTCAAGGCACGCGGTCTGTCGGTGTGACAAAGTCTCTAACAGGAGGGGAGCGACCAGCCCTCCAAGCGGTGCAGTGACAGGCTTCTCATACTCAGTCTCGTGCTCAGTGCTCACCGCCTGTGTCTGTGGTCCCTCAGTGTTCAGTCACTGCACCCGTCTCCTCTCCTCTCCTGTGTCAGCGTCCTCTCTGCTCCCGTCCCTGCGCAGCAATGCTGAAAGCGCGCAATTCTCCCACTCCCAGTCCTGCCCTCTTCCTGTTTCTGGTTCTAGTACAGTTCCCTAAAGCATCCCCCGGGGAACCTAATGCCCTGCTCGATGGTTCCGGGCACGGAGCAAGGAAGGCAACTCTCCCTCGGCTCCTTCGGTGCTTCACCCCCTTACATTCCCCCTCTCTGTGAGCTCGCCATTCCACGGGCGAGAGTTTCTGGAGATTTTGCTGACAATCATCCAGACCTCATTCAATTTGCTGCCAGATGAATTCGTCCTGATTGTAGCATCTGGGGGATCGTTCAGAACGTCTCAGATCAGTGGAGGTTGTGGAATCAGCCACCTGAAAAGTGGAAGTTGGAGCTTCCTCAGTTACTTCCGTCGTTTCCGGCACCAGCCCAGTTTCTGGGTCTCCCTGAAGGAGTAGAGAGTCTCCATCTTCTTCGTCCTCAGGAATGAACACGGGTTCAGCCACCGGGGGCGCTGGGACAGATGGCACCACTGGAGGATCTTGAGACAAACAGGGATGCAGCATATTACGATGCAATGTACGAGTGGGGAGTTCTTCACCTGTTTCAGGCTGAACTTCGTAGACGGGTCCCCGCCTACCGAGCCGTCGCTTCACCCTATACGGGCTCTTCTCCCACCGACACTCCAATTTGCTGTTAGGGTGCTTCTCTCTGACTAAGACTCGATCCCCTGGTCGTAGGGCTGTCCCCTTCTAGGGAGGGACCTACGGGTGTTCCAACCCTTGGAGCCGGTTCTGCACCAACCGTTGAATGGTGCATAGCCGGCGGCGATGTTCTCGAACCCAGGAGTACACCCCCGTCCACGGGTAGTCCTCCTCGGGCTCTAACGCCAATTCAGTCAGTCCCTCCCCGGGTCGGTCGAAGGACAGTGAATAGGGCGTGAACCCTGTGGTACTGTGTTGACGGTTATTGTATGCCCACACCAATTCGGGGACGGACTCAGTAAAGCGTGCTTTCTGATCTTCTTCAAGTGTCCTCAGCATCTTGATCAGGATGCGGTTGAATCTCTCACTAGCTCCGTTCCCCTGTGGATGGTAAGGGGTGGTCCGAGACTTATCAATTTTGTACAAGTGATGCAACTCCTCCATCACCTTTCCCAGGAAGCAGGCTCCTTGATCCGAATGGTTTTGCTTGGGACACCCGTACACTTGAATGAAATGTTTACAGATAGCATAGGCCGCAGATTCGGCAGTCTGGTCCCGAGTAAGTGTGACCACAGCAAATTTGGAATAGTGGTCGATCATCACCAGACAATGTTCATAGCCCTGCAGTGCTGGGCCAATCGTCAAGTAGTCTATGGCCAGTAACTCCATGGGTGCAGAGGACCTCACCGTTTCTGTAGGGGCTCACTGTTCCTGCGGCTTAACTAGTTCACAATTTCGGCACTGCTGACATACTTTCTCCACGACGGTCCTCATGTGGGGATGATAGAACAACCATTGCAGCCACTGAAATGTTTTTTCCGTCCCGAAGTGTGCTCCCTTCACGTGTGCTTCTTTTGCCACCTGTTCTACCAGGGACGAGGGGATGATCGTTTGCCAAACGAAGCTCAGTTCAGATTGCAGGTACACTTTCCTGTACAAGATTCCATCCCGTAGCTGTAGCCGCTCCCACTGGCGCAACATTTTCAACATCTCAGGGGGCATGGCTGCCCGCTCACTCTGGCCGGGCACCTGTTCGGTTACGAGCCACCGCCTCAGCTGGGCTATCTCTCGATCTTCTTGCTGTATCCGGACCCACTCATCACGGGGTTGTTCCAACAAATTCTCGGGTGTACTTCCTTGAGCTGTCTCCCGCGTCGCTGCCACCATCCCGGCAGTCCCTCCAAATTCTGGAACCTCTATAGCCTCCAACTCTTCATCCCGGCTGGGCGTTGGCGGGCGATAATCTACTCGAGAAAGGGCATCTCCTGTAGGAGATCCTGTACCGGAATTTTGCCATTCGTGCTACCCACATTGTTCTAAGGCCCCTAGCTTTGCTGTTTCGAGGTAGGCCAACGGATTGTTATCCGTACGCACGTGGACTTCCGAGCCGGCCAAATACTCTGCAAACTTTCAGTCATCACCCACACCAGCGCCAACAACTCCAGCTTGAATGAGCTGTAATTTTCCGGATTTCTTTCTGAATCATGTAAGGAGCGACTGGCGTATGCGATGACACGCTCCTTCCCGTTCTGCATCTGTGAGAGTACTGCCCATAGTCCTTGTAGACTTCAGTCAGTGTGCAAGACGAACGGCTGCGTGAAATCAGTGTAGGCCAATACCGGGGCCTCAGTCAGGGCCTTCTTCAGGGCCTGGAATGCCTTCTCCTGTTGCTCTCCCCAGTGTACGTTCCTGTTCTTCGCACATTAGGGTACTCCTTTCTGCAATTCCAGGAGGGGGTTTGCGATGCAGGTAAAATCCTTCACAAAGCGCCGGAAGTATCCTGTGAGTCCCAGGAACGCTCGTACATCCTTCATGGTTTTTGGGGTCGGCCACTCCTGCACCGCAGCGATCTTCTCCTGCGAGGGCTTCACTCCCTTGGCGGAGACCACATGCCCCAGATAGTCAATTTGAGTTCGGAAAAGGTGGCCCTTCTGGGGTTTCACCTTCAAGCCATATTTTTGTAGCCGACACAGAACTTGCTCCAGTCTCCGGAGATGTTCTTCAACGGTGGGAGCAAAGATGATTATATCGTCCAGGTAAATCAGGGTGGCTTCGAAGTTAAGGTCCCCCAGACACCGCTCCATGAGATGCTGAAATATACCCGGGGCGTTGGCCAGCCCGAAGGGCATGCGGTCGAACTCAAATAGTCCCATCGGGAGAATGAAGGCCATCTTGGCTCGGTCTTGTTCAGACATGGGTACTTGCCAGTACCCGCTGGCCAGGTCCAGTGTGGAAAAATATCGGGCATTTCCCAGTGCTGACAGGGTCTCCTCTATCCATGGTAGTGGATATGAATCTTGCACTGTGCAACCGTTGAGCCGGCGGTAATACACACAGAGACGTAGAGTTCCATCTTTTTTCTGCACCAAGACGATGGGGGCAGCCCACGAGCTCTGGCTCTCACGGATCACTCCCTTCTTCAGCATCTGTGACAGCATTCCCTTAACCTCCTGATACATTTGTGGGGGTATCTGGCGATATCTCTCCCGTATCGGTGCCGCGTGCCCAGTGGGTATCTCATGGGTATTGGCCGTCGTGCGCCCAAAATCATCATCATCCTTTGCGAACACTTCCTGATACTCCTCCAGCAAGGCCTCCACCAGGGGAACCTGATGAGAGGGCATTTCTGAGAGTTCCGCCCACATTTGCTCTAGTATCCGTCGGCCTTCTTTTAACACACGGGGATCTGGGGCGACCTCCGCTTTCACCGTCACCAACCATGGGTCTTCCGCTTTGGCAGTCAACTGCACTATTTCTGAGGGTACCAGCTCATCTGGTATGCCTGGAATGTGGGCCAATTCTGCTCTGGGAGCCAGGGTCACATCAGTCTCTCCCAAGTTCATACAGCGCACGAGGACGGTGCTGTTCCGCACAGTGGCGAGGGTCCGTGCGACTAGTATCCCTGACAGCAATTGGTCAGCTGGGCTAGGCTCCACCTGCACCTCCGCTCCTTCTAGTGGGACTCCTGCTCGCACCGGCAGGGGAAGCACGGTCTGTCCAGGGGGTAGCACTCGGTTCACAGAAGCAGGGATGATGACTTTGCCTAGTTTTTTTTCGCCGCTGCAGATTTCCCAGACCCGTGCTGCCCGGATCAGTTGTTGAAAGACCTTCTTCTGTGGGATCTGGTCACTCCACTGTCGTAAGAATTGATCTGGGGACTCGTTGAGCAGTAGGCTTCCGAGGTCTTTAAGCACTTCATGCCCAGGGTTACAGTATGATCCCGAGCGGCTTCTCCATCTACCAATACTACTCCTTTTCTCCCCACATCTTTTCCACAGACTTCTATGTTCAGCCACACCACCCCTGCGACCGGGATGGGTAGGTGATTGGCCGCCGTAAGTTTAATGACTGGGCCCCACTCAGGCGGCAGCGCCTCTGTGAAGTGTCTACGAAAAAAAAACGGTGCTCTCTTGTGAACCGGTGTCTACCAGGCATCGCACAGCTCTCCCGTTGATTTCGGCCCAGACCAAGGGGCACATGGAAACAAGGCTGGTGGAACTATTTTCACTCCTCCTCTGTTCTTCTCACTCCGGATGGTGTCCCTCGCACTCAGAGCCCCCTAGTTTAACGGGAGCCGCGGTGATGGTCGGCTCCGCTGGGGACACAACCGGGCAATATGACCGGGCTCTCCACAAGTATAGCATGTGAGAGGGCGTCTTCTCGGGGTAGCTGTAGCTTCTCTTCGGGGAACAGCTCCTCTTCCCCGCATCGGTGATTCAGCCCCTTTGCCTGGGTTCTCCTGGAAGTCGCCATTTCTTCTCGGAACTGACTGATCTCCATCCTCAGGTCTTCCACCCATCGGGGGACTTTGTCTTCAGTGCTAGTTGCCTCCCCGCTCCGCACCTTTCCCACCGAGCCTGTCACATCCTGCTCTTGCTCGCGCGTGCGCGCCTCACTACCTACCCTACTTCAGAAAAGGTCATGCCTGGCTTCACCTGCAGGCGCTCTCGCATAGCCTGCTTCATCATTCCGTCACGTAACCCCGTCACCATCTGGTCTCTGAGCACCACGTCTACTGACCCTACACCTACCCCGTCCTTTCTTTTGATAGCAGTGTGAAGCTCTTGTAGGGCGTTCATAAACTGGGTCACGGTCTCCCCCTCTCTTTGCACCCGATGGAACAGTTGCATCCGTAGTTCCCCTATGTCAGTGGGGTCCCCATGTGTCTCCTCTAGGATACGTAACACTTTCTGCAAAGTATTTCTTTCTAGGGGGGGTCTATGCAAGACAGAGTCCCATGCCTCCCCCTCTAGGGCCATCAAGGCTATTTCTGCCTCTTGTGCTGGGGCCAAGGGGTGCATCCGCAGTAACCACTGAATTCTCTCTGTCCAGTTCCATAACGTCACATTGTTCCCTGTAAACCTCGGCAGAATATTCAACAAGGCTCCCAAGGAGATGCTAGTCTTGGGGCCTTCCCTGACTGCTTGGTCCGCTCTGTCCGTGTCTTCGTGTGACATCCTGCCGACTACACCAAGTGTAGTAACGTGCGGGAGGAATATATGTCACCATGGAGCAGGCAGACCAACAGTAAAAGGGGAGGTTTATTTACAGGGAGTAATACTGGTAAACATACAATATAACAGAGAAAATGCTGTAAAAGGTTATATCAGAAACTTGTGAAATAACAGATGTGCAAAACAACAGAAAGTTCTTCTCTTATGGGGAAGAAACTTATCATTTCCTGTTGATCTTGACTGCAGAGATCACTCTTCTCCCACGTAGGCACCGAGGCACAAGCGGTGCTTGATGTCCTCTGTCTCTGGTGTCCTAGGTATAGTCCAACTGGCATATGGGGGGTTAACCTGTGAGCCCAAGGGGTATGCGGATGGCGGTATCCCCCTGTACTCAAGGTCCTTCCCTCTGCTGCGGCAGCGGTGTTCTCTCACCAGGGTCAGGGGCACTGCCTGGGACAGTCTCTCTTGGCAGGTCAGTGTCACGTTACGGTATGTCCCTTGGTCACAGGGAAGCGTCTCAGGGTAAGGCAGGGTCTCACTGCAGGGGAGCATCTTGTCAAGGCACGCAGTCTGTCGGTGTGACAAAGTCTCTAACAGGAGGGGAGCGACCAGCCCTCCAAGCGGTGCAGTGACAGGCTTCTCATACTCAGTCTTGTGCTCAGTGCTCACCGCCTGTGTCTGTGGTCCCTCAGTGTTCAGTCGCTGCACCGGTCTCCTCTCCTCTCCTGTGTCAGCGTCCTCTCTGCTCCTGTCCCTGCGCAGCTCTACTGAAAGCGCGTGCAATTCTCCCGCTCCCAGTCCTGCCCTCTTCCTGTTCCTGGTTCTAGTACAGTTCCCTAAAGCATCCCCCGGGGAACCTAATGCCCTGCTCGATGGATCCGAGCACGGAGCTAGGAAGGCAACTCCCCAACGGCTCCCTTGGTGCTTCACCCCCTTACAAAGCCGCGAGATAACAGACTGCGCCAGCACTGCCAGCAGGGGGCCCTGAAGGACAAGGCGCACTTCCTGCTGCACTGCAACAAATACTCAGCAATGAGGGCCTCCTCCCTCCAGAGACTCTTCACTCACATGCCAGACTTCCCATCCATGGACGAGGAGAGGAAACTCTGTATCCTGCTGGGAGAAGAGGCGTCAATGGTGGCGATCACAAGTCATAAGCTGAGAGGAACATAAGACCCCCAAAAGGACTATTACTGCCCAAATTGTACCTCCCAACATTCCATCCCCATAACCCCAATTTTCTTTCCTGTCACACTTATTTTCTCTTGCTTTGGCCACACTAATTGCAATTTGGTCCTGCCAATAAATCCTATTTGAATTTAATTAAATTGTTTAATGATGCAGAACTGTGATGAGCAATAAAGGCAACAGGGGTCTGATCGTAAAATAGGAAGTAAATGAATAGCATAAGCATTTTAACAGTGCCCCACAGAGACTGAGGCTAGCTACCGCCAGTCCAGTTAATATCTTCACCCGCAGCGTATAAGGGAGAGTATCCCCACAGAAGCAGCTTACAAACTTCACCCCCAGACCATGGGGCACAGTACCTCCACAGAAGCTGATTCAAATTTTACCCACAGAGCATGGGGGACAATATCCCCACATAAGATTACACTAAATTTCAGCCACAGAGCATGGGGGACGATACCCCAAATGTTCAAAAATTTATAATATGGATTTCTTTTTGCAGAAAACTGTTGTAGAGCGAAAATACAGGAGCGCTACTGGAGCACCCACCAGGGCCATGGGGGTACTCGGTACCGGGCCGGTTCTTAAGGGGATGTGTCATGGCAGTAGTGACCCGGTCCGTGGCTCTGGGCGTCCAATAAAAGTAATGGAAGGAGAAAATAATAGTTTATAAGGGATAATTCGTGACATCACCTATGGTATTCGACAAATAAGGTGTTAGCCGACGCTGCAGATTCAGTCCGCTGGGGCGGTTGTTGATGCTGCAGAGTTGGTTCAGCTTTCCACAGGCAGAGTTGGGCCCCAGGGCAGTTGTAGTGATATGATTCAAGATGGTGGTAGTGGTGGTAGTGCAGGGTAGATGAACTGAGGACACAGCAGGGTGCAGTTGTAAGGTTCAGCCAAGACCATAGTCGTGGCCGAGGACTCCGGGGCAACGGAGTCCTGGCCTCCCCTCACATAGACATGACAGTTTTCTGTCAGCATACCTGTCGCTTTCTCCAGCTCATTCTCAGGGCTTTCTGTTATGCGCTGCACATTCTCCTCAGATTATGTGGAACAAAGTCACAGTCCTGTTCAATACTTGAACAATCAACTTTACTGTTTCCTTTACACAGCGCATACATATTCACTCCAGCATGAGCATCAGGGTTGGCAATGGACGTTATCCTCTGTCCCTGTCTTTCCCTCTCTCCTACTAAGCTCGCTTCCGGGACATGCACAATACACGCTGGCCCGTTGCCCCCGTTTGCTCAAAGTCAAGTGTGTTCAGTTCAGTTCCATTTCAAAAAAACAAACCATATAAAGTAAAAGATTTGCTGAAACTATGTTTCCATCACAAGACCAAAATTATCATTCCAAGTTATAGGATTTACCTCCCACGTTTCATGGTCTATTAGGCATATTCACATGAGCTATTAGACATGTGGCCAAGACAATTACGTGCATTGAGAAGCAATCTTAGAAAGCTTACCACTGGAATTAAAATCCTCGTCTCCTTACTGAATATTTATCAGTGTCCCTTTGGTCTCTGTGCAGGATTATATATTTTATACATTTACTTCATTTACTTTTAATTAGCCTCTAAATGAGTGGAATATATGAATATTTCTCACAGTTTACAACTGCTCTACATCTTGATTATTCTTTTTTTTCCCAGTTCATAACCAGGCATATTTTTTGTTTTGTTTTCATACATGCGATTTCCAGAGCTCTCATTCAGATAGCAGGTTGTAAATGTTTTTTTTCCTCATGATTTATTAGGTGTAACTTTTATGCACCGTATATACTCGTGTATAAGCTGAGATTTTCAGCCCATTTTTTTGGGCTGAAAGTCCCCCTCTCTGCTTATACACGAGTCATGTACCTGGGGGTCGGCGGGGGAGGGGGAGCGGGGGTGTCAGAGATCATACGTAGCCCCCTGACTTCTCCCACGGTCTCCCTTCCTGCCTTCAGCGGTCACTTGGTACCGCTCATTAAATTCATGAATATGCGCATATTCATGAGTGTAATGAGCGGTACCACGTGACCGCTGAAGGCAGGAAGGGAGACCGTGGGAGAAGCGGGACTACAGAGACCGCTCCAGGAGGGGGTAAGTATATCGATATTCACCTGTCCGGGGTCCATCGCTGCTCACCGGTGTCTGTTGTGTCCTGTGTCTTTGACGTTTAGGCAGCAGAGGGCACGGTGACGTGGTTAGTGCGCGCTGCCCCTCTGCTGGCTGGACAGTCACCGACACAGGAAACGGCAGACAGCGGTGAGAAGCGATGGACCCCGAACATCTCAGGTGCCGGGTCCTGAGCAGGAGAGGTGAGTATGGCATTTTTTTTGAAGCAGCAGCAGCATATGGGGGCATAATATATGGAGCATCTTATGGGGGCAGCATATGGGGTATATTCTATGGAGCAGCATATGGGGGCCTATTCTATGGGGCAGCATATGGGGTCATAGTCTATGGAGCAGCATATGGGGTCATAGTCTATGGAGAAGCATATGGGGGCATATTCTATAGAGCAGCATTTGGGGGCATATTCTATGGGGCAGCATATGGGGTATATTCTATGGAGTTGCACATGGGGGCATAGTCTATGGAGCAGCATATGGGGGCATAGTCTATGGAGCAGCATATGGAGCATATTCTATGGGGCAGCATATGGGGGCATATTCTATGGAGCATCTTATGGGGGCATATTGTATGGAGCAGCATATGAGGGCACAGTCTATGGAGCATCATACGAGGCATAATCTATGGAGCATTGTATGGGGCATAATCTATGGAGCATCTTATTGGGGCATAATCTATGGAGCATCTTATGGGGGCATAATCTATGGAGCATCTTATTGGGGCATAACCTATGAAGCATCTTATGGGGGCATAATCTATGGAGCATCTTATGGGGCCATAACCTTTATGGAGCATTATATGGGGCATATTATTCTATGGATCATCTTATGGGGGCATTATTAACCTTTGTGCAGCATTATATGGGGTGTACTTTGTATGGAGCATTTTATGGGGCCATCATGAACTTTATGGAGCATTATATGGTGCGTATTTTGTATGGAGCATCTTATGGGGCCATCATGAACTGTATGGAGCATTATATGGGGCTCCTAATTCAATATGGATATTCAAAAACATTTAACCTACTTATGTCTCAATTAATTTTACTTTTATTAGTATCTATTTTTATTTTTGAAATCTACCAGTAGCTGCTGCATTTTCCACCCTAGGCTCATATGCGAGTCAATAAGTTTTCCCAGTTTTTGTGGCAAAATTAGGGGGTCGGCTTATACACAGGTCGGCTTATACACGGTATATACGAAAATTTTTATTTTTGGTTATTGTTTCTTTGCTAATATCAGTGAAAATTCAAAAGAGAAAAGGGAAAAAAATTAGTCAATATTTCACTTTTTTATGACTTCAGAGGACCACTAAAATAATTGTTATATATTTTTTCCCTTTCCATAATAATCATTTTATTATATATATATATATATATATATATAATAAATATATATATATATACACATGGGTTACACTGATAACTTTCAACAATGAGATCAATTTGCTGTGTCGTAAGCTGTTTATGGACCATGGATCTTGCTGTAAAATACAAGTAAGAAAATGTCCGGAAACAACCTATTACAATGGCAAATTAGTTAATCTGACTGGATAATTCTGAACACATTCCCAATTATGAAGGAGTTCACACTTATGCAACCACACTAATGTTAGTTTTGTTATTTTTATTTGTCTCTCAAAATAATTTCAGTTTGGTTCTAAATTGAGGGTGACATTATGTGGGAAAAGTTCTTAGATATTCTTCTTGGTAGGATTTTTTTTTTACTTAACAGAAAACAAAAGCTGGTGTTTTAATGGGGTATGTAGACTTTTTTATTATATGTGTAAATGTGTGTGTATATATATATATATATATATATATATACTGTATATATATATATATATATATATATATATATTATACATATATTGTTATATTGTGGTAAGTTGATTCGCTCGGCTCCTCAAAGAGGTAGACACAGGAATCTTTTCTAATTAAAGTCCGGCTGGTTTATTGCAGTCCTCGTGTCCTCCATGCTCTCTGACATTGCTCTCTGGCTTAGGGTGGTTTCATACATCCAGATATTTCTGGTACCGGAAAACACGGTATCGGAGGTGTCCGTGTGGCAAACGTGTGCCGCATCAGTACCACACGGATGGCTGCCGGGGAAGTAGTGCTATAGTAAGCGCTGTTCCCCTGCATGTGGTGCTGAACACCGCTGTCATTCTCCCTGTTCTGCCGGCAATAGCGAGAACAGGGAAGAATGAATTTAAAAAAACGATGTGGGGTCCCCCTTATATTTTAAACCAACCTTACAATAGAAAGGTGACATTAACCCCTTATTACCTCACTTGCCACCACTTGATGACGTCGCGGTCTCTTATCAAAGGTCATTGTCGCAATGCATCACTGGGAACGGGAACTGCTGCGTGTATCGCTGAAGCCTGGTGATGCTGCGAGGGACATCGGAAGGTGAGAATATGACGATTTTTATATTTTAATTCTATTTTTTACAGGGATATGGTACCCAGAGTCCGGAGGACAGTCTCCTCTCCTCCAGACCGTGGGTACCATCCACAAATGTTCTGCTTACTTTTCGCATGTGGCAGAGCAATGCATTCCTATGTGTGCGGATTTTCGGGATTTTCCCGCGATTCCGCACAAAGAATGAGCATGCAGCGTATTTTTCCGCAATGCAATTCTGCCGCGGAAAAATCCACAACATTCGCACAGCATGTGCGGAATACCATAGGAATGTATGAGATGCTTTTTTTTTTCATTTTTGCTGCAAAAATCGCGCGTTTAAAATCGCCACGAAAACGCGAAAAAAACGCTACGTGTGAACACAGTCTTAAAGAGGTAGACAAAGGAAGCAAACTTTGTTCAGCACAAGGTAAAACAAAAAGTAACAAGTTCATACAATATTGCTGGTTAACCCGCATGGCTTACACTCTACTGTAGCTTGTTAGTCATTTAGCGAAGGCATTCAATCCAGATCTGCACACCTCCATACACACACCAGCTGTGAGACACAACAGGTCCCATTTTATCTAGTGAACCATTCCTAGGGGTGGAGATTTGGTAAGTAGCCATAGTCAACCTGTCATGGCACATTAACTCCTTTTGGTATTACGTCAGGTTTATCTAGTATCCACTATGTGTCTTAACAGCCACCTTACAATATATAGATAGATATTAATGATTATGAGGAAGATCTCATTTTGCTGTCAGTCTCTTACAGTTCCTTTTACTAAGGCCCAGACTTCCATTCATTACAGTGCCTCCCAAATGAGTTACTTCTATTATCTTTTCCATGTAAGTATCCACTGAAAAACAGCTAATAAAGCGAAGCCAAACATTTTAAAAAATATATATACTCTGCGCAGTCTGGACCCAGAGTGACGCATCCCCCACAGAGTGACGCAGACCCCCAGGAGATCGCGGTAATGCATAAGCACTGAACGCAAACCACGATCTCTGCAACACCTTACCTAACCCGATGTTGCTGTTGCCGGCAGGGTCTTGCATCTTCAGGTGACGTCTGGAGTGGGTCTGCAGTCCGCACTTACCGCCGCCATTTCCTTGAAGACACGCTGCAGTGTATTTTCAAGAACATGGCGGCGGAAAGCGAGTACTGCGCAGGAGCAGAGTCCGGCACTACAACACACCTAGAACAGGACAGCGCTGGACATAGGGAAGAAAGGTGAGTATAAATGTTTTTTTTTTAATGTGTGCTGTTTAATAGGGGTGAGGGGGACCTTTCATATCAGGATTGGGAGGTGAGGGGGACCATGCATACCGTGAAAGGGGGATGAGAGGACCATGAATACCAGGATAGGGGGGTGAGGGGACCACACATACCAGGATTGGGGGGTGAGAGGACCATGCATACCAGGACAGGGGGGTGAGGGGACCATGCATACCAGGATTGGGGGGTGAGAGGACCATGCATACCAGGACAGGGAGGGTGAGGTGACCATGCATACCAGGATAGGTGGGTGAGGGCACCATGCATACCAGGATTGGGGGGTGAGAGGACCATTCATACCAGGATTGGGGGTGAGGGCACCATGCATACCATGATAGGGATGAGGGGGTGCCATGCATACCAGGATTGGGGGGTGAGGGAACCATGAATACCAGTATATGGATAAGGGGGTACCATGCATACCAGGATTGGGGGGTTAGGGTACCATACATACCAGGATAGGGATAAGGGGTGCAGCACATACCAGGATGGGAGACCATATACCAATAAAAATGCCCGCAACCCGGGCGTAGAACGGGTTCATAGTTAGTATATATATACATAGTCGCTTTCTAAAACTGAACATGGACAAAACAGAATTCATCATCTTTCCCCCATCTCACTCTACCCCTCCACCAGACCTATCCATCAATGTCAATGGCTGCTCACTTTCCCCAGTCCTGCATGCTCGGTGCCTCAGGGTGATCTTCGACTCTGCCCTCTCTTTCAAGCCACATATGCAAGCCCTTGCCTCCTCCTGCCGACTCCAACTCAAAAACATTTCCCGGATCCGTTCATTCCTTGACCAAGAAATTGCAAAACGTTCATGCACGCCCTCATCATCTCCCGCCTTGACTATTGCAACCTCCTACTCTCTGGCCTCCCCTCTAGCACTCTTGCACCACTCCAATCTATCCTAAACTCTGCTGCCCGACTAATCCACCTGTCTCCCCATTATTCCCCAGCGTCTCCTCTATGCCAAGCCCTTCACTTGCTCCCTATTGTCCAAAAGCTTCAGTTCAAAACCCTAACCATGACATACAAAGCCATCCACAACCTGTCTCCTCCATACAGCTGTGACCTCGTCTCCCGTTACTTACCTACTCGCAACCTGCGATCCTCTCAAGATCTCCTTCTCTACTCCTCTCTTATCTCTTCTTCCCACAACAGCATACAACATTTCTCCCGTGCCAGTCTATTCTTTCAGCGTATTTGCAGCGTTTTTCACCCACTCAAACAAATGGGGGAAAATGCATTTAAAATACAACAAAAAGACATGTAAAAATACAGAGTTTTTCCTGCATCGATCCAGGTTCTTGAGGCAGAAAAATCTGCTACAATTACTCAACGAGTGCACAAAGCCTAATATTTCAAACAAAATTTTATTATGAAATATATTGTTCTCTTTTATTAAAATGTTCGTATCCCAGGGAGTCTTTAATTTTACAATGTGTCTGCTATGGCCAAAGTTGTGGATTACTTTCATTAGAATATGGATTTTTGTAACATTTTTTTGTATTTTGATGGCCTTTTCATTTAATTTTCTTGCTACATTTTTTTTCATACAGTACTGTATATTTCACCAGTAAGAAAAAAACATGTTGTCAAAAAAACTCCTTGGGAAACTTGGCAATGTGGTAAGAAAAGGACTTTATTTTCTCATGTACGGTTCTAAACAAGTATCGTATTTAAAAAGCATTAAAATTGAGATAAAATGCAAAAGAAATAAAACACCCGGTGAAAATCGTAAATGGCGTGAATAGAGTAGAAAAAAGAAGATTGTTGGTCTTTGCACATAAAAATGCAGCAATCTAGATAACGAACTCTGTAAAATGATGCTGTGTAGCCAATAATGGGTTAATAAAGAGGTTTTTCTCTACCTTTTGATCCCATTTCCTTTGGATATTTTCATTTCATACAAAATTCTGAAATATAATTTTTTTTAGGAAATAGTAAATTTGTTTTTCACGTAGAGTTTTCAATCTGTCCTTTGCTTCGGACCACCCTCCATGAGACAAAAGGATGGTCCTCACTCCGGTAGCTCATGTAATATTTCCTAGGCAGCAGCCAAACGCACACATGTTTTGATAGCAAAAAAAAAATTCCATATTTTACTGGGTCAGGTTTTTTTTTTTTGCATTTTTTAATGAAAGTCGATGAATATAATAAATACAATGGAATAATTCTTTCTTATTATCTGTGCATTACAGCATACGGTAACAGTTTCCCTATTACTAAACTGAACTGGAATGAGCTATTAATTCTATCATCCTGGAGTCATTAAATGTCATTACAACTAATACGGGAAAGTCAGGTTTCTTTTTTTTTTTTTTTGCCTATATTTTATTATACAGTATTTGCAAAACACAATGATAAGCGTGGGTGTGCAGTACGCAAACCTATGTCATATTTGTAGCGAGAGAGCGCCTTCATTCAAAAAGATCCAGGCATTATGTTGGCTGATCAAATGCCATCTTACAGATTTTCTACACAACATTAATGAATTGTCTGATAATATAAGTATAACCCTATGGGACAAAGATAACATTTCCATTTCTTCTCCGTACCGAGAGTTTCTCATTGTCATCTATGACAAAAAGAGAAATCATCATAATAGTAAGATTAAACTCACATCATTTCCTATTGCATTTATTTCCGTTTTTCACCTTTCTTTGCCACATAATAGTATACCTTAAAACACTCGAAAAAGTAGTATACGTTGAAATAAAAAATTAAAATTTGAATTATGCCAATTTCGCAGAATTTTGCCAGGAAAATTGAATTCACAGTGAGTAGTCCTAAAAAAGATTTGCAGGTATGACTGAATCAGTGGCGAGCACATATAAAAGATGACCCCTGTAAGAACACTATATGGTCACTTTGCAGTCCAACAGCTTATTACAATGCAGATTTTCAGGTGATTTGGAGGTAGAAGTGGGTCCTGCACAGGTTTCACCAATGATATGTCCACCCCTGGATTGAATTGCTTCATTATTATAACCAGCTGCCCGCTATATGACCCTCACTGGCCCTGCCTTACAGACAGTGACTCTTATTCCTCCCTGCCCCTATCATCCTCCGTATTGCTGGTTAGTGCTTTTGTATGCTAGAGGTTTTCTGTTATCCCTGCTTTGTATTTGTGTCTTATTTAACTTACATTTCTATCCCAGGCCTCATGGGTTGGGGGAGGGGACAGATTAGGGGTTAACAGTAGCATAGTAAGGTTGGAGACTCAGGCCTCTCTACCTTCAAGAGTACCCCCAGGACAGGGATAGTTAAGCCCCCTTTACATTTAGCGATGCACCAGTGATCCTGACCATGATACCACCCGGTCAGGATCGCTGGTGCATCGCTAAATTGTCGCTAGTGAGCTGCGAAACAGGCAGATCTCACAGCGATGCAGCAGCGATACAGTGGTCATTACTTACCTTTCAGGCGCGGCGATACTGATGTCCGCCCGCGTCCACGAGTTGCTCATCGGCGCCAGCAGGAAGCCCAGCAGGAAGCGCCCGACGAGAAATGAAGCTGCGCGATCTCATGCGATCAGCGATGGACAGCGGGGGAGCCGGTCAGAGGTAAGTATCACACATAGCGATATCGCTATCGATATTGCTGCTGTGTCACCAAATCAGTGATGCTTTAGCGATATTGCTAGCGATATCGCTATGTGTAAAACCCCCTTTAGAGTCACAGTTGAAGGGACAGTTTGAGCCACCCTTTCCTTTCCAAAGTCCGCCACAGCATGACACATATATAGTGACTATCTTGCTTCACAGACAGTGACTCCTGCTGCATAGAGACAGTGGTTCTCCAGTCTCACATGTACAGTAAATCTCCTGTCTCAAGTTGCACCAATGATACGTCCACCCCTGGATTGAATTACTGTGGGAGGTGTGGGAGGAGCTGTCCACGAACTAAAGATTATTGGACCAAGGGACATAGAGAGTAGTCCACAGCTCAAAGGGATGCCAGCCGTAGGGTGAGACTTTGTCATTTGCACCATCTTGTGTACTTGCTGATAGTTTACTATATGTTGTTGCTGGCTGGAGCAGGATACACGTGATATGGTCATGGTATATGTCATCTGGAGGAGCATGGACTATGACTACAGACTATAGTGGTAGGAGATACAAAACCTGTGGAAAAAACATGTAGTTGTCAACTCATCAGTTTGGGTGTGATGTATGCCGGAGTCCTGGAAGCCACACACTGATCAAGTCAGAGCAGCTGCAGTAAATCATGGAGGGAAGATAAAAAAAAATATAACATGCTCATGGGAGCATTGGGAATAAAAGAAGAGCCAAAAAAGTCCACTTTTGACTTGCTGATTGTTCCTTTTTAAATCTACGTCTATGTATTAGTACACAAACTCTAGAAAGATAGATTAAGAATGTAACCAGTACAAAAATGTGAGCCTATAAAAATAAAAAAAAGGTACTCAAGAGTGCACATACATGAAATCTAAAGTATGGCCTACTTTGTGGACAGAATCTATAGCGGGAGACGATTTGTGTCAAAAGGCCAATTAACCAGCTACTGTTGCTGTCTTTTTTGTTCTTGGATTTACTATTCCCTTTCTATTATGTTTCTTTATTTTATATTTTTTTATTCTACGGAAATACTCATTGTAGTCAGAAGTCTGTAGACATAGTACTTGGCGGGGCTTGGATTGTGTTGTGACCGGACATTATTTTAAGGGTAGCTTCAATGTTAAGTTTGGAATGTGACGTCCATCATCACCACGTTACCGATATGTTTCTTCATATGATAGAAAGGAAGACTGAACTGTGACCCAACATTCGAGCTAGAAGAGATGATTCTAGAATCGAAACCTCTCCATAAGAAAAAGAAGAGACTGGCAAAGTATAAATCGAGGGAGGCAGCCAAAGATAATTGTCCACTGGTAAGTCTGGTTCTTTGGAAAAAGTCTGTACACTTTACATATATAGTTAAACCCAAAAACACCACTGATGGAGCAGCCACAAACCACCAGAAAATCTTTCAATTAAATTTTTATTGAAATATAGTTAAAAGAAGCTGGCCATGCATAATACAGTGGTGTATTAAGTAAGAAAAAGTGATGGGAGAAAATCAGTATCCCATGACACACGGGGATAAAGCATGATTGCATCTGATTAATGTTGCAACAGTATGGTGAATAAGTGTCAAGGGTTCATCCATGGTGTATCAGTGATGATGGACTCTCCCCGCCGCCCCAATGCGCGTTTTGCTTGATTTCTTTCTCAAGCAGAGGTATTTTATTTATAGGGGAACAGAAAACTAATTTCCCAACCTGGAAATATATGATGTGCTTTATTAATATTTTGACAGTTTATCTATATACCTGTATTTTCAGCAAATGTTTTTATTATTTTTTTTTCACGTGAATTTTATTTTTTTTCTACAAACCTCTCTGTATCCACAATTGCAAGAAAATCAACATGGAGAGCTAAGTTTATCCATGACATGACTTTACATGTCTGAGATATCCACAAATATCTACATATGAATCCCATTGTGTCCGATATCGAGGCAGTATGTTATAGAGCTGTAGGAACTGAGAAGATTAATATATAGTTTAAAGGAGAAATATTCAGTATAATAAATCTAAACCTTTGCTTATTTTAGGCGTAAGAGTCCAGTGGGCGAATGAGTGTGCTTACAGAGATGTAAATCATTGGATAGGACCACCTGATGGGATAAGAAAATTATAAGATATTTACAAATGAAGAGTTAAAAAAGAATATTTTCCCACTAAACTAATTATGATTTTTCTCAGTGCCTCCTGTTTTATAATCTATGTCCAGCAGATCGGATTGAATATTCAAGCGAGAATCTTCCCTAAATGCAGATTTGTCACCAGATTTCTCAATACCTGACTGTATACATTAGTAAATAGATTTCTTAGCCCTGATGAGACTGATTTATTTAATTTTAAAGTTAATTTTATTTAATAAGATATTAAGATGAGCACTTTATTATTGCAGCTATAGAATGAAATGCGTCCAAATGTACGGTATTAATTCTCCTCCCTCCCAGTCTGACTGACAGCTGCAGCTTGTACTTAACAATGTGAGATCTCAAAAGGGAGGAGGGACCCTGAGGAGCTGTCAATGAGGCTAGATGGGCGGAGATTGAATTAAAATTTCATAAAAGATTTTACTATCATTCTGAAATGGATTTTCAATGAAAAAATACAATTTCTTTAAAGGAAGCCATCATCTGAAAATTATCTATTGTTTTTTATGTTAATTGTATTTTTTAATTTTGTATTTTTTTGTTCATCACAATCTGTACAAAATATAAAAGCTAGGAATCTTGCAATTTTCACACTGACTTTTTTAGAATCTAACTTCCTGATGTTTTAGGAAACAACATATGTATATACCTCAAACCTATATTTTATATTGAAGTATCTAATGGGCCTATGTAAAGGTCATTGAAAAGGGAGAGGACGCCAGGTCAAGTATCACATCACCTACTGTGATTGGTTGATGCATTATCAGCTGTGTATAAAGGTGTCAACTGTTATTTTTAATACAGATCATGAAATGAAAAAAAATGCCAAAAGTTTAAGGGAAATACATGTAACACAAAAATCTGTTTTAAACAATAGGTCATTTTCTGGTGATGGCTTCCCTTTAAATGCACTGAAAAAGTACAGAGATGAGTCATACTGCCTTTTTGTTCCATGAGAATGTCACGGCCCCTGTTGCGCCCTGGTATACTCACCTGCCCGCTCCCGCGCCGCAGCCTGTCTCCTCCCATCAGCCGCGGCGTCCTCCTTTGACCAGCCCACGGCCTGCGACGTCACTGCATGGTTTGTGCATGCGCCGTAGGCCGCGGCCGCATCTCCCTTCTGCTTCTTGTGCTCCGGTGGTGCCCTGACCCGGAAGCACCGCCGGACCAATGGGGGCCACTCCTAAGGTATTTCAGGCCACCCTCCTGTATTGGAGGCGCCTGACCGTCGTGTTCCTACCCACACGCTAAGCTCCCCGTGCCCTTTGCCCTGTGCTCTGTGCCCAGTTCTCACCTTCCCTTGTGCTTCTTTCTGCAGTCCTGCTCCGTCCTGCTGCTATGCCTGATTCCTGTCATCCTACTCCAGTCTTGTGCCCTTGCTCCGTCCTGCTGCCGTGCCTGATTCGTCATCCTACTCCGGTCCTGTGCTCTTGCTCCGTCCTGCTGCCCATGCCTGATTCCTGTCATCCTACTCCGGTCCTGTGCCCTTGCTCTGTCCTGCTGCTCATGCCTGATTCCTGTCATCCTACTCCGGTCCTGTGCCCTTGCTCCATCCGGCTGTCCGTCTCTATCTCCAGCTGTCCTATTCCGGTCGCGCCACCCGAGCCCTACGCTGTTTTTGTGCTCGTGGTACCAGGTAATCAGTCCTACTCCAGTCCATTCCGAGCCGCCCCTCTTGGTACCAGCTACCATGGCATTTGAACCCCTGGGCCTGCTCCTAACGGTCCCTGTATAGGGGTCGGCTCCACCTGGTTGCTCACCCGGGGACCCCTCGGTGCCGCGGTCCAGAGGGTTCACTCCTGGAGTCTTGCCTCGCCAAGCCAGAATGCTAACAGAGAAATGTGGAAGGAGTGGGATGAACTTTTCCACCCAAGCTATTTTTCAGCTTTGCATTTTGATTTTTTCCTCCTTTTCTTCCAAAAACCTCAATTGTTTTATTTTTCCTTCAAAGCTTTTTGGAGAATGAGTTGTATTTTAAAATAACACTATCACAGAGATGACAGTAACAGGTAGGGGGACTTCTGCAGGACACCGGGGATCATGATAACCCATCGAAGCCCCCAATCATGGCTACTCAAGTAAATGCTCGAGCAGAATCATGCCACTTAAAGGGTTAAACCAGTTTTTCTTTTTTCACTATGGGGTTAAAAATAAACAGACCAGTAGCATTTACCAATCCTGCCGGCGATTCAGATGCTCAGGGTACACAGAGCAGCTCTTCCGGGCTGCTCTGCCGATGGGTCATGACTGCCAACATCAAGAATCTGCTGCTGTGTCTTCGTGACTTCAGTGGAAGTCTGACGAGTGGTGTGCGCCTCTTCATAAAGCTAAAATTTCTGCTGTAAGGAATGCCATAGCTAATCATGAAGTAGACAAGCTATGACGTCGTGCCCCTGTCCTACCCTATCTTTGCCCATCTTGATTGAGCTTTACAAAACTAACGTGAAATGTCAAAAAAAAAAATTTGCTACAAAATTTAGCAACTTTTCAAAAGCAATTTATTTCCCATCTCTGGCATCATCTTCTCTTCACTTTTATATACTTAAGATTAGTTTCACGGCAGTGTGGTCACAGTGCAAGGAATGTGGTCGCATTGTAATATCCGCCACAACCTCCAAGTTAGCAGACCCAACAGTTGGGCCAGTTGTAGCAACGCGAGCAGAGTCTGCATTTTATTAAAACGTGAAAACAACGTTATGGTTGCAAAGTAAAAGGAAAAAATTGTAATCAAGCACCAAAGAAAATTAAAATTCCAATATATTAAAAAAAACTTTTTTAATTAAAAATAGATGAGATTAACAAAGGGAATGAAAGGAGCTTTAAGCAATTTGGACTGCTTCGAGTCCTTATGCACTGGTATACATAGACTTCTCTTGTGTAGAGAAGAAGTAAACTAAACCGAGTTGCAATGTCTGTGATCTTTGGCGGCAAATGCTCTAAATCAGCCGATATCACCCGTTGCTTCATCACTTTGGTGAAATGTTCTGCAGGTGCTTTGTACAGAGCTTGTGTTCGATGGGAAGCAGCAACATCCATGTTTTATACATCGGCTCTATTTTCGGAACGCTACGATTATGCGTAATTTGAAAAAAAGCATATTCCTACTGCAGGTGTAAAATAAATTACTGCAATGTTTTTAATTACTGCCGGGGCCCATTAGTCATTTCATAATTTGAATTAAATTAAGGTTCGAGAGATTAAATAATGTCAAATGTATTTAAGACTTGTGGCGACTAATCATCCCGGTGCCAGGGGCTGCACACAATCTGTCCATACAGATGAACGTGATCTGTACCTCAAGCTCATGGCTGTTCATTTTACATGAGAGCTATTTTCTGCATCATTTCCACAGTAATGCCCATAGCCAGGAATTTTCAGTCCTGATGCTTATTTAATTTCAGTTTTCCATCTGTGCTGGCTTAGCAGGTAACCTTACATTCATTTTGTGTTCAGCTGATTTTTTCTTGTTTCTTATACGTATTCTTTCTTTTTTTGTGTACACTGCTTAAAAAATTAAGAGAAAACTTGTAATAATAGATTAAACTTTAGTAATATCAATCTATAGGAAGCAGAAGCAATTGTGAAACAATTTCAGTCACTTTGGTGCAAATGCAAGTGACAGCAGGTGCATTAGAAGGAACAGCAAATCCCAACTCCACAAAGACAATGGCTTTGCAAGTGGTGGACATACTGTAGAAGATTGCATTCTCCTTACCTTTCCTTTTTTTCTAGTTTTGTATTTTGCTAGTGTCTTTGTTACTAATGGCATCATGAAGAGGTACCTGCAGCCCATTCAGGTTGCAAAGATAGTCCATATACTCAAGGATAGCACATCCATATGTGCCATCGCAACCAGGTTTGCTGTATTTTACAGTCTCAAGAGCAAGGAGCAAATACCAGTAAATGGGTGATACTCAAGGAAAGCCAAACGGCACCATAGAAGTGCATTTCTCCAACCAGTATCTGCTCTTTTGAGCGAGGAGGTACAGGAGGAGCCTGTTTATGTTTCTGGCCAAACTTTAAGAAGCATACTTTATGAAGGTGGCATGAGTACTCTGTAACGGGACCTGTGCTCACAGCCAAAATTTGCTTGTCAGCCATTGTCACCTTGTTCTCCTCAGAGATGAAAATAGATTCACACTAACCATATGTGTAAAATGTAAAAAAGTCTGGAGATGTTGTGGTGAACCTTATGCTTCCTACAACATCATCCAGCAGTCCAATGGTTCTCTGAATGCTGTTACTTGGATGCAATTCTCAGAGCATTGTCTGATGCTGGTGCAATGGGCCCTGGGTTCATCTTTGTGCAGTATAGAGCCCAGCCTCATGTGGCCAGAATATGTACAAGTTCCTGGATGATGACCTCATTGATGCCATTGACAGGCCTTCACGTGACGCAAACCTGAATCAATTTGAGAGTCTCTGCTCTTGGAATCATGTATGAATCCATCTGACACCAACAAGTAGCATTACAGACTATCTAGGACAGTATTTCTCAACTCCAGTTCTCAAGTTCCACCAACAGGTCAAGTTTTCAGAATTTCCTGGTAAGGTGATAATTAGTCACCTGATCAAGCAATAATTCCATCACCTAAGCAATACTAAGTAAATCCTGAAACCATGACCTGTTGGCGGGTCTTGAGGATTGGAGTTGAGAAACACTGATCTAGGAGCTCAGGTCTTGGTGAAGACCCCCGATGACATTATCCACATGCATGACCAGAATGTAGTCAGGAATGCATACAGAAACATGGGGGCCTAACACACTACTGAATCACAATGATGAAATACTCACAAATTGGATCCACCTGTGACTACAAATTTTTCTATGATTCCTAGGGTGATTTGGAATTCAGCCAACAATTGGATGATGATTTTGGTTTCCATTGACCATTGACTTGTCTTGCTCTCAACGAATTACACATTGTTTATCAGTAAAAATTTTCAACTTGAATCTTTTGTTTATTGAGATCCGATGTGTGATTTATGTGTTTCCTTTTTTTTTTTTTTTTCGAGCAGCACATATTTTCAGATTCGTAATATAACAACTGATTTTCATTCTGAAGGTCCGTACAAGCCTCGCAACGTTCATCTGTTGGTTAGAGAAAGTCCCAGGTGGCTATATACAGTATATGTATACATGCAGTACAACATGTCAGCAATACAAATAACTGGCCAGATCCACCAGAGTCAGCGTCACTGTTGATTTTATATTTTGAGATTGAAACCATTATGCAATAATAAATTATATTGTTCAGGTCATCATCCAGTTGTGAGTTCGTATTAAAGACAAACCTTAATTCTTTTCTTTCAGAACGGACATCTGCAGCAGTGTTTGGACACCGTGAGAAAAGAATTTATTATATTCAACAGGGAAAAGTGAGTGCATTCATCAAACACACCTACATGTTGTACAAGGCAAATTGTTCTTGAAGCATTGGAGGTTATTTCTTAGCCGATACTGGAAATGATTAATGATTGTGACAACAGGTGCAAAAGGCCTTTGCTGCAGACTCTGCGCAGCTTCCCGGTGTGAATCCACGTATTGATTTACCAGACGCTCTTGTCTGAAATGCTGAAATAATTCCACTTTCTGACTCTTGAAATCCCAATTAGTGGGAAGATGTGATGAAAATGTTCATAAATTGGTTGCTCGGAATAAGGCTTACACTAAACACAGCACATTTCTACTATGGTATTTTAACTTATACCGAGAAGTAAAGGCCGGGTAAGAATGCACTTTACCATTTATGTATCTATAAAATCAAAAATCACTTATACACCAGTCATTATTGGTATTATCTGTTATCTATATATTATATATCTATTTTCTTGATAGTTTTTGTATTTTATCTTCTTCTTATATGTCCTATTAGTGTATTGGACTTTAAAGGCAACCTGTCCTCAAATATTCTGTCCATAACCACTGTCTCGGGTTGTTGTAGAGATTAGTAATAATATATTTCTAAATCTGCCCTTATTGCCCTTGGTGGATAAGAGAAAAAAATGTAGCATGCACTACCTGTTGAAGATCCAAGGGTGAGTCCTCATCTTCTTCACTCATGGATTTGTGGCATTATAAGCCAGCTCCAGTGGCAAGTACACCTCTCTCACTGCAAATGTGCCAAGTTTTGCTTGAGCCGGCTTCTAATGTCAGCAGGACCCACAATATTATTGTTTTATGCTGGTTCTCCTTCAGCATTAATTAATCAGCAACCACAATCCCCCAACACTACAACACTTTTTGCTGAGAAGCTTGACATGATGGATAACTTCTGTTGAAAGCCTTTGTTTCACTCAAACAAGAAAAATTATAGCCAGCTCACCCAGTTAGACGTCCTTAGTGGTTCTGCTCACTGACAGGAAGAACATAGTTTTTGTTATGTTTGAGTGACCTAGCTCATCTTTGTTTTCAGGGATAGGAGAAAAAAATCAAAAGGATAGTGTCATGATCCATTTTTGGATCTGTGTCAGTTTTGGGCTGCTCACATTTAAACTTTTTTCCTTTCTGGCCATCGGGGGGTTAATGTCAGTTTTTCCCCCCCGGTGGCCGCTGGTGTTACTACAACTTTAGGTAGTCTGTTGGTGGGTTTTTTCCCTCCAGTGGCCGCTGGTATTATTGCATTGTGATTAATTATCTATGCAGGTGGGTGCCACTTCCACCTCCCTTTAAAAGGTTACCAGGTGCTGCAGCTCACTGTTGGTGATACTCTTCCTTTTGCTACCAACCGTGGTGAAGACTGGACCTACCTGGTGCAGTGGTGGCTCAGCATATCAGGAGCTGGCTGTGTGCAGTGGAGCTGCAGCTGAATGCTGATCTGGAGCCTTACTCTGCTGCTTGGTGCATTGCAGCAGAGAAATCTAAGTTTTGTTTTTTAGTTTATTTAACCCCGAGGTGTCTGTATTATCTTTCCTTTGGTTTTTGGTGCAGTTCACTTTATTCCCTGTCTCACCTCCTGGGGAGGGGGTTGGGGGTTTGGCTCAGGGCTAAACAGGAGATAGGTACAGGTCGGGGACTTGGGCCTCACTACCATCAGATGTACCCCCAAGTTAAGGAAAGTCAGGGCACCCCCTTATCCTGAGGGGCAGTTCAGGGGCCCAGGTTCCTTGTCCCCTGTTTTCCCATTGCTGCCACGTGACAGATAGATGGTCGTCATCAAAAGGACAAAAAAAGGTGTCATTTCTCAATGAGCTGAAGAAGGCCCAGAGTGGAAATGCCTTGTCTATCTGTTTCTACAGTTCTTTGCTGAAAGTAGAGCCCACTTATCGTTTGGATTTTCTACTCTCTGTGGTTCCACATAACAGCTCAACTTTATATAAGTTTGCTACTGGGGTTTGCATTGTATAAGTGTCCCAAAAAGGCACTATTTGAATAAAGAAAACCAAAAGAGAGGATCTGTGCCCGGACAATATAAATCATATCAGTAATTAAAACATAATAGCCTAAAAACAACAGTGTACAAAATCACACGATGATACACACAGACACTGCAACAGTATATAGATCACAAGTATATAAAAAGTCTGAAAAATGTCTGAATCAGTATTCCTTGACATATAAATGTATATCTGTATCAGTGACAAAAAATAGTATAGCCCACACCCCTGATGAAGTATTTGTGAAACGTATATTGAGTGTTTGGTGGGTGAGTTTTGTACTATTAGCTATTTATATTTGTTACCTCGTATTCCCTTTTGGGCTATACTGGTTTTTGGTACTGACACTTACATATAGAGATATATTTATATGTCAATGAATACAGATTCAGACTTATTTTTACTTTTCATATATACTTGTGATCTATAGACTATTCTTGATCCAATGGTGTTGCCACGGGTGCCCACCCACCAATTTTGATCCATGTTTGTATTGCTTTATCATTTTTTACATTGTTGTCCTGAAACAGATCCCCTCTTTTGGTTTTCTTTATATAAGTTTGGACCAAATGGGTGCAGAAGGTAGCACTAGAGTTGGTGTAAATCAATGTGCAGGGCCCAGTCCATTGGTCACATCAGTAATGTGTTGTAACTGGATTGGACCAGAGAAACTCCTCCTACCTCCTGGCATCTGCAGCTCTTCTTTTGATTGGCCAGCCTAGCGTGATGTCATCTTGCGGTGTGATACACTGATGATGTTATGCCACCTTGGCTATTCAAAAGAAGAGCCGCGGATGACGAGAATCTGCTACCTTGGATCTAATCCTTATAAACAGGGAGGAAATGGTTGAGGAGGTAAAAGTGGCTGGGACCCTAGGAGGTAGCGACCATGCTATTTTAGAATTTTGGATAACTAGAGGAGGAAGACCTGTGAAGACTCAGACGTCAAGGTTAGATTTCAGAAAGGCAGATTTTAAGGGACTCAGAAAGAGAATTGGAGGGATCCATTGGCTGGATATCCTTAAGGACAAAAATGTCCAGGAAGGATGGGAAATCTTGAAAAATGAAATTCTCAAAGCACAATCGTTAACAATTCCGAAAAGAGGGAAGAATAGGAAGCGTTTAAGGAAACCAGGACGGATGAACACAGAACTTAAGCATATGCTAAAAAGGAAGAAAGAAATGTTTATAAAATGGAAAGAGGGAGGCATATCTAAAGAAGAATATAATGCTGTCTGCAGAAATTGCAGGGAACAAATCAGATTATTAAAGCTGACAATGAATGGAGGCTTGCAAGAGATGTCAAAAGCAATAATAAAGGATTTTGGGGATATGTCAAAAGTAAAAGAAAAGTCAAAGATGCTATAGGATTTTTACAGGATGAAAATGATGAAATGGTAAGACAGGATGTTGAGAAGGCCGAACTTTTAAATTCCTATTTTGCATTTGTTTTCTCCCAGAAAGGAAATGTAACATCAACAGTTCTTCACTGTCCTATTAAGGGAATAGAAGAATGCAGGATATCAATAAACAGAAAGTTAGTGAGGAAACACTTAGCGAACCTAAATGAATTCAAGTCTCCAGGTCCAGATGAATTACACCCCAGAGTTTTGAAGGAGATAGGAGAGGAAATTTTTGAACCCCTCTCCATAATCTTTGAAAGTTCTTGGAGAACAGGAGAAGTCCAAGAAGACTGGAGAAGAGCAAATGTTGTTCCTATCTTCAAAAAGGGGAAGAAGGTGGACCCAGGGAACTATAGGCCGGTGAGTTTGACTTCTATACCAGGAAAGGTCTTTGAACAAATTATTAAACAACATGTATGTAAGTACCTGGACAAGAATGAAGTGATTAAACAGAGTCAGCATGGATTTGTAACTAATAAGTCATGTCAGACTAACTTAATTTCCTTCTATGACAGAATCACTGATTGGGTGGATCAGGGAAATGCTGTAGATATAGTATATCTTGACTTCAGCAAAGCTTTTGACAAAGTATCTCACGAGATCCTTATTGAAAAAATGGCTAAGTATGGAATGGACAAGGCAACTGTTAGGTGGATTCATAACTGGCTTAGTGATCAGACCCAAAGAGTGGTCGTAAATGACTGCACATCCAGTTGGAAGAATGTCTCAAGTGGGGTACCACAGGGCTCTGTCCTGGGCCCTGTATTGTTCAACATCTTTATCAACGATTTAGATGAAGGAATTGAGGGTAAACTGATTATATTTTCTGATGACACAAAGCTAGGAGGGATAGCTAAAACTAGAGAAAAGAGAGAGGATTCAAAAAGATATAAATAAACTGGAGCAGTGGGCAGCAACTAACAGAATGGTTTTTAACAGGGAAAAATGCAAAGTACTACATCTGGGCAATAAAAATGAAAAAAGCATATACAGAATGGGAGGAATAGGGCTAAGCAACAGCACATGTGAAAAAGACTTGGGTATACTAATTGATCACAGACTGAATATGAGTCAACAGTGTGATGCAGTAGTAAAAAAGGCAAATGCAATTCTAGGAGGTATAAACAGAAGCATACAGTCTAGATCACGTGAAGTCATTATTGCCCTCTACTCCTCTTTGGTCAGACTTCATCTGGAATACTGTGTCCAGTTTTGGGCGCCACATTTTAAAATAGACATCAACAAACTGGAGCAAGTTCAGAAAAGAGCGACCAGAATGGTGACCGGTCTGCAAACCCTGTCTTATGAGGAAAGGTTGCAGGATTTGGGAATGTTTAGCTTGCAGAAGAGAAGACTGAGCGGAGACTTAATAGCTGTCTACAAATATCTCAAGGACTGTCACATTGTAGAAGGATCATCTTTATTCTCATTTGCACAAGGAAAGACTAGAAGCAATGGGATGAAACTGAATGGGTGAATGGGAGGAGATTAGATATTAGAAAAAACTTTTTGACAGTTAGAGTGATCAATGAGTGGAACAGGCTGCCACGAGAGGTGGTGAGTTCTCCTTCAATAGAAGTCTTCAAACAGAGGCTGGACAGACATCTGTCTGCGATGATTTCGCGAATCCTGCTTTGAGCAGGGGGTTGGACCAGATGGCCCAGGAGGTCCCTTCCAATGCTACGATTCTATGAATGTAGGACATGGTTCTCAGGGCTCCCATCCAGCAGCTATAAATTAAAGACGTAGCCAAATGACCGGGCCCTGAGAATCAAGCCACACCAATTCCAGCTTACACCAATTGCCACTTATTCATTCTCTTCCTTGTGTTGTCCCTGAATTGCACAACTATAATAGAGGACTTATAGTGGTTTTCCCACTAACAAAAGTTCATTTTAATCAATAGATCTTGGAATAATAATATGTTCCACAATCGGATATGTTTAACTAAAATGTTCCTGTGCTGAGATAATCTTAAAAATGTGTCCCTGCTGTGTACTGTGTAATGTCTGTGTCTGACTGTGCAGGAACATGGTCTGATCATACCACAGCTCCTGCACCGAGGGCGGGTGGGTCAGAGAAAAAGATTATACAGACATTAAAGCACAGGATGACAGCTGATTCTTTTTGTGATGTAAAATATTTCTTTGCCTGTTTTTAAACAATGTCTAACCTCTAAGGCTACTTTCACACTTGCTTTTTTTTGCAGCGCGTTTTTTGCGCAAAAAATGCATGGAAAAAACGCATACAAACGCATACAAACACTGCGTTTTTTTCAAGCATTTTAATGCTCATGCAGGAAAGAAACGCAGCGTTTTTATGCGTTTGTATGCGTTTTTAGTGCGTTTGCTGTTTTTTTCCACATTGTTTGTCCTCATCCAAAAAAAACCCAAATAACAATCTGGCAACACACACGACAAATGGGACGTCAGTGGCGGTGTGGTATGTTAATATATAGACCCTGGCTACAGTATTCTTCACATTTGCTTGATTGTTCTCGTGTCAACATGGATCTGCGCTGGAAGAGTTTTCACTTCAACTTGGATTTGGACATCGCGATGGCTCAGGCTTATGCAGTTGCTTGCCATGAACAAAGGAAGAGAGAGAGGCAGCGAAGACGGCAGCGGCGGCATATGTGGATACATCCGATTGTCCAAGAATCCATCCGGAGACAGGACACACAGCTCCATCGTGCGTTTCCTCCTGAGGAACGGCTACTGGTGACATTACGGTACGTAATATTTAAAAACCAAGGGGTGGGGTCTGATGGTTTTTTTTTTTTACATGTACTATTCAAAACCTTGGCTAATTATTTTTCGTGAATGTACTAATATTTTATTTTATAGTTTTACAAAACCATATACAGAAATATTAATTTTACTTCTTTCTCTGTTTCGCAGATTCCTGGCGACTGGAGAAACCCTATCTTCACTACACTTCCAGTACCGTATTGGAATCTCTACTTTGTCTGGAATTGTTGCGGACACCTGCCGGGCTCTCTGGAATGTTCTTTGTCCAGAATTTATGCCCCTGCCCACCGCTGAAAAGTGGATGGAAATTGCTGACAAATTCTGGACAGTCTGCAATTTCCCCAACTGTTTGGGAGCTGTTGATGGTAAACACATACGGATCATCAAACCCAAAAGAACTGGATCTGAGTACTATAATTACAAAAAGTACTTTTCAATAGTACTCATGGCCATTGCGGATGCCGGATGTATGTTTGTAGCAGTGGACATTGGAGCATTTGGCCGTGGTAACGACTCACAGGCTTTTAAAAACTCAGACATGGGCCGGAGGTTGTATGGCAACCAATTTAATTTCGCTATGCCACGGCCTCTTCCTCACACCGAAGCTCCGCCACTGCCCTTTGTAATGGTTGGGGATGAGGCTTTTCAAATGTGCGCAAACTTACTGAAACCATACTCCAGCCGGGACTTGGACCACACCAAAAAAATATTTAATTACAGGCTGACCAGGGCCAGAAGAACTGTCGAGTTTGCTTTTGGGATTCTTGTCTCCAGATGGCGAATTCTCGGCACAGCCATTAATCTTAAACTTGAAACAGTCGATGAGGTGGTGAAGGAGTGTGTGGTTCTATTTAATTTTGTGATGGCTAAAGAGCACCCGACCTTTGAACTCGATGATGCTGCTCCTAACCCATTGCCTGAATTCACTCAGCACCCTCTCAGGTCATCGGTTGAAGTTGGCCAAATGATGTAGGACGGGTGCACTGGCAAGATGAAATGGTGTAAGAATGTTTTCGTTTGTGTATGTTAATAAAAAACCTGATTTGATACCAGTACCGAGTGCACTATGTTTTTTACACTCCAATAAAATAAAAAACTTCCCATGTATACCTGTGAATTCATGATGTTCTTAAACCTTCGCAGGTAAATACACATATGAGTTAAAATGCAGCATCGCTAGTCTGCGTTAAATATATTGGTACATAAGCAAAGCTGCAGGTTAAATATGATATGTGTATTAACCAGGCCATGATTGATAAATAGTTATGATTATTTATGACATTTGAGCGACTTTGGTAGGATCAGGTTTCATGAAACCAATTTTGTTTCAAATGAAACTTGTCCAACTAGTGGAAAACAAGTAGGAGATTCGTTCAAAACCAAACCACAATGCAAAGAAACTCGCCTTTTTTTTTGCCCGAGTTTCACCAGTTTGTGTTTCAGGAAACCAGATCCTAGTCGGTAAAATGCTAGTTATTATACTAGGCCTTGGTATTTAACATATTAACATATGACGTGTATTTTAACCATCAGTGGATTCAACACACAAGAGTATGTTGTTAATTACAAGGTATATCAATAATCCCCCTTGCCTAGAATCACACTAAGTGAAATGAGGATGGTAAAAACAGCCAATCCTCCAAACACTTTTTATGACACCTTGCAAAGTTTAAGTCGCATTGTGTGTACGGCGCAGTGTGTGTGAGCGGCGCCAAAAACATTAATCAAACTTTGTTATGGTGAACAGAAATTTTAAATTTATTTTTAACCATAAAAATTAAAAAAAACTTTATTTTTTTCTGCATTTGGGGGCAGATGGTTGCAAGTTGGGGGTGTGCAGGGAAGATGCAGAACTTACAGTTGAAGAAGGTGTTCTAGGGGAATGGACAACAAAACTTGTGGGGGAAGGGAGTCCAGTTATGGGAATTGAACTAGAAACACTTGGAGGAGAGGAAAGAGGTTCAGGGACATTGGTCCTAAGTGCTTGTCTCCGTAAACTTGTCTGCCTGGACCTACTTGGGCCCAATGCCCGCCTTGATTGATGGTGCCTTGAACTTGGGGCAAATATTGAATGTGGGTCCCCCGTCTGCAGCTGTGGCTGCTGCTGTTGCTGCTGCTGCTGCTGTGGCTGCTGCTGTGGCTGCTGATGCTGTGGCTGCTGCTGATGCTGTGGCTGCTGCTGATGCTCTGTGGTGGCGGTGGCAGTGCTCGTCCTTGCAGGAGGACTGGTGGCAGCAGTGATGGTCCAGGTTTGCAGAGTGGTGGTGGCAGGGCTACTACATGTTGTTGTAGTGGCAGGGCTGTTCCACGTTTGCGGAGTGGTGGCTGTGCTCCAAGCATGCATGGGAGTGGCGGTGGTGCTCCAGACAGGAGCAGCGCTTGCCATGGTGGTGTTGGTGAAGTGACCAACTGCACTCAGACTTGTGGTGGTGTAACGGTGGGTGTCCTGGCTTTTAATAGAGGTGTCCGTGCAGTGGTATGCAGCACAAGTCGGTAGTGAGGTGAAGCGAGTCAATGGTGGAACAGGTGGAAATGACACCACTGACTGCTGCCCGTACCGATTATGCTGCATAGCCTGCAAGAAAGCATTGTTGCAGGCCTGCAGCACATTCAGCTGTTGCTCAGAACTAAGGTGTTCCGCCATGCCTTTTTCAATCTTACTAAAAAAAATGGTGCGCTGGTCTGTTGAGGTCAGCCTCCTCGACAGAATGGAAGCGGTGTTCCATGTGGTTAAAACCACGTTCCATGAGTGAAAAACCACTTTCCACTCTGTCAGACAGCGACTTGAGGCTGGCATTAAAGGCCTCGCTCAAGTGCATAAACTCGGGCAAGACATTCCTGTCCAAGGCCCTCTGCCGCTGGCGGGTAGTGCCCGCATAACCAGTGGCAGAGACCTGGGACAGAGGAACACCCGATCGACCAGCTCCCTGGTCACCAGCTGTCTGTGTGGCTGACCTGCAAGGTGCTTCCTGGCTGTCGGATGGCTGGGACGGGTCAGAGGAGGTCCGATGAAGGACCGCTCCAGGGCCAGGTTGCAGGGTGCTGCTCCAGGTGCTGTGGAAGAAAGGAAAATCATTACTATCATGCCTTTACAAGACGCATCAGCTGTGGATTAGAAAAACACAGATTATTAAAATAAAAAACAAAAAATTATAATACTTACGATCTGGTGGCAAGGACAGGTCTTAGGAACTGCAACGCGTGATAGTATCGGTATCTTGTTCTTGTCCTTGACGCAGATCCACTGCGAACCTGGCCCTCAGCACGAACATCACTGTTGAAGCGGTCCTTGATCGAGCGCCAACGTGTTCGGACTTTGTCCACTGTTGGAAAAACAAACCAACAACATGTAACAATTGTGTTTGATGCACGACATATGCTATCACTAAACCCAAAGGTGCCATCAAGGACAATAGTCACTGCGGCACAATACAGCAATACAATACCCAAAGCAGTCACTGTAGAGCCAGATGACACTGTTGGGTTTCCTGCTAGAATATATCTAGCACGAAACCCAACAGTGCCATCAAGGACAATAGTCACTGCGGCATAACAGAGCAGGGAAATACTTACTAAACGCCTTTTTGGAGGATGCAGTGGCGCTGTCCCAGCCATCCATCAACGCTGCGGCCACCTCATTCCAGAGCCGCCGGGTCACCACATTGTCCTTGTACAGCCGGTCACGGCTGTCCCACAACGGGGCACGCTCCTGGACCAGACTGATAAGCTGCTCATTATCCAGGTATACGTCTTCATCCCGTTGTGGAACCTAGACAAAACACATTCATTAGAATATTCAAATTCTGAGTGATTAAAAAGTTACAAAAAAAATCCAGAAAAGATGAAATATATAGAAGATAAAAAATAAAGAACATTACAAATCATTTGATACTTACATTCCGTATCACCACCGGGACTTGGCTTGGCTGCTCCTGCTGATCGCCCTCAGTAGTCATCAGAAGATGATGTCTGAAAAAAAAAAAAAAAAGTAAGAGATTTGGAGAAGCAGCAGATATACTTACCAAACGCATGAAAATAATCACCTCACGGTCTGCTTGCGCCAGTTCCTGCCGGGATGTGGAATATTCTGATTCCGAAGACATACTGCATGTAAAAATAATAAAACGCATTAGTACATATACAATTTAAAAGGACAGGCATACATTATTCAATGTAATAATACTCACATTCTTGACGCTGAAGCTGGGATTGAAGATGGGTTCGTTTTTAGCTGAATTTCTGCTCTCCAGTGTGTCACTATAGCTGTGGTACAGTGTTGGCAGACACCTCCTTTATATAGACATGTTTTTTTTTTGGGTTGGGAATTTTATAACTTGTCTAACCAGTGGACACCAAAAAAGACGCATGCGCAAAAAACGCATACATGCACATGCCAATGCGCACGTATGCGCATCCATAGGCCATAATGGTCATTTTTTGCGCAAAACGTGCGCATACATGCGCATGCGTTTTTTTTAAAGCGGTTGGGCGGACCAAAAAATGCAACATGTAGCGTCTGGAAAATAAAAACGCACACCCCAGAAAAAATGCAGAGCACGAAAAACGCATACGTGTGCATTCCAATGCGCACGTATGCGCACCCATGTTAAATATAGGTGAAAAACGCATGCGCACGTATGCGTTTTTTTGCAGCACAAAAAAGTGCAAATGTGAAATCAGCCTAAGAAAGAATCAGCTGCGATCCCATGCTGTAATGTCTGTCTACTCTCCTTTGCTTCCTCCCATGCCCAGGAAATGTGGTATGATCAGACCAAGTTCCTGTATGGTCAGACACAGTCATCACATCATGGTACACAGCAGGGGCACCTTTATAAGATTATCTCAGCACAGGAGCATTTTATTTAAAAACATCCAATTGTGAAATTTATTATTCTTCCAAGATGTGTTGATTAAAATGAACTTTTGTTTGTGAGAAAACTCCTTTAAGTTACACTTTGGTCTTGAATTTTTAACTCAATGGTGCTCCTCCTTGTTTTGTTTTTCCCCGAGCTTATGATATGAGCACGGTAAGTAACCCTAACCAGTGCAGAATATATTTACAGTATCATTCCAAAATGATTGATCCAATCATAGAAAATGTAACATTTAATTAGACTAGCTTGGTTCATGCAAAATTTTTGCACATTGGTTGTCAGGGGTGCAGGCAATTTCAGAAAAAGCAAGCTGGTCAAATGTAAATGTATTTCATGAGATAGTGAACACAGACAGGTATTTATATATGTAGATTGGTAATACAATAAATTGGTTTGATAAGTAGAGGCCAAAAAATGTCTTCCGGTTGAGGTGCCACCTGCAGGTCATTGTGGCTTTCTGCAGGTTTATGAAAATTAATGTTTAAACTGTATTTAGTGATACAATCATGAATATGTGGTTTGTTTGGCTCTTTTCTTGCTGAAGGGAGCAAGTTTATCTTTCAAATAGTGTATCATTTGTGTATGTGGGGCGAAATAATCAGCGAAAAAGCAGTGCATGTTTACAAATGTGTTTGCCTATGTGACTCAACATTTGTGTGTGGGGCAAAGTAATCACTGAAAAAGCAGTGCATGTATACAAATGTGTTTGCATATGTGACTCACCTGCAGTGAAGTGTGCAATCCTGCAATGTGCCTGAAATAGGCTGAGCAAGCACTTGAGCAAGCTGGAAAGACCTCAAGGCAAATGTTTGGATTTGTTTGTGATGTCTGTAAGCAGCTTTGTGGTAGTGTGCTTTGGGGTAGTGTGCTGCCACCTGCAGGTAATTTGACCTTTCAAACGGTGTATCATTTGTTTGTGTGGGTGGAGTATGAACGGAGCAAGTGTGCAATTCAATAGGCAGTGCACGTTTACAAATGTGTTTGCATATGTGCCTCACCTGCAGTGAAGAGTGCAATGCTCCAATTTGGCTAAAATAAGCTGACCAAGCAGTTCAGCAAGCTGAAAAGACCCCAAGGCAAATGTTTGAATTTTTTTGTGATGTCTGTAAGCAGCTTTGTGGTAGTGTGCTTTGGGGTACTGTGGTGCCACCTGCAGGTCATTTTTCCTTACTGCAGGCTTATGGGTTTATGAAAATTAATGTTTAAACTTTATTTTATGATCAAATCGAGGATGTGTAGTTTATTTGGCTATTTTCTTGCTGAAGGGGGCAAGTTTACCTTTCAAATGGTGTATCATTTGTGTGTGTGGGTGCAGTATGAACGCAGATACAAAATAATCACTAAAAAACAGTGTTTAGAAATAATGGAATAGATTCTCTTTTCACGTCCAGTATTTCCTCATGTACAGCTAAAAAGAGATGCATTAGGTCAACATTTTGTAATGCTGTATCTTCTGTTTGTGTTTTTGGTTTTATTTATATGTTGTGAATGCATCCACGTAAAATGGAGATTTAGGATAATCTGACAGAAGAGCCATCTTGCTCTATAATATCATGTGGGGTTACTGGTGTTTGCATGATGGAATATGTACATTCATTTTCTGCAGGACATAATTACACAGCTGACTATGCACTGGAAATGAAGAATTAATTTAGAGATTCCTCGTCTCTTATTGTCAGAAAATCATTTGCTCTAGCTCCATGCATACAAGCTTTTGATTTCTACAGTCAGTGAGGCATGGCATGTTTCCAAATATAGAATATTCACCAGAAGGAGATCCATTGTTATTGCCTCATGTAATTCCTGCAAAAATAAAGTTACAAAGATATTCTTCAAGTCAAAGGTCCTATTCTTCTAAATTGTGTCTAGGAACATCTCCTTATTGTAACAGATCCTCAGGGAATTAATGGTGTAAATAGTGTTGGGCGATACCTTCCGATATCGGGAAATATCGGATCTGATTGGATCGGACCGATACCCCAAAAATATCGGGTATCGCCGATTCCGATACCGGAAACCCATGCAAGTCAATGGGGCACAAATATCGGAATGAAAATAAACCCTTTCTTTCCTTGCACATCCAGTTCGGGAGGGGGGAAGATTGTGGGCGCTGCATGGGCGGAGACTGTGCGTGTGTGTGTGTGCGAGCGGGGTCCGTGCGGGCCTCTCGGGGGTCTGTGCGGGCCTGCCAGGGGTCTGTGCGGGCCTGCCAGGGGTCTGTGCGGGCTGCCGGGGGTCTGTGCGGGCCTGCCGGGGGTCTGTGCGGGCTGTCAGGGGTCTGTGCGGGCCTGCCGGGGGTCTGTGTGGGCTGCCGGGGGTCTGTGCGGGCCTGCCGGGGGTCTGTGCGGGCTGCCGGGGGTCTGTACGGGCCTGCCGGGGGTCTGTGCGGGCTGCCGGGGGTCTGTGCGGGCCTGCCGGGGGTTGTGTGTGTGTGCAGGCATCGTCCGATGGGACTACAAGTCCCATCGGGCTATGCCTGCTACAATGACAGTGATTGACACATTAGCCAATGATGGGACAGTAGTAGTCCCATCATCCGGCTAATGTATTGAATGTAAAAAAAACAAAAAAACATACATACTACATATATACAACATACATACATACTACATACATACTTCATATATACTACATTCATACCACATACATACAGTACATACTACATACATACTACATATATACTACATTCATACAACATACATACATACTACATACTACACACATACTACATATATACTACATTCATACACCATACATACTACATACATACTACATATATACTACATTCATACAACATACATACATACATACTACATACATACTACATTCATACAACATACATACATACTACATATATACTACATTCATACAACATACATACATACATACTACATACATACTACATATATACTACATTCATACAACATACATACTTCATAATACATACTACATATATACTACATTCATACAACATACATACATACTACATACATACTACATATATACTACATTCATACAACATACATACATACATACATACTACATACTACATATATACTACATTCATACAACATACATACATACTACATATATACTACATTCATACAACATACATACATACTACATACATACTTCATATATACTACATTCATACAACATACATACATACTACATACTACATACATACATACTACATATATACTACATTCATTCATACAACATACATACATACATACTACATATATACTACATTCATACAACATACATACATACATACTACATATATACTACATTCATACAACATACATACATACATACACTCACTGGCCACTTTATTAGGTACACCTGTCCAACTGTGTGTTAAGACTTAATTTCTAATCAGCCAATCACATGGCGGCAACTCAGTGCATTTAGGCATGTAGACATGGTCAAGACAATCTCCTGCAGTTCAAACCGAGCATCAGTATGGGGAAGAAAGGTGATTTGAGTGCCTTTGAACGTGGCAAGATTGTTGGTGCCAGAAGGGCTGTTCTGAGTATTTCAGAAACTGCTGATCTACTGGGATTTTCACGCACAACCATCTCTAGGGTTTACAGAGAATGGTCCGAAAAAGAAAAAAAATCCAGTGAGCAGCAGTTCTGTGGCCGGAAATGCCTTGTTGATGCCAGAGGTCAGAGGAGAATGGGCATACTGGTTCGAGCTGATAGAAAGGCAACAGTGACTCAAATTGCCACCCGTTACAACCAAGGTAGGCAGAAGAGCATCTCTGAACGCACAGTGCGTCGAACTTTGAGGCAGATGGGCTACAGCAGCAGAAGACCACACTGGGTACCACTCCTCTCAGCTAAGAACAGGCATCTGATGGCTACTTTCAGCAGGATAATGCGCCATGTCATAAAGCTCGAATCATCTCAGATTGGTTTCTTGAACATGACAATGAGTTCACTGTACTCAAATGGCCTCCTCAGTCACCAGATCTCAATCCAATAGAGCATCTTTGGGATGTGGTGGAACGGGAGATTCGCATCAGGGATGTGCAGCCGACAAATCTGCGCCAACTGTGTGATGCCATCATGTCAATATGGTCCAAAATCTCTGAGGAATGCTTCCAGCACCTTGTTGAATCTCTGCCACGAAGAATTGAGGCAGTTCTGAAGGCAAAAGGGGGTCCAACCCGTTACTAGCATGGTGTACCTAATAAAGTGGCCAGTGAGTGTACATACAATATACATACAACATGCTACATACATACAACATACATACTACATACAATACATTCATACATATAGACATACAGTACATATAGCATAGAGTATATACTCACCATCACTTGTCACTTTGATCCCCTAAGCCAGTGTCATCTGTAAAAAATATTAAAATAATATATATGAATGTAGTATATATGAAGTATGTATGTATGTTGTATGAATGTAGTATATATGTAGTATGTATGTATTATGTAGTATGTATGTTGTATGACTGTAGTATATATGTAGTATGTATATAGTATGTATGTTGTATGAATGTATTATATATGTAGTATGTATGTAGTATGTATGTATGTATGTTGTATGAATGTAGTATATATGTAGTATGTATGTATGTATGTAGTATGTATGTATGTTGTATGTATGTTGTATAAATGTTGTATACAGTTGTTGCCAAAAGTATTGACACCCCTGCAATTCTGTCAGATAATACTCAGTTTCTTCCTGAAAATGATTGCAAACACAAATTCTTTGGTATTATTATCTTCATTTAATTTGTCTTAAATGAAAAAACACAAAAAGAATTGTCCTAAAGCCAAATTGGATATAATTCCACACCAAACATAAAAAAGAGGGTGGACAAAAGTATTGGCACTGTTCGAAAAATCATGTGATGCTTCTCTAATTTGTGTAATTAACAGCACCTGTAACTTACCTGTGGCACCTAACAGGTGTTGGCAATAACTAAATCACACTTGCAACCAGTTGACATGGATTAAAGTTGACTCAACCTCTGTCCTGTGTCCTTGTGTGTACCACATTGAGCATGGAGAAAAGAAAGAAGACCAAAGAACTGTCTGAGGACTTGAGAAACCAAATTGTGAGGAAGCATGAGCAATCTCAAGGCTACAAGTCCATCTCCAAAGACCTGAATGTTCCAGTGTCTACCGTGCGCAGTGTCATCAAGAAGTTTAAAGCCCATGGCACTGTGGCTAACCTCCCTAGATGTGGACGGAAAAGAAAAATTGACAAGAGATTTCAACGCAAGATTGTGCGGATGTTGGATAAAGAACCTCGACTAACATCCAAACAAGTTCAAGCTGCACTGCAGTCCGAGGGTACAACAGTGTCAACCCATACTATCCGTCTGAATGAAAAGGGACTGTATGGTAGGAGACTCAGGAAGACCCCACTTCTTAACCCAAGACATAAAAAAGCCAGGCTGGAGTTTGCCAAAACTTTCCTGAAAAAGCCTAAAACGTTTTGGAAGAATGTTCTCTGGTCAGATGAGACAAAAGTAGAGCTTTTTGGGCAAAGGCATCAACATAGAGTTTAAAGGAGAAAAAAAGAGGCATTCAAAGAAAAGAACACGGTCCCTACAGTCAAACATGGCGGAGGTTCCCTGATGTTTTGGGGTTGCTTTGCTGCCTCTGGCACTGGACTACTTGACCGGGTGCATGACATTATGAAGTCAGGAGACTAACAACAAATTTTGCAGCATAATGTAGGTCCCTGTGTGAGAAAGCTAGGTCTCCCTCAGAGGTCATGGGTCTTCCAGCAGGACAATGACCCAAAACACACTTCAAAAAGCACTAGAAACTTCTAAGGTGGCCAGCAATGAGTCCAGACCTGAATCCCATAGAACACCTGTGGAGAGATCTAAAAATGGCAGTTTGGAGAAGGCACCCTTCAAATATCAGGGACCTGGAGCAGTTTGCCAAAGAAGAATGGTTTAAAATTCCAGCAGAGCATTGTAAAAAACTCATTGATGGTTACCGGTTGGTCGCAGTTATTTTGGCTAAAGGTTGTGCAACCAAGTATTAGGCTGAGGGTGCCAATACTTTTGTCTGGCCCATTTTTGGAGTTTTGTGTGAAATAATCAATGTTTTGCTTTTTGCTTCATTCTCTTTTGTGTTTTTTCATTTAAGACAAATTAAATGAAGATAATAATACCAAAGAATTTGTGTTTGCAATCATTTTCAGGAAGAAACTGAGTATTATCTGACAGAATTGCAGGGGTGTCAATACTTTTGGCCACAACTGTATATGTAGTATGTATGGTTTTTTTTGTTTGTTTTTTTACATTCAACACATTAGCTGGATGATGGGACTACTACTGTCCCATCATTGGCTAATGTGTCAATCACTGTCATTGTAGCAGGCATCGCCCGATGGGACTTGTAGTCCCATCGGACGATGCCTGCACACACACACAACCCCCGGCAGGCCTGCACAGACCCCCAGCAGCCCGCACAGACCCCCGGCAGGCCCACACAGACCCCCGGCAGGCCCGCACTGACCCCCGACAGCCCACACAGACCCCCGGCAGGCCCGCACAGACCCCCTGGCAGCCCGCACAGACCCCCGGCAGCTCGCACAGACCCCCGGCAGGCCCGCACAGACCCCCGGCAGCCCGCACAGACCCCCGGCAGCCCGCACAGACCCCCGGCAGGCCCGCACAGACCCCCGGCAGCCCGCACAGACCCCTGGCAAGCCCGCACAGACCCCCGACAGGCCCGCACAGACCCCCGGCAGACCCGCACAGACCCCCGGCAGGCCCGCACAGACCCCCGGCAGGCCCGCACAGACCCCCGGCAAGCCCGCACAGACTCCCGGCAAGCCCGCACAGACTCCCGGCAGCTCGCACAGACCCCCGGCAGGCCCGCACAGACCGCGCATCATGATGACATCATTTCAGCAGCCAATCACAGCCATGCCATTAGTTAACATGGCTAACACAACTGGCTCATTGGATTTTGGGAACTTCCGATTCCAGTATTCGATATTGTAAAAATATCGGAGCTCAGTATCGGAACTCCGATACAGCGAATATCGGCCGATACCCGATATTTGCAGTATCGGAATGCTCAACACTAGTTCTAAACGAATGAAGTGACTTAAAATCCAACATTCTTTGACATCTAGAATAGTTCACTAGTAATACACATTAATTTGTGTCTGAGAGAAATTCTGAATATGTTTCTTGATCTGTGTTAGTCCTGGAAGATTGCCTCTTACAATATACAGTGAAATTATTTACAGTCATATGTAAAAGTTTGGGCACCCCTATTAATGTTAACCTTTTTTCTTAATAGCAATTTTGGTTTTTGCAACAGGTATTTCAGTTTCATATATCTAATAACTGATGGACTCAGTTATATTTCTGGATTCAAATGAGGTTTATTGTACTAACAGAAAATGTGCAATCTGCATTTAAACAAAATTTGACCGGTGCAAAAGTATGGGCACCCTTATCATTTTCTTGATTTGAACACTCCTAACTACTTTTTACTGACTTCCTGAATTACTAAATTGGTTTTGTAACCTCATTGAGCTTTGAACTTCATAGCCAGGTGTATCAAATCATGAGAAAAGGTATTTAAAGTGGCCGCTTGCAAGTAGTTCTCCTATTTGATTCTCCTATGAAGAGTGGCATCATGGGCTCCTCAAAACAACTCTCAAATGATCTGAAAACAAAGATTATTCAACATAGCTTTTCAGGGGAAGGATACAAAAAGTTGTCTCAGAGATTTAACCTGTCAGTTTCCACTGTGAGGAACATAGTAAGGAAAAGGAAGAACACAGGTACAGTTCTTGTTAAGCCCAGAAGTGGCAGGCCAAGAAAAATATCAGAAAGGCAGAGAAGAAGAATGGTGAGAACAGTCAAGGACAATCCACAGACCACCTCCAAAGACCTGCAGCATCATCTTGCTGCAGATGGTGTCACTGTGCATCGGTCAACAATACAGCGCACTTTGCACAAGGAGAAGCTGTATGGGAGAGTGATGTGAAAGAAGCCGTTTCTGCAAGCACGCCACAAACAGAGTCACCTGAGGTATGCAAAAGCACATTAGAACAAGCCAGTTACATTTTGGAAGAAGGTCCTGTGGACTGATGAAACAAAGATTGAGTTGTTTGGTCATACAAAAAATGCGTTATGCATGCGCTGTATTGTTGACCGATGCACAGTGACACCATCTGCAGCAAGATGATGCTGCAGGTCTTTGGAGGTGGTCTGTGGATTGTCCTTGACTGTTCTCACCATTCTTCTTCTCTGCCTTTCTGATATTTTTCTTGGCCTGCCACTTCTGGGCTTAACAAGAACTGTACCTGTGTTCTTCCATTTCCTTACTATGTTCCTCACAGTGGAAACTGACAGGTTAAATCTCTGAGACAACTTTTTGTATCCTTCCCCTGAAAAGCTATGTTGAATAATCTTTGTTTTCAGATCATTTGAGAGTTGTTTTGAGGAGCCCATGATGCCACTCTTCATAGGAGAATCAAATAGGAGAACTACTTGCAAGTGGCCAATTTAAATACCTTTTCTCATGATTTGATACACCTGGCTATGAAGTTCAAAGCTCAATGAGGTTACAAAACCAATTTAGTGCTTCAGGAAGTCAGTAAAAAGTAGTTAGGAGTGTTCAAATCAAGAAAATGATAAGGGTGCCCATACTTTTGCACCGGTCAAATTTTGTTTAAATGCAGATTGCACATTTTCTGTTAGTACAATAAACCTCATTTGAATCCAGAAATATAACTGAGTCCATCAGTTATTAGATATATGAAACTGAAATAGCTGTTGCAAAAACCAAAATTGTTATAAAGAAAAAAGGTTAACATTAATAGGGGTGCCCAAACTTTTACATATGACTGTATTTCTGCTCAAAGGTCACACCTTTAGACTTTTTTTGGTTTGGGCTGAAATTACTTGAGTTTTTCCCAGGGAAAAAATATTTCATGCTTAATGAATGCTTTTATCACCAGCTCAAGGGAACCGCTATGGGATACCTTGTGCCCCCATGTAGACAAAATTGCTCTTGGATTAGTGGGAAAGAGACCTAGTGTTTGGGGATGAATACTTTTGCAATCAGCAGGCTCGTCTATGAGCCATTTCATTGAAGACACTTTCATCCTGTGTAATAGAAGTGGATATGAGTCACTTGAACAGCGTCTGAACATTAATCCCATTGCTGTAAGATTTACCTTTGTGATCAGCTCGATGTCATCCCTTTTTCTTGATGCATTGACATGAAAGGATGAGAAAGGATGTTTATAATCAATGGTCTATTGCTAGTTCTCGGTCACTCAAAACTATTGAAAAAGAGGATACTAAAAGAGCAGGATCTTTCCATTATGAAAAATTGCTCCTTCTGAAAAAAAGACTCAGGCCATTTTATTATTATTATCATTATTTATTTACATAGTGACATTAATTCCATGGTAATGTACATGAGAAGGGGTTACATACAAAGTAATACTTACTGTTTACAGGAAACAAATTTACAATGGCAGACTGGTACAGCGGGGAAAGGATCCTGTCCTTGCGGACTTACATTCTACGGGATAATGGGGAAGAGACAGAAGGTCAGGGGTGTGGCAGCTCAGGTGGTGGTGAGGTGGCAGCTTGGGTGGTGGTGAGGCGGCAGCTTGGGTGGTGGTGAAGCGGCAGCTTGGACGGTGGTGAGGCGGCCGCTTGGGTGGTGGTGAGGCGGCAGAATGCTTATTGCAGGCTGTAAACTTTCGTGTTGAGGCGCGGAATTCCAGAGAATGGGCGATATTCAGGAGAAATCTTGGAGGCAGTTGTGCGAGGAGCGAACAAATGTGGAGGAGAGTATTCGGTCTTGGGAGGATCGAAGATTACGTGAGGGAAGATAGTGGGAGATTAGTTCAGAGATATAGGGAAGAGACAGGTTGTAGATGGCTTTGTAGGTCAGTGTTAGTAATTTGAACTGGATTCGTTGGGGAATTGGGAGCCAGTGGAGGGATTTGCAGAGGGGAGAAACAGGGGAGTAGCGAGGAGAGAGGTGGATTAGTCGGGCAGCAGAGTCGAGGACAGATTAGAGTGGTGCAAAAGAGTTGGTAGGGAGGCCACAGAGGAGGGTGTTGCAGTAATCAAGGCGGGAGATGAAGAGGGCATGCACAAGAGTTTTAGTAGATTGAGGGCTGAGGAAGGGACAGATTCTGGAAATATTTTTGAGTTGGATGCGACAGAAGGTGGCAAGAGTTTGGATGTGTGGTTTGAAGGACAGGGCAGAGTCGAGAGTTACTCCGAGGCAGCGGATTTCAGGTGTGGGAGAAAGCGTGATGCCGTTTACCATAATAGATAAATCGGGTAGGGAAGATATGCGAGCTGGAGGAAAGTTGAGTTTTAGAAAGCGAGAGGTGAAGAAGTAGGATATGACTGATAGACACTCTGGGATTGTGGACAGCAGAGAGGTGACATCCGGGCCAGAGAGGTAGATCTGTGTGTTGTCCGCATAGTGGTGGTACTGGAAGCCATGGGACTTTATGAGTCATCCAAGGCCAAGAGTATAGATGGAAAAAAGTAAGGGCCCAAGGACAGAACCTTGAGGGACTCCAACAGAGAGAGGGTGGGATGAGGAGGTAGTGTGGGAGTGAAAAACTCTAAATGTGCGGTCGGAAAGGTAAGAGGCGATCCAGGACAGGGCAAGGTCTTTGATGTCAAGGGAAGAAAGAATCTGTAGCAGTAGGCAGTGGTCGACTGTGTCGAAGGCAGAGGACAGGTCGAGAAGGAGGAGGATGGAGAACTGTCTGTTAGCTTTGGCTGTGAGTAAGTCATTAGTAATTTTGGTCAAGGCAGTTTTGGTGGAGTGGTGGGGGCGGAAGCCAGATTGAAGGTTGTCGAGGAGAGAGGTAGATGAGAGGTGGGAGGAAAGTTGAGCATGGACATGCTGCTTAAGGAGTTTAGAAGCAAACGGGAGCAGTGATATGGGGCGATAGCTGGGCATAGCAGTTGGGTCAAGGTTTGTTTTTTGAGGATGGGTGTGATGGTGGCATGTTTGAAGGCAGAGGGGAAGGTACCAGAAGATAGCGATAGGTTGAAGAGATGAGTTTGGGCTATGATGAGCATGTTAGTGAGGTTGGGGAGCAGGTAAGAAGGGATGGGGTCGAGTGGACAGGTGGTGAGGTATGAGTTGGAAAGGAGATGAGTAAGCTCTCCTTCAGTGATGTTGGAGAGGGAGGTTATTAGGGAAGGACAGAGGTCTGGTATATGGAGTAGTTGGGGTGGTGGAACAGTAAAGGTTTGCCTTGTTTGGTCAATCTTATTTTTGACGTAGGTGGCAAAGTCCTTGGCAGAGATGAGGGGGGATTGAGGTGGCATTGGTGAGTGGAGGAGAGAGTTGAATGTATTGAACAGTTGTTTTTGGTTGTAGGATAATGAAGATACAAGGTTTGTGAAATAGGTCTGTTTAGCAGAGGTGAGGGCTGATTTGAAGGCAAGTGTAGCTTGTTGAAAGGAGTGAAGTCATCTGGCAGGCGTGTTTTCTTACAAATACGCGCCGCGACCCTGGATGATTGTTGAAGTTTTTTGGTAAGATTTTTGTGCCAGGGTTGCCTATTGATTCGTCACACTTTACCATGCTTGAGAGGGGCGACTGAGTCTATGGCTGATGTGAGGGTGGTGTTATAGAAAGCGGTGGCGCAGACCGTGTCGTGGACTGAAGATATGGAGCACAGAGGTAGAAAAGAGTCTGAGAGCCTGTGAATGTCTAGGTGTGTGAGGTTTCTGCGGGGATGTGCTAGTTGCTGGACATGGGGTGCAGGTGAGGAGGACAGGGATGAGAAGGTGAGTAGGTGGTGGTCAGATAGGGGGAGGGGAGAGGTTGTGAGATTAGATAGGGAGCAGAGGCGGGTGAACATGAGGTCTAATGTATGTCCATCTGTGTGGGTTGCTGTGGAGGACCACTGAGTAAGTCCAAAGGATAAAGTAAGGGACAGGAGTTTGGAGGCTGCTGGCTGGCGGGTGTTGTTAGGGATATTAAAGTCACCCATTATGATGGTGGTGATGTCAGCAGAAAGTAAGTGAAGAAGCCAGATGGAGAATTGGTCAATGAAGGCAGTGGATGAGCCCAGTGGTTGGTACATGACAGCCATTTGGAGATTAGAGGGAGAGTAGATGCGGACAGAGTGGACCTCGAAAGAAGGAAGGATAAGGGAGGGTGGGGTTGGATAGGGTTGAAGAAGCAGTTTTTAGAAAGAAGGAAACCCACTCCTCCACCATGTCTGTTGCCAGAGCGAGGAGTGTGGGTAAAGTGGAGGCCACCGTAACTCAGTGCAGCAGGGGAGACTGTGCCAGGGGGCATCAGCCAGGTCTCAGTGAGGGCCAGGAAGGAAAGGTTGCGAGAAGTAAAGATCACATGGAGCTTATTGCAGTAGGAGCGGGCATTCCAAAGTGCTCCAGAGAGAGGAAGCAGGGGGGTGGGGGTCAATGGCACAGATTTTAAGTGTGAGGGATTGTGGTAGTTTCTCTAGTGTGAGAAAGATGGGGGTGAGGATTAGTGCGATGTATGAGGCGGGGGGGGGGCCAGGATTGGGGGATATGTCACCAGCAGTGAGAAGAAGCAGAGAAAGGGAAAGCAGGTGAGTGAAGGAGAGTGATCGCCTTATATTATATTTTAGTAGAAGAGGTCTGAGGTTAAGGAGCAGGTCTGCAGATGAAGCGAGAAGGGGGGTAAGAGAGAAGGGAAGATAGGTATTTGGTTTGAGGGTGCAGGGGTTTGGGGATAGCGAAGGAGCGTGAGGATTAGTGGAGCAAACACTGTGATGGCAAATGTGAGCATGGTTAAAGAGCAGGGTGATAAGAAAGATAAGTAAAATTAGAAAGCAGTGGTTATTCTTAACTTCTGACTGATTTCTGGATTATTTCTGGTATATTTCTGATGTCACACTTAAAAGATGTCACATCTGACCACGGTCAAATCTGACCTGCTCCGTTCAACTTATACCATTCAAATGCCCATGAAATGAAGCCAGGTGAGGGAGAGGAGAGGAGGAGAGAGCAGGAGGACAGTTCACAGCAGGGAGTAATTAACAGATTGCAGTTAATGGAACATTTCACTAGTATCAAATCTGAAGAAAGACACAATAAGATGGAAGGATGGGGCTAGGTGTGAGGAGCAAAGACATATCAATATGCATTCAGTAAATTTGGAATATGGTGCATGGAATTAAAGTCAGGAGAAAGTAGCAATGTACCACTTAAAACAGAGGAAGAGGAGTACATGGGATTCTGGGGTGCAGTGGGTTTTCTGGATTAGAGATAGTTCAGACGTACCTGTGGATGAAAGTAAATGGATCAGGACATGGCAGCATGAAGGAGAATATACCATGAGTTATCATTCTGGTATATTTCTGATGTAACATTTCAAAGATGTCACACTTCAAATGATGTTACATCTGACCACGGTCAAATCTGACCTGCTCTGTTCAACTTATACCATTCAAATGACAATAGTTACACAATTGATGTCCCTAAATCACCAAATTAACATGTCTTGCCCAAACCAAGGGATAAATTGCTCAATACTAGGGTTAAACTACAGACACACCAGAACTTTAGAATAATTGTAATATTTCATAAAGCAACCAAAGAAATTAGATAGATTTTTCAAAATGTCTAGGGAATGTTGAAAATGGACTTTATTTGAACATTGGCAGAATATTCCTAGATCACATATAAGAAAAGAATGAGTATTTTGGATTAGATTGTACACAGCCATCTCTATACCCTTCATTCAAGGGGGGGTTGTTGACTGGAGCATAAAACTGTGGGCTGTAATAGTTGTGGGCACTGTGTTGTATTCATGAGTAATTGGACATAAGAATCTTTCAACCTATCCCTTAAACTTTATAAACTGTAGTTGAAGTGGGGTAATTTATAAAGAATTCAGCTCTATAGACAAAATGTTTAGAAAGTGGCATTGAAATATATTGGAATTTTTTACAATGGCTCTATAAAAAAGCTGAAATGTTCCTGCTTTTGTCTGACATGACCTTGATACAACAAAACCATTTTCTTAGATCTTTCGGGGGGAGTTCTGCCTTTACAATTTATTTGATGTTGAATTAAATTGAACTATATATTATTGGGGACATCCGTAGCAAAAGAGCTAAATCCCAAAGTTTATGGCGGAAACTTCCTGACTGTTTAGTTCACAGTCCTAAAACTTATTAAACCATCTCCTAAGGGAGTGACGACTACTGCAATCACGAGTACTACAAAAAGAAATCATTTGGATATTTAGGCGATGCTAAGTAGGGTCAAGGTGTACATAATTTATTCTTCGGCCCGGGTACGCGCTTTCACATGGACACCAGCACGGGTAATGGCTGAAATCCCTTATTAACTATGTCTTCCCTCTACCTTCCTGCCCGGGGCCTGATATGGATACACTGAGTTAGGATATCTTCCTGGTTACTATTGGCCATATTTGTGGGGTTTTGAAGGTGGAGGAGGGTCAGGACCCAATCATATTGTTCCTATGTATTTGGATTACTGATGCTATTTTGTCATTGCACGTTGTATTACTAAATACGAGTGGGAGCCTTAGGGTAATATGCCAGCCTTACCACTCCTGTGGTGGTGTTCTTTGTGTGGCACGTTTTTACATTCTGCATGTTGTTGGTGCATTCTGACCTGTGTTCAATGACTTTGTCTTTGTTTGAAATATATTGTGATGACTTTTTAACGCCAATTTTTGTACTAATAAAGCAAATTTGATATTGAGTTGTGTCAAACATATGGATGCTTTGCTCCAATTTCTTGTGTGTTCTAGTTGTTAGGGAGCTCCATAGGGAATTTTTCCCCATATATATCCTGGTGGTACACCTGGATTTATTGCCATATAGAACATGTGCCCTGTATTTGAGATCAAAGAAAAATAGTTGCAGCAATCACCAGTATAAATATTTGCCCCTGTGATTTGAGAGGACGTGCTGGAATCACATTCATTAAGAAGCACATGTCTCTTATCAGGAACGTCTGAAAAGTATTGTGCACCTCTGTGTGTTTGGCATCAAAAATCTTCTCCAGTTAGAGACTAGAGTAAAATTTCCGAACTTAGGTACCCCACAATTTGGCAAAAATGTAGACGATCTGTGATGTCTCACCCTTACTTCACCCTGTCCTGCCCACATCCTGTTCCAGCACCATCCATTTTGGCAGAACTGGGTGAAAACTGGCGGGAAAACGCCAAAGGTGATAACATTTTTGTGCAAGTTTGAATTGCACAAAAATCTTGGCATCTGTCAAAGTGTTTTATTCCAGATTTTTGGCAAAAATATTATGAATGAATGTAATAAATTGTGGGAATGCACATGACCAGACCACACACAACTTCTAGCCATTTCTAATCGCCCATGATGGTTCCTCAGGGCCTCATGGGATGGCTCCCCAAGCAAGCATCACAATATTTTTCTACATAGCATAACTTAGCTTTTTTACTCTATAAACTATCTTTATAAAGATGTGTTTGTTGGTGAGTGCTGCAGATATTTTCTTTCTATTTGAAGTGATTACGGAGACTATTCTGTGATTGATGAGCACTGATGACATCTATTAGACTAGGTTTGCATATTTGCACTGTGTAGTGCTGGATGAATGCACTTAGATTACAAAACACTGTACTTAGACTTATCCAAACAGTAAAATGGGCAAAAAAAAAGTTCTTTTTAATACAATTTTCGCGTTTACACCGTATTACATTCTTTTGGATGTACAAAGACATAGTTGAAATTTTCATGCTCATAAAAAAAAGTATGAAAATCGTTTTTTTCTCCAATGTTTTGAATGGGAGACGTATTGAAATGTATAAAGTGGATAGTTGAGAAACTATTTAAACACAACATATAATTTAAAAAGAAAAAAAAAAGTATAGATGTAGATGGACAAGTACGTCCCAACTCGGGCAGGCGTGGTTCAATGTATGGCACACACTTGTGTTTGTTTGCCGTATATATTTCTGCATAGTATGTATTATGGGATACACTACTGATACCATTGTTTGTTCATTGTGATATTTAAAAAAAAATGTTCCAATTAAATTACATGCTGGCAAAGATATTTATTATGTGTCTCTCAGCCCAGCGTGAACAGGAGAAATGAATGTGAACCAAAATTTATTTGACGTGCATAAGAAAAGTAATTATTTTGCAATTTGCTTATTGGCATGACAGATTAGGAAGTGGGTACTGAGTGTGATAGTTTATTAGTTAGCGTATACAACATAAGTTCATAACTAGAATATGGAGGACATTTATGTACCAGTACCTTTTACGACTGGGAGCAGGGGTGGGCCGGGCTGGGGGTCCGAGGTGCATGTTCCCCACACCTGGGGCGTTCCCCCAGCAGCTGTACAGGTCCTCTACACTGCCTGTTGCATCCGCGGCCAGGCAAGGACTACATCTTAAAATGTGTTTGTGTGTTGGTCCGGTCTTTTCACAGTTCAGCAGACATGGCGACGCAATACACCGTGTCTCCTAAAGTGATGTCTGCACTGCCACCTTCCCGCTGAAGAGGAGATTGAAAAACACTAGGGATGAGCGAACGTGCTCGGTGATGATACTCGGTTATCACTCAAGTACCACAGTGCTCGAATGTGCTTGTTACTCGGCGAGCAATGGGCGGTGCTCGATGTAAAACTCAAATCCCCGCCCAGCATCTTTAGTACCTTTTACACAACCAATAAGCATGTGGGGATTGTCTAATGCTGTAGCCATATTGAGCCCAATTAGACTAGTGATCTCGCACAAGGACACTCCGTGGAGCTGTTTACCACAACATTTCTTGATTGTGGCCTCTCAACCTGCATGCTCCAAGAGGGACATGACAACATGCTGTTTAGTGATGCACAAAACTTTGAGCAACCACAACCACAAGAAGGTGTGGAATGGCTAATTTGGGATAAGGAAGAGGAATATGATGATGAGACACAGTTGCCTTTAAGTCTTGTTGTTGTAAAGTCACAGTCAGGAGGACAAGGGTGCAGTGGCAACCAAAGGGATAAGGCGGGAAACTGTTCCGCAGAGCACCGACAGTACTGAATTTCCCTGTCAAAGAGTTAGATGTTCTCCGGTCTGGGACTTTAACGAGAGTTCTGAGTCAAGCAAAATGGTCATTTGCAATATGTGCCATGCAAAGCTCAGCAAGGGCCTGACCACTAAGAACCTAATCACTACCAGCATGATCAGACACGTGTCATCTAAGCACCCGACTCGGTAGGCAGAACACCTGGGTACATGATTGATGCCATCGGGTGATAACACGGCATCTTCCCCAGTGCTGGGTGCTTCCCAATCCCATGTCCAAAACACGTGCGAAGATGCATCCTGCCCTGAACCTAGCCTTGCACATTCTCATTTACCATCATCAGGCACTTCCAAATACTTGTCCAAGCCCAGCGTTCAGCTGTGCCTACCCCAGGCCTTGGAACAAAAAATAAAGTTCCCAGCCACCTACACACAGGCCCAAATGCTAAACGGGCACATTTCCAGGTTGCTTGCTCTAGAAATGTTGCCAGGCTAGTAGACACGGAGGATTTCTATGGCGGCAGCCATCCCTCTATATTCTTCCCCCAGCCACCACTTTTTCTCCCATGTGGCATACCCACCTTGTACCAGCACATGCTCCCAACGCCGAGGATTGCTGGCCCTACTTCTCAGGGCTTCCTCCACCTCCTACAGCAGTTTCTGCACCCTGCCTGCTCCTCCCCATCCTCCATCTCCGATGTGGTATCTCAGAGCACATCGTTCACATCAGCCAGAAGCTGGAAGCTATGCATCACTGCCTCAGAGAAGCGGAAACAGAACTGAGGCTAATTTGTCTAAGAGACAAACCGCACACCACAACAAAGATACTTACAGGAATAACAGACCAGACAGATCTGTAGTTTTTTCCGCTAAACCTTCAATGAGGCATAGTCATGTGCGATAATTTGCATAACCTGGTGGTGGCTGATAAGCTTGGCAAGCTCACGCAAGTACCATTCTTGGCACATGTGCTAAACTTGGTAGTTCAGCAGTTTCTGAAAACATACCCAGATTTGCCAGGGCTTCTGGTCAAGGTACGTTGCGTCAGCAACCATTTCCGTAAATTGGCTACAGCTGCCACCGCTCTGGCAGTGCTGCAACACATGAAGTGTTAGTAATATTCAATATTTTAATGAGGCCTGCAAGTTGTTGCCTTTCAGTGGTCTATGAATGACTTTATGACTGCATAAGTACATCAACTACACTTTCAAAATGTTGTTATGGATTCATCCATACAGTTTAACACGGTTATTGTTGCATTACGGCGGTATGTAAAACATACAAAAAGCTTAGAAAAATTGTTCAGGATTAGATTACTCATCCATAAAGTATCACATGCTTTATGTCACATTTTTGTAGTATATAACAGTAGAAAAAAGCGTTTGAAAATTGTGCTTGTTTCTTCACATTTCTTAACTATATACACTATTCCATGTTCTGGGGTACATTTTTGCGTTACGGTATATAAGACTCAAAGAAATGTTTTAGAATTTTGCTGAGTTACATTTTTCAGCCATACAGTATTACATGTTCTTGGGTACTTCATTGGTGTATAACCCTCCAAAAACGTTTTCAAAATGTTATCGTTATTATATTGCTCACCCATAGGGTATTCCATGGTCTGGATTATATCTTGTTGGTATATAATCTTCAACAAACTTGTTCAAAATTTATCAGTATTATATTGCTTTCCCATAAAGTATTGCATCTTCTTGGGTACATTTAGTTGCTATATAAGTCTCCAAAACACTTGTTCCAAATTTATCGGAATCATATTACTCACCCATAGGGTATTACATCTTCTTGGGTATGTTTCGTTGCTATAAAAGCCTCAAAAAATGTGTTCAAAATTAATCTTTATTATTTTTCTCACCAATAAAGTAAAGTGCCGTTTGTTTTTATAATAAATTGTGCTCAGGGGACATGGATTTATTGAAAGGTAATAACACCCACGAAGGCATGGTTGGTGGAATCCTGACCATGGTGAACCCCATCAATCTCAAAAATGTGGTAGTATCCTATGCCTCACATATGAATGAATTAGTATTTCTGATGCATGACCACTAGTGATGAGCGAAAGTGCTCGGACAGGCGCGGGGATTCTAACATTTTATCCGAGCACGCTGAAGAAACTCGGTTAGCACCCGAGCACGCTCAGATAACACCTTATCCGAGCATGTTCTTATGTTGCATCTTGCCTATATCAGAGGAATATTATAGGCACACCATGGTATATTGATCTTCCTCTTTTGGCAAGCACTAGGTGCACTGGTCCTGTGAAAACTTTGGAGGTGCACATTGAGAGAACAGTATACCTCCAACGTAGCCAGACACTGGTGGACATAGTCGAATTGATGCACAAAGCTGCATAACATTCATTATATAATTAAAATTAATATAATTTCAATATAATTATACAAGCTTTATGTTCTGCCACCAGATTACCCATTTCACATGTTATCTTGAAGAATAATTTTCATTTTCTTAAACTTTTTTTTTTTTTTTCAAGACTTAAACATCGACCAGAGCAAGGTGGACAATCTTCAAGCACAGAGAGCAAAGCACACGGTGAGCCGCACACAAAAGCTCAAGATGGACACACAACAAATAACAACATCTTAGTACACGGCTGCACGAGAGGCTGTAGCAGCTAGTGGAGTGGATACACAATGGCAGACCCTTTTTTGCATGCCTTCACCTGGAAACATGGACATTGGCTTCTCAGAAATCTGAATTTGTTGAAGCACAGCCCGCCAGTCGGACGTTACACATGGCACTAATTTTACTTTTATAAGATTCATTACAAAGACCAACCGGTGAAAAAGAACAAACTTTAAGATGTCCTGGAATGAAACTTGAAACTTTTTTTTTTTTTTTTTTTTTACTTTGGACTATTTATCACGACCAACACTGAAAATGAAGAATAACGACTTGCGATGTTCACTGTGTGTTTATCAGATGGATGTTGTGAAGAAGTCTGCTTTATTAGTCTGTCTCGTGTAGAGTCATATGTAACATGGATTCCTTTGTGAAATGTAAAGTTGACTACTCGTAAGCAGGACACCAATCCATTAGTTTAAGAATTAAGACAAGGAGGGGATCAAGTGAACGATGATCAGTGGTGTAACTAGAATCCGATAGACCCGATGCAAAATTTCAAAATTTGGACCTGCCCTATCTACCTCTACATGTTGATCAGATGTATGGGTGATTGTAGCATTCTAAATCCTATAAGGACATGAGTCTTCATCCCCCCTTCCATCATGTAGTAATGTTACCCATCCTGGGCTCCTTCCTGTTATATACAGTGCATACAGAAAGTATTCAGACCCCTTTAAAATTTTCACCCTTTGCTTCATTGCAGCCATTTGGTAAATTCAAAACAGTTCATTTTTTTCTCACTAATGTACACTCTGTACCCCATCTTGACTGAAAAAAACAGAAATGTAGAAATGTTTGCAAATTTATTAAAAAAGAAAAACTGAAATATCTCATGGTCATAAGTATTCAGACCCTTTGCTCAGTATTGAGTAGAAGCACCCTTTTGAGCTAGTACAGCCATGAGTCTTCTTGGGAATGATGCAACAAGTTTTTCACACTTGGATTTGGGGATCCTCTGCCATTCTTCCTTGCAGATCCTCTCCAGTTCCTTCAGGTTGGATGGTGATCATTGGTGGACAGCCATTTTCAGGTCTCTCCAGAGAGGCCCATTTGGGTTTAGATCAGGGCTCTGGCTGGGCCAGTCTAGAATGGTCAGAGTTGTTCTGAAGCCACTCATTTGTTATTTTAGCTGTGTGCTTAGGGTCATTGCCTTGTTGGAAGGTGAACCTTTGGTCAAGTCAGAGGTCCAGAGCACTCTGGAAGAGGTTTGCATCCAGAATATCTCTGTACTTGGCCGCATTCATGTTTCCTTCAATTGAAGCCATTCGTCCTGTCCATTCAGCTGAAAAACACCCCCATATCATGATGCTGCCACCACCATGTTTCACTGTTGGGATTGTATTGGGCAGATGATGAGCAGTGCCTGGTTTTCTCCTCACATACCGCTTAGAATTATCACCAAAAAGCTCTATCTTCGTCTCATCAGACCAGAGAATCTTATTTCTCATAGTCTGGGAGCCCTTCACATGTTTTTTTAGCAAACTCTATGCTGGCAAAATATGTCTGGCACTGAGGAGAGGATCCCGTTGGGCCATAAAGGCCCGACTGGTGGAGGGCTGCAGTGATAGTTGACTTTGTGGAACTTTCTCCCATCTCCCTAATGCATCTGTGGAGCTCAGCCACAGTGATGTTGGGGTTCTTCTTTACCTCTCTCACCAAGGCTCTTCTCCCACGATTGCTCAGTTTGGCTGGACAGCCAGGTCTAGGAAGACTTCTGGTAATCCCAAACTTTTTCCATTTAAGGATTATGGAGGCCACTGTGCTCTTAGGAACCTTGAGTATTGCAAAAATTATTTTGTAACCTTGGCCAGATCTGTGCCTTGCCACAATTCTGTCTCTGAGCTCCTTGGCCAGTTCCTTTGACTTCATGATTCTCATTTGGTCTGACATGCACTGTGAGCTGTGAGGTCTTATATAGACAGGTGTATGCCTTTACAAATCAAGTCCTATCAGTTTAATTAAACACAGATGGACTCCAATGAAGGAGTAGAACCATCTCAAGGAGGATCACAAGGAAATGGACAGCATGTGACTTAAATATGAGTGTCTGAGCAAAGGGTGTGAGTACTTATGACCATGTGATAATTCAGTTTTTCTTTTTTAATACATTTGCAAGAATTTCTACATTTCTCTTTTTGTTCAGTCAAGATGGGGTGCAGAGTGTACATTAATGAGAAAAAAAATGATTTTTTTTTAATTTACCAAATGGCTGCAATGAAACAAAGAGTGAAAAATTTAAAAGGGTTCTGAATACTTTCCTTAACTACTGTACCCGTATGTCCCCCATCCTGGGCCCATCCCAGTATATATACTGATATATAGGTCCCTCATCTTGGTCACATCCTGGTATAAATGTTCCCCATCCTGGTATATACACTGAATGAAAATATAAACACAAAAATAAATATACGCAACAAAACACTTTTTTAACTGAACCAATCATCACTGGAAGACAATTTCCTTTTTTTCCATTTTTGTTTTTGCTCCCATTTTTCATGAGCTAAACTCAAAGGTCTAGCACTTTTTCTATATAAACAAAAAGCCTTTTTCTCTCAAATATTGTTCACAAATTTGTATTAATCTGTGTTAGTTTGCTCTTCTCCTAAATCTGTGTTAGTGAGCTCTTCTCCTAATCTGTGTTAGTGAGCTCTTCTCCTAAATCTGTGTTAGTGAGCTCTTCTCCTAATCTGTGTTAGTGAGCTCTTCTCCTAATCTGTGTTAGTGAGCTCTTATCCTATTCTGTGTTAGTGAGCTCTTCTCCTAATCTGTGTTATTGAGCTCTTCTCCTAATCTGTGTTAGTGAGCTGTTCTCCTAATCTGTGCTAGTGAGCTCTTCTCCTAATCTGTGTAAATGAGCTCTTCTCCTAATCTGCGTTGGTGAGCTCTTCTCCTAATCTGTGTTGGTGAACTCTTCTCCTAATCTGTGTTAGTGAGCGCTTCTCCTAATCTGTGTTAGTGAGCGCTTCTCCTAATCTGTGTTAGTGAGCTCTTCTCCTAATCTGCGTTAGTGAGCGCTTCTCCTAATCTGTGTTAGTGAGCGCTTCTCCTAATCTGTTAGTGAGCTCTTCTCCTAATCTGTGTTAGTGAGCTCTTCTCCTAATCTGCATTAGTGAGCTCTTCTCCTAATCTGCATTAGTGAGCTCTTCTCCTAATCTGCGCTAGTGAGCTCTTCTCCTAATCTGCGTTAGTGAGCTCTTCTCCTAATCTGTGTTAGTGAGCGCTTCTCCTAATCTGTTAGTGAGCTCTTCTCCTAATCTGCGTTAGTGAGCTCTTCTCCTAATCTGTGTAAATGAGCTCTTCTCCTAATCTGTTCGTGAGCGCTTCTCCTAATCTGTGTTAGTGAGCTCCTAATAATAATAATTATCTTTATTTTTATATAGCGCTAACATATTCCGCAGCACTTTACAGTTTGCACACATTATCATCACTGTCCCCAATGGGGCTCACAATCTAAATTCCCTATCAGTATGTCTTTGGAATGTGGGAGGAAACCGGAGTACCCGGAGGAAACCCACGCAAACACGGGGAGAACATAAAAACTCCTTGCAGATGTTGTGAGCTCTTCTCCTAATCTGTGTTAGTGAGCGCTTCTCCTAATCTGTGTTAGTGAGCTCTTCTCCTAATCTGTGTAAATCAGCTCTTCTCCTAATCTGCGTTAGTGAGTTCTTCTCCTAATCTGCGTTAGTGAGCTCTTCTCCTAATCTGCATTAGTGAGCTCTTCTCCTAATCTGCGTTAGTGAGCTCTTCTCCTAATCTGCGTTAGTGAGCTCTTCTAATCTGTGTTAGTGAGTGCTTCTCCTAATCTGTGTTAGTGAGCTCTTCTCCTAATCTGTGTTAGTGAGCGCTTCTCTTAATCTGTGTTAGTGAGCGCTTCTCCTAATCTGTGTTAGTGAGCTCTTCTCCTAATCTGCATTAGTGAGCTCTTCTCCTAATCTGTGTTAGTGAGCTCTTCTCCTAATCTGCGTTAGTGAGCGCTTCTCCTAATCTGTGTTAGTGAGCTTTTCTCCTAATCTGTGTTAGTGAGCGCTTCTCCTAATCTGCGTTAGTGAGCTCTTCTCCTAATCTGCTTGAGTGAGCTGTTCTCCTAATCTTCGTTAGGGAGCTCTTGTCCTAATCTGCCTGAGTGAGCTGTTCTCCTAATCTGCGTTAGGGAGCCCTTCTCCTAATCTGTGTTAGCGAGCTCTTCTACTAATCTGCTTTAGTGAGCTCTTCTAGTCTGTGTTAGTGAGCGCATCTCCTAATATGTGTTAGTGAGCGCGTCTCCTAATCTGTGTTAGTGAGCTCTTCTCCTAATCTGTGTTAGTGAGCGCTTCTCCTAATCTGTGTTAACTTCTCCTAATCTGTGTTAGTGAGCTCTTCTCCTAATCTGTGTTAGTGAGCACTTCTCCTAATCTGTGTTAGTGAGCACTTCTCCTAATCTGTGTTAGTGAGCTCTTCTCCTAATCTGTGCTAGTGAGCTCTTCTCCTAATCTGCGTTAGTGAGCTCCTCTGCTATTCTGTGTTAGTGAGCTCTTCCCCCAATCTGCGTTAGTGAGCTCTTCTCCTAATCTGTTAGTGAGCTCTTCTCCTAATCTGTGTTAGTGAGCTCTTCTCCTAATCTGTGTAAATGAGCTCTTCTCCTAATCTGCGTTAGTGAGCTCTTCTCCTAATCTGTGTTAGTGAGCGCTTCTCCTAATCTGTGTTAGTGAGAACTTCTCCTAATCTGTGTTAGTGAGCTCCTCTCCTATTCTGTGTTAGTGAGCTCTTCCCCCAATCTGCTTTAGTGAGCTCTTCTCCTAATCTGTTAGTGAGCTCTTCTCCTAATCTGTGTTAGTGAGCTCTTCTCCTAATCTGCGTTAGTGAGCGCTTCTCCTAATCTGTGTTAGTGAGCTTTTCTCCTAATCTGTGTTAGTGAGCGCTTCTCCTAATCTGCGTTAGTGAGCTCTTCTCCTAATCTGCTTGAGTGAGCTGTTCTCCTAATCTTCGTTAGGGAGCTCTTGTCCTAATCTGCCTGAGTGAGCTGTTCTCCTAATCTGCGTTAGGGAGCCCTTCTCCTAATCTGTGTTAGCGAGCTCTTCTACTAATCTGCTTTAGTGAGCTCTTCTAGTCTGTGTTAGTGAGCGCATCTCCTAATATGTGTTAGTGAGCGCGTCTCCTAATCTGTGTTAGTGAGCTCTTCTCCTAATCTGTGTTAGTGAGCGCTTCTCCTAATCTGTGTTAGTGAGAACTTCTCCTAATCTGTGTTAGTGAGCTCTTCTCCTAATCTGTGTTAGTGAGCACTTCTCCTAATCTGTGTTAGTGAGCACTTCTCCTAATCTGTGTTAGTGAGCTCTTCTCCTAATCTGTGCTAGTGAGCTCTTCTCCTAATCTGCGTTAGTGAGCTCCTCTGCTATTCTGTGTTAGTGAGCTCTTCCCCCAATCTGCGTTAGTGAGCTCTTCTCCTAATCTGTTAGTGAGCTCTTCTCCTAATCTGTGTTAGTGAGCTCTTCTCCTAATCTGTGTTAGTGAGCTCTTCTCCTAATCTGTGTAAATGAGCTCTTCTCCTAATCTGCGTTAGTGAGCTCTTCTCCTAATCTGTGTTAGTGAGCGCTTCTCCTAATCTGTGTTAGTGAGAACTTCTCCTAATCTGTGTTAGTGAGCTCCTCTCCTATTCTGTGTTAGTGAGCTCTTCCCCCAATCTGCGTTAGTGAGCTCTTCTCCTAATCTGTTAGTGAGCTCTTCTCCTAATCTGTGTTAGTGAGCTCTTCTCCTAATCTGTGTAAATGAGCTCTTCTCCTAATCTGCGTTAGTGAGCTCTTCTCCTAATCTGTGTTAGTGAGCTCTTCTCCTAATCTGTGTAAATGAGCTCTTCTCCTAAGCTGCGTTAGTGAGCTCTTCTCCTAAGCTGCGTTAGTGAGCGCTTCTCCTTATCTGCGTTAGTGAGCGCTTCTCCTTATCTGCGTTAGTGAGCTCTTCTCCTAATCTGCGTTAGTGAGCTCTTCTCCTAATCTGCGTTAGTGAACGCTTCTCCTAATCTGCAATAGTGAGCTCTTCTCCAAATCTGCATTAGTGAGCTCTTCTCCTAATCTGCGTTAGTGAGCTCTTCCCCTAATCTGCGTTAGTGAGCTCTTCTTCTAATCTCTGTTAGTGAGCTCTTCTCCTAATCTGTGTTAGTGAGCGCTTCTCCTAATCTGTTAGTGAGCTCTTCTCCTAATCTGTGTTGGTGAGCTCTTCTCCTAATCTGTGTTAGTGAGCTCTTCTCCTAATCTGTGTAAATGAGCTCTTCTCCTAATCTGCGTTAGTGAGCTCTTCTCCTAATCTGCGTTAGTGAGCTCTTCTCCTAATCTGCGTTAGTGAGCGCTTCTCCTAATCTGTGTTAGTGAGCTCTTCTCCTAATCTGTGTTAGTGAGCGCTTCTCCTTATCAGCGTTGGTGAGCTCTTCTCCTAATCTGCGTTAGTGAGCTCTGCTCCTAATCTGCTTTAGTGAGCTCTTCTCCTAATCTGCATTAGTGAGCGCTTCTCCTAATCTGCGTTAGTGAGCTCTTCTCATAATCTGCGTTAGTGAGTGCTTCTCCTTATCTGCGTTAGTGAGCTCTTCTCTTAATCTGCGTTAGTGTGCTCTGCTCCTAATCTCTGTTAGTGAGTGCTTCTCCTTATCTGTGTTAGTGAGCTCTTCTCCTAATCTGTGTTAGTGAGCTCTTCTCCTAATCTGTGTAAATGAGCTCTTCTCCTAATCTGTGTTAATGAGCTTTTCTCCTAATCTGTGTTAGTGAGCTTTTCTCCTAATCTGTGTTAGTGAGCTCTTCTCCTAATCTGTGTTAGTGAGCGCTTCTCCTAATTTGCATTAGTGAGCTCTTCTCCTAATCTGCGTTAGTGATCTCTTCCCCTAATCTGCGTTAGTGAGCTCTTCTCTCCTAATCTGTTAGTGAGCGCTTCTCCTAATCTGTGTTAGTGAGCTCTTCTCCTAATCTGTGTTAGTGAGCGCTTCTCCATATCAGCGTTGGTGAGCTCTTCTCCTAATCTGCGTTAGTGACCTCTGCTCCTAATCTGCTTTAGTGAGCTCTTCTCCTAATCTGCGTTAGTGAGCGCTTCTCCTAATCTGCGTTAGTGAGCTCTGCTCCTAATCTGCTTTAGTGAGCTCTTCTCCTAATCTGCGTTAGTGAGCGCTTCTCCTAATCTGCGTTAGTGAGCTCTTCTCGTAATCTGCGTTAGTGAGCTCTTCTCCTAATCTGTGTTAGTGAGCGCTTCTCCTAATCTCTGTTAGTGAGCTCTTCTCCTAATCTCTGTTAGTGAGTGCTTCTCCTAATCTGTGTTAGTGAGCTCTTCTCCTAATCTGTGTTAGTGAGCTCTTCTCCTAATCTGCGTTAGTGAGCTCCCCTCCTAATCTGTGTAAATGAGCTCTTCTCTTTATCTGCGTTAGTGAGCTCTTTTCCTAATCTGCGTTAGTGAGCTCTTCTCCTAATCTGCGTTAGTGAGCTCTTCTCCTAATCTGCATTAGTGAGCTCTTCTCCTAATCTGTGTAAATGAGCTCTTCTCCTAATCTGCATTAGTGAGCTCTTCTCCTAATCTGCGTTAGTGAGCTCTTCTCCTAATCTGCGTTAGTGAGCTCTTCTCCTGATCTGCGTTAGTGAGCTCTTCTCCTGATCTGTGTTAGTGAGCGCTTCTCCTTATCTGCGTTAGTGAGCTCTTCTCTTAATCTGGGATAGTGAGCTCTTCTCCTAATCTGTGTAAATGAGCTCTTCTCCTAATCTGTGTTAATGAGCTTTTCTCCTAATCTGTGTTAGTGAGCTTTTCTCCTAATCTGTGTTAGTGAGCTCTTCTCCTAATCTGTGTTAGTGAGCGCTTCTCCTAATTTGCATTAGTGAGCTCTTCTCCTAATCTGCGTTAGTGAGCTCTTCCCCTAATCTGCGTTAGTGAGCTCTTCTCTCCTAATCTGTTAGTGAGCGCTTCTCCTAATCTGTGTTAGTGAGCTCTTCTCCTAATCTGTGCAAATGAGCTCTTCTCCTAATCTGTGTTAGTGAGCTATTCTCCTAATCTGTGTTAGTGAGCCCTTCTCCTAATCTGTGTAAATGAGCTCTTCTCCTAATCTGCGTTAGTGAGCTCTTCTCCTAATCTGCGTTAGTGAGCGCTTCTCCTAATCTGTGTTAGTGAGCTCTTCTCTTAATCTGTGTTAGTGAGCACTTCTCCTTATCTGCGTTAGTGAGTGCTTCTCCTAATCTGTGTTAGTGAGCTTTTCTCCTAATCTGTGTTAGTGAGCGCTTCTCCTAATCTGCGTTAGTGAGCTCTGCTCCTAATCTGCTTTAGTGAGCTCTTCTCCTAATCTGCGTTAGTGAACGCTTCTCCTAATCTGCATTAGTGAGCTCTTCTCCTAATCTGCATTAGTGAGCTCTTCTCCTAATCTGCGTTAGTGAGCTCTTCCCCTAATCTGCGTTAGTGAGCTCTTCTCCTAATCTGTGTTGGTGAGCTCTTCTCCTAATCCGTGTTAGTGAGCTCTTCTCCTAATCTGTGTTAGTGAGCGCTTCTCCTAATCTGTGTTAGTGAGCTCTTCTCCAAATCTGCGTTAGTGAGCTCTTCTCCTAATCTGCGTTAGTGAGCGCTTCTCCTAATCTGTGTTAGTGAGCTCTTCTCCTAATCTGTGTTAGTGAGCTTTTCTCCTAATCTGTGTTAGTGAGCGCTTCTCCTAATCTGCGTTAGTGAGCTCTGCTCCTAATCTGCTTTAGTGAGCTCTTCTCCTAATCTGCGTTAGTGAACGCTTCTCCTAATCTGCATTAGTGAGCTCTTCTCCTAATCTGCATTAGTGAGCTCTTCTCCTACTCTGCGTTAGTGAGCTCTTCCCCTAATCTGCGTTAGTGAGCTCTTCTCCTAATCTGTGTTGGTGAGCTCTTCTCCTAATCTGTGTTAGTGAGCTCTTCTCCTAATCTGTGTTAGTGAGCGCTTCTCCTAATCTGTGTTAGTGAGCTCTTCTCCAAATCTGCGTTAGTGAGCTCTTCTCCTAATCTGTGTAAATGAGCTCTTCTCCTAATCTGCGTTAGTGAGCTCTTCTCCTAATCTGCGTTAGTGAGCTCTTCTCTTAATCTGTGTTAGTGAGCTCTTCTCCTAATCTGCGTTAGTGAGCGCTTCTCCTAATCTGTGTTAGTGAGCTCTTCTCCTTATCTGCGTTGGTGAACTCTTCTCCTAATCTGCGTTAGTGAGCTCTGCTCCTAATCTGCTTTAGTGAGCTCTTCTCCTAATCTGCGTTAGTGAGCGCTTCTCCTAATCTGCGTTAGTGAGCTCTTCTCCTAATCTGTGTAAATGAGCTCTTCTCATTATCTGCGTTAGTGAGCTCTACTCCTAATCTGGGTTAGTGAGCTCTTCTCCTAATTTGCATTAGTGAGCTCTTCTCCTAATCTGCATTAGTGAGCTCTTCTCCTAATCTGCATTAGTGAGCTCTTCTCCTAATCTGCGTTAGTGAGCTCTTCTCCTAATCTGCGTTAGTGAGCGCTTCTCCTAATCTGTGTTAGTGAGCGCTTCTCCTAATCTGTGTTAGTGAGCTGTTCTCCTAATCTGTGATAGTGAGCGCTTCTCCTAATCTGCATTAGTGAGCTCTTCTCCTAATCTGCGTTAGTGAGCTCTTCTCCTAATCTGCGTTAGTGAGCGCTTCTCCTAATCTCTGTTAGTGAGTGCTTCTCCTAATCTGTGTTAGTGAGCTCTTCTCCTAATCTGTGTTAGTGAGCTTTTCTCCTAATCTGTGTTAGTGAGCTCTTCTCCTAATCTGTGTTAGTGAGCTCTTCTCCTAATCTGTGTTAGTGAGCGCTTCTCCTAATCTGTGTTAGTGAGCGCTTCTCCTAATCTGTGTTAGTGAGCGCTTCTCCTAATCTGTGTTAGTGAGCTCTTCTCCTAATCTGTGTTAGTGAGCGCTTCTCCTAATCTGCGTTAGTGAGCTCTTCTCCTAATCTTTGTTAGTGAGCTCTTCTCCTTTGCCAAGATAAGCCTTCCACCTCACAGTTGTGGCACAACTAGATGCTGATTACACACATGATTATTGCACAGGTGCCTTAGACCGGCCACAATAAAGGGCCACTCTAAAATGTGCATTTTTATCACAGCACAGTATCACAGATGTCGCAATTTTAAGGGAGTTCATGAAAAATGAGAGCAAAAAAAATAAAGTGTTGCCTTTATATTTCTGTTCAGTGTATGGGCTCCATCCTGGTATATATATTCCTCCTATCTTGAGAGCGTGATGTCACTGTCATGTGTCCCCAGCCACATGCACGTCGACATCAGCTGCTGGCCTCTGATTTTCCAGAAGATTGTAAGGCAGTGCATGGACCCCTGCGCCCGAATACACTTCAGCAGAATGTGCACCCGTGGACGCTCATCCAGTTGAAGTTTGCACTGACGTCGCAGGGCTCCTCACCTGCATGGGCCGGGTCAGTCGCGACCTCGGTGACTGTGATCATTCCGCCCCTGACTAAGATGTTTCATGTCATCTTAATGAGGCGAAGACATTACTTTCGGGTCGATTCCATTGATAATAACTGTTTAGAGCCTACTGCTTTTATTCTATGATTCTATGATTCTTGAAGTTTCCCATGATTAGAAAATTGATTTACTTTTTCAAGCTTAGGGGCACTGTTTTTGGAAAAAAAAATTCTAAAAGTCTTGGATATCTCTATAAATGCTATCATGCAGCAACATACATGAAAATGACCAGAGATGTGCCCAATATGAACGCTGCAGGTTTTAGGCCGTGTATACATAGCAGCCAGACTGACTTTCATGAGTTAAATGAGTTGTGTGGTTAGAGGTGATGATTTACTGATCAGTGGGGGTCATGGCTCTGGGATCAACAGAATGAGAAATACTTATCCCCGACAGCTCACTTTTATGCCTGTTACAAAATGGAGCAGCAGGTCGAATACCCAACCCGTGCTTGGCAGCCCAAAAAGCCATAAGTTGAACGCAAGTCAAGCATGCGCACTCTAGCTCCATTTTAATGGGGATAAAAGTTTCCCATTTTGCCAATTGGGTCCCCCACCGATTCATAAGTTATCAACTATCCTTTGGAATGGCAGAAAAACCCAACCTGATAATTTGCATTCGTTCTCATATATTTATTAAATGATGCTTGACCAAACTGGTCAAAATCGCTCATTTAGCCAACTTTTATATGTATGGGCAGTTTTTGCTGTCCAGATCAACGTTTGATTGGCAGCAAAGGCGGAGACATCTTGGTTACAGTCACACCATGCCATTGCTCGCCATTGCCCATCCACTCCTGAATTCATTTTTTTTTACGTTTCTACGTTCATCCCATGAAACAAGCTGCTGTAAATGATTAACAAAAAAAAGGGTCTTTACTGAGGGCAAGAGTTACAAGGTTTAGTACAATCATTGCTGAGGTTTAGCAACATTAGATGCTGCGCATACCGGAGGTTCCAAAAAATTTACAAATGAATAGGATTAGCATTTGTTAATGTCAAGAGATCAAATTTTAGAAACATATTGAGGCGTGAACCTGCCTTTTATTGTCTGCCGGCAGCACCTACATTTGTAATTCAGTCATTGAGCAAAACTAGGAGCATAAAAGCTTCCAAATTAACTCAAAAGCTGTTAATAGCTGAAAACTACTGCAACTTTTTCCCAACAGAAGTGTGAATGCTGGAACCCAGAAGTGTCACTGCTAACCCAGCTTTATATTGAGTTGTAAGACTCGAATTAATAAAGAAGGATGTGATCTACTACAGGGATGTCTTTTCTACCAAAACACAAGCATTTGTAATGATTTGTAAAAATCACTTTTTCAATAGAGTTTCGTAAAAAATAATGTACTTTTTAGCTTCTACAGTCTATGTATATCAATGTACATAGCAGACTGCACAATGAGCTACAGGTGAATCTGTTAGTAAGATTGTTTGGACATCGTTTATTTATCTTTCTTCTTAATTCTCTTCTGCTATGATTTACAACCACATTAATGGGAACCTTACAGTGGATTCATCCTTTCCGAACCTCGGGCAGCATAAGTCTGACACTGCATTATTTCAGTTGTGTATGTATCACTCTGCCACATATATTTTTCTCTGGAACGATGCATTTTTTTCAGTATAAACCCACTCGGGACTAAGTATCTTTTATGACTAGTTCGAAGGAGGTGTCTGGTGGTTTTTTCCAGCCCTCTACATTGAAATGTTCCTTCCTATAAATACAGATAAGAAAAGCGTTGGTCAAGGCGAGCTTGGCTGGGAGAAGCCACCAGGGACCAGCCTTGGACTAGTCATCCGAGACCCATATTCCCCTTCCAGATTTTTAAAGCATGTATTCTGAGTAAAACTTAAATGCCAATGTAAAACATATCTATGTTGCCTGTGATTTGGGCAGCATGTGTCTACTGTCAAGTTCTCTATACAGGTGAACTTTCAAATGGTCATAAATTAGTTCCAAATATTGTCCAGGAGAAGAGAGATAAGGGTTATTAGTTAGAACATGCTCACAAGTGGATTCACTGGAAACTCGTTCTGCTATGTCCAGTGACACATAAAGACTTTGGCACCAAAACGGTTCAGTTTTTACACATACCCAATTACAAAAATGATTTTTTTTTTTAGCCAATATTGCAGCATTTCAAAAATAAACAATTGCTCCTTAGAGTGTCCATCCTTTATAGAGGTTGTCCTATTTTTTTAACTATGGTCCTAAAAATTAACCGGGAGGTAGATGCTTATAGAGGCGGCCACCTGCCTGTTCTACCCGGCTCAGACTAACGTCAACAGAGCAGCTCTTCTTCTTCTGGGCTGCTCTGTCGAATCAGTGTGTCTGCCAATGTCATTGACAGCCAGCTCCCCACAGTTAGGAAGCAGGGAGCCAGTTGTCAATTGGCATGACGTCGGCAAACCCGCCCAGTAAAGAGAGCTACTATGTTTCTCTGCCGACGTGAAGTCAGCAGAAGTCACTGAATTGCCAGCAGGATCAATATTGGCAATCCCTCTAATGTGTATAGGAAGTGATCCCATTTTTCCCCAATTGATGTTGTTGGGGGAAATAAGGATTGGGCATGCTGAATTATGATGCCTGATACTTTTGTCCTATGTGAGATAGGTGTCTTCTCATAGAAAACGTATGCAAAACCAAGTGTGTATGTGTTTGGAAGAGATAACTTGACAACATTTTTAGATGCCAGAGCACTCTAGAAAGAACCTATAAGCCACCCATCCCCCTCTTCCAACCATTTATATTACTATTTAACCCTTTAAAGGAAAAGCCAATTGATCCTGTTATGACTCAAAAGTGCTTCTCTTGTAGTGAGAAATCACATTTTGAAGTTCAGTCGGGAAGTACATTAGGGCCTGACGATGCACTTACAGCTTCTCAATCTCCGCTGCAATCTGTAACTAGCAAATTATCTCTTCAGAGGAAGAGGACTATAACTCTAGTGCCACCTATAAGAAGTAGCAATTCTAAAAGTCAATATCGACCCTTTAACGAGCCTTGCCACATAACTTGGGATAAAACCCAAAATCAAAATCTCAATTTGCAGACAATGTGTTTCGGGGTACTGCCCCTCATCAGTGCAAAGTGTGAGATCTTGTTTGACAGCACACTTCCCTGACTGATTGATAAGTCATATTCTCTAGTACACTGGCCTCTTACCAGCCAATCATACAGAGGACGGTACTGCTAGTTAGACAATACAGTGGAGACTGAGAAGCTGTAAGTGCATCGTACCGCCCCAATGTGCTGATTTCTCAGTACTAAAGCGACACTTTTGGATCACATAGGGATGGACAAGATAATCTTTTAAAGAACTGCAAATTATAATTGTGGAAGTGGTAAAAGATTCCCTTTAAGAAATGGTTTAGGGGTAAATACTTTGTGACTATACCACTTTTATTGTTGTTGATCAAAGATGCTTTCACCATTCATTCTCTGCAATTCCGTCCTTCTCCAAAAGAAGAAAACTCGTGGGCTCCTGAAATACGGCAAAACATACATCTACACAGAGCACAGGGTCTGAACCGATGGATGAAAATAGGGTTGCAATAAAGGGTCTGTCCATTCATTCTCAATAGCGGTAATAGCTTTTAGCATCCGTATGTACAGCACCGCCATCTGATCATCTCTACAGCCAACCCAGGATATATTCTTATTCCCAGATTTGCTTTGCGCCCTTCATTTTTCAGCTGTGCCATAAATAATTGCTGGACTGTGCAAATGCCACGACGTGTAATATACACAATACATGTCGCTGTTCTGTATCGTGTGACGTAGAATTTATGTCGGGGCCACACATTTCCTAGTATGGCTCTTTTTATGTATAATCTTATATGTGTGTATTAACTGGATATGTGGAAATCACGAGGACCTTCGCTCCTGCACTATGGGTCCGAGAACTATTATTACGGTAATGAAACAGGTTAGCAACTGATACTGTGATTTTGGCATTGTTACATGGTTTTTTCTACAGTGTCCACTCTCTTTGAGGATTTTTTTTTCACAATACCAAACACACCGGGTCTCAACCGGTGTTGAGAAAAATGGGTCGTGTTGCCCATCAGAAACAAAGAAAAATTGCTTAATTTTCACTTTTGTAAGTGGACTTGAAGAATAGTAGACTCTGGTTGGTTGATATGGGCAACATGGCCTCTTTTTCCATCTTAGTACTGTCATAATAGACTCATTAGTTGAGATGTAATTTGAACCTCATGCAAAATCTCACACAAGGCCCCAAAATATTATCAGTTTTTAATATGACTGGGCCTAAGGGACGTTTTGCCCACTCTTAGTCTCCAGGGCTTTGGTGACCACAACCCCTTCACCTACTTACACATTTGCCCATTATGTTTACTTCAATTGCGTGTCTACAATTTTTGATAAATAAGATTGTCCGTAAATTTTTACCTTTTTTTTAATGCCCTCCCCCCCACCTATTACATCCATTTACTTCCTTTTTAAAAGACTTTCAATTTCTTAATATAAGTATTGATTTCTCGAGACGCTTTTCTATATTTATTGTATCATTTTCTATCTTTATTTTGTACAAAATCTTTTTTTTTTTTACATATGAAATTTTTTTAATTATTTTGTCATATATGATTTGTATCATTATTTCATACAAACCTTCTTATTCTTTCATGATTGCCCATGTTGGAATTATATAATATACTTGTAAAGTTAAGCATGCCTTTTATTTATTACGAGAAAATCTAATGGATCGATGCGGTCCACACAACTATGTATATCGGAAAAGCACAATGTCTACAGAAAATACAAGCTGAGAGCTTTAATCAAATAAAATCCTTATTCCTCACCAACCATGACTCTTACTGGTTCATTGGCTTTGACTTACAAATTACATGACTGCAATACAGAGGTCGCACTTCCACAATGGCCAAATCCTTATTAAAATAAGACAAGATCACTAAAACAAATGGTTCATACAGTTGCGGAAATAAGTATTTGATCCCTTGCTGATTTTGTGAAAATATAATCCAGAAAATCACATTGTATATATTATATAAATTTATTTGCATTTTGCAGTGAGAAAGTATTTGATCCTTCTGGCAAACCAGATTTAATACTTGGTGGCAAAACCCTTGTTGGCAAGCACAGCAGTCAGACGTTTTTTGTAGTTGGTGATGAGGTTGCGCACATGTCAGGAGGAATTTTGGTCCACTCCTCTTTGCAGATCATCTGTAAATCATTAAGATTTTGAGGCTGTCGCTTGGCAACTCGGAGCTTCAACTCCCTCTATAAGTTTTCTATGGGATTAAGGTCTGGAGATTGGCTAAGCCACTCAATGACCTTAATGGGCTTTTTTTGAGCCACTCCTTTGTTGCCTTGGCTGTATGTTTTGAGTCATTGTCTTGCTGGAAGACTCAGCCATGACCACTCAGGATTTTACAGTACATGGCTCCATCCATTCTCTCATTAAAGTGGAGAAGTAGTCCTGTGCCCTTAACAGAGAAACACCCCCAAAACATAATGTTCCCACCTCCGTGCTTGACAGTGGGGATGGTGTTTTTGGGGTCATAGGCAGCATTTCTCTTCTTCCAAACACACTGAGTTGACTAAATGCCAAAGAGCTCAATTTATGTCTCTTCTGACCACAGAACCTTCCCCCCAATCACTCACAGATTCATCCAGGTGTTCATTGACAAACTTCAGATGGGCCTGCATATGTGCCTTCTTAAGCAGTTGTCCAACTGGCGCAACCCAAGAAGCCAGGTTCCCTCTGCAGCTTATGTGGTAAGCGCTTTAGCTTGCCGAATAAGAGGGAACTCAAACAAATTTGCTCAACTCTAGTCGTCACCAAAATTTTTCAGACTGACGTCAACTTTGGTTTTCAAATAGGTTGCTAATTCAGTGTTTTTAGATCTTTTAGTGAGATGTTTCTATGGTTATTGCAGTACAGTTATCAGCATTTCCGAAACTTTTAGACTTTTGATAACAAATACATCAAGTTTACACAAAGTCTTAATATTTAGATGGTGAACTCCTGAATGATGACCACTAATTCTTATCTACGCAGTGCTTGGTATTTTTCATTATTTCTGTGTTTTTGTTTGTCCAGCTGATTTTTGAGGATTGAGCACAGGTCATCAATGGGATGGAGTTCTGGGGAGCATCCTGGCCATGGACCTACACTGTCAATGTTTGGTTCACTAAGCCACTTAGTTATCGCTTTTGACTCGTGCATAGTCTTTATTGCCGATTTATATTTAATTAGTGTAAGAAAAGGTAGACTATCACCGACTTAAATACTAAGTGTTAAATATTGTCATATATTAAAAAATCACTTTTATTGAGGATATGTTAAAAATAGAATACTAAACAATCTACAATATATACTTGAGTATAAGACAAGTTTTTCAGCACATTTTTTTGTGCTGAAAACGCCCCCCTCGGCTTATACTCAAGTGCGGGTCCCAGAAGATGGAGGGGCAGCGGCATCTGGTCATTATGCCTGCTGCTAAAGAGAAATGAATATTCACTGCGCTGGCAATGAATATTCATTTCTCTGTAATAGCACACAGCCAGAGCCGTTGGCTTCCAACAGCTGCCACACATAATCACATGTGGCCGCTACTTAAGGGAAATTAATATTCACCTCTCAATTTCCATAGGCTTGGAGCGCAGTGAATATTCATTCCCTTAAGGAGCGAGGACGCGTGATTGCCCGGCCTTCTGCTGCTGGCACTGGAACAAGATGTCGTGAGGGAGCGCAGGGACAGTAAGTAGGATGTTTTTTGCTTTTTTTTAATACTTTTCAGGTGGGGACCATGAGTACAAGGATAGGGATGAGGAACCATGTATACCAGGATAGGGATGAGGAAACATGCATACCAGGATAGGGATGAGGAACCATGCATACCAGGATAGGGATTAGGATCCATGCATACCAGGATATGGATGAGGAACCATGCATACCAGGATAGGGATGAGGAACCATGCATGCAAGGATAGGGATGAGGAGCCATGCAGACCAGGATAGGGATGAGGAGCCATGCAGACCAGTATAGGAATGAGGGGGCATGCATACCAGGATGGTGATGAAGGGATCATGCATACTGGAATAGTGATGAGATGGCCATGCCTACATGGATGGGGATGAGGTGGCCATGAATACCAGGATAGGGATGTGAAGGCCATGCATACAAATATGGGGATGAGGAGGCTGTGCATACCAGGATGGGGATGAAGGGACAATGCATACAAGACTTATAATTGAGTCAATAAGTTTTCCCAGTTTTTCGTGGCAAAATTAGGTGCCTTGGCCTATACTTGGGCTGGCTTATTCTCAAGTACCGTATATATGGTAATATGGTGGCCAATAATTGGTCACTCACCTAAAAAGAAATAAGGAGGTATAGACCGTACCATTGGTCTAATATGAGCCTGCTTTACTGTGGAGGTTGGTACCATTCACCTGCGCAATGGCACCACACTTGGACGTCGACTACCCCTGTCTGGTTCTATAAGGCCCGACCAGTGGAGGCAAGGTAGAAAAACACAATAAAGATATTCTATAATAATATCCTAGAATGGAATACTTGTACCACCAAACGATTCTGCCCTGGTTTGCTTATGCCAAGGAACCCTCACGGTTGCTCAGTATGCTGTTCAGTTCCGCACCCTCTCGTCTGAGTTATCCTGGAACAATGAGGCCTTGCTGGCTACCTTCTGGGAGGGCCTATCTGGAAAAATTAAGGATGAGCTGGCGGGGCGGGACAGGCCTACCATCTTGGATGACCTGATTTCCTTGGCGACCCGGATTGACCTGCGTTTTCAGGAGCGTTCCATGGAGATTAAGCGTGACAGGAGGTCCTACCACCTGGACTCTAATTCTTCCAAGACGTCTACTTCATCCTCTTCTCCCGAAGCTATGGAGGTAGATCGAGTATGTCTGGCCAGCCGCCGCCAGGAGGCGCGTCGCAAAAACGGAAGCTGTCTGTACTGTGGTAGTTCCAAACACCTGATCCGCTCCTGTCCAAAGAAGTCGGAAAACTCCTGTGCCTAGGCTCAGTAGGAGAGGCCACCCTAGGTAGAGAACGTTCCTCTCCTTCATTGCAGATCTCAGTGTCCGTGACCTGCGGAGCAATAACATTTTCTGGACTCTGTCTGTTGGACTCTGGAGCCGCCGGAAGCTTTATCCAGCAGACGCTTGTGGATCGCTACCACTTACCAGTTCAGGCTCTTTCCAACCCATTGCGGGTAACCGCTGTCAATGGCCAGCCTCTGACCAAACCCGTCCAGTTCCAGACTGAGCCAGTGGAACTCCGGGTAGGTCTTATGCATTCTGAAAGAATCCGTTTTTATGTGTACCCTGGTTTGTCTTACCCCTTGCTTCTAGGTTTGCCTTGGTTTCAGAAACATGAACCAGTCCTTAATTGGAGAACAGGCGAAATTCTACGTTGGGGAGATTCCTGGTCGGACCGTTGTTTAACCCGGATTGAACCAGCTTCATCCCCGGTCCAACCTGTTCACCTGCCTGGATTACCATCTGCTTACTGGTCCTTCTCGGATGTCTTCGGGAAAAAGGAGGCTGAAAAACTTCCTCCCCACAGGTCGTATGACTGTCCAATAGAACTTCTTCCTGGAACATCTCCTCCCCATGGGAGAGTTTACCCTCTTTCCCAGGCAGAGACTCAGGCTATGTCGGACTAGATCCAGGAGAACTTGGCCAGAGGGTTTATCTGAAAATCATCGTCACCGGCAGGAGCAGGCTTCTTCTTCGTGAAGAAAAAGGACGGATCCTTGCGGCCCTGTATCGACTACCAAGGACTGAACCAGATCACGGTAAAAAAACAGGTACCCTTTGCCTCTAATTTCAGAACTGTTTGACCGTCTCTGAGGGGCCAGGATCTTCACCAAGCTGGATCAGAGGGGCTTACAATTTGATCCGAATCAGAAATGGAGGCGAATGGAAAACAGCCTTCAACACCTGTGATGGCCACTACGAGTACCTGGCAATGCCGTTTGGTCTAAGCAATGCTCCCACTGTTTTCCAAGAGTTCGTCAATGACATATTCAGGGATCTGCTTTACACCTGTGTTGTTGTCTACCTAGATGACATTCTGATTTTTTCTACTGACTTGGCCTCGCATCGCAGACAAGTGCGCTTGGTCTTACAGAGGCTCAGGGAGAACAGACTGTACGGCAAGTTTGAGAAATGCCACTTTGAACAATCCTCTTTGCCTTTCCTCGGTTACATTGTTTCTTCCACAGGATTAAAGATGGATCCGGAGAAGTTATCGGCTGTACTCAAGTGGCCTCGTCCATCTGGATTGAAGGCCATACAGCGATTTCTGGACTTCACCAACTACTACAGGCAATTCATTCCTAACTTCTCCACCCGAGTGGCGCCCATCTCAGCTCTAACCCGGAAAGGTACAAATCCGAAGGATTGGCCTCCTGAGGCTGAGGAGGCCTTTGTTTCTCACAAAAAGGCCTTTGCTGTCGCACCTGTTCTTCATCGTTCAAACTCCAATGAACAATTTTTTCTTGAGGTCGATGCCTCTTCAGTAGGTGCGGGAGCTGTACTAACCCAGAAATCGTCCACCGGGCGAATGCATTCCTGTGGTTTTTTTCCAAGGTTTTTTCTTCCGCAGAGAGGAATTACTCTGTTGGAGATCGGGAATTGTTGGCTATCAAATTGGCTCTGCAGGAGTGGAGGCATCTTCTAGGAGGAGCTCTTCATCAGGTAGTCATTTACACCAATCACAAAAACCTTGCTTAGGCCGGTTTCACACTAGCGCATTTTCAATGCGCGCACGGCCGGGGGTAGCTCCGCCCCCGATCCGGCTCTCTGCCCGGCGTGCCCGCCCCTTCCTTGTAGCGCCGCCTCCTAGCGGACAGCGGCGCCTGCGATCGGCGCACCCTATCTTTAGCATAGGGTGCGCCGATCGTGCGCAGGCCGTGCGCTAGTTGCGCTTTGACCTGCGCTGCGCACTTTTGACGGTGCGCCGTGCGCGCCAAAATCCGAAAAGTTTGATTTTGGCGCGCACGGCGCACCGTCAAAAGTGCGCAGCGCAGGTCAAAGCGCAACTAGCGCACGGCCTGCGCACGATCGGCGCACCCTATGCTAAAGATAGGGTGCGCCGATCGCAGGCGCCGCTGTCCGCTAGGAGGCGGCGCTACAAGGAAGGGGCGGGCACGCCGGGCAGAGAGCCGGATCGGGGGCGGAGCTACCCCCGGCCGTGCGCGCGTTGAAAATGCGCTAGTGTGAAACCGGCCTTACCTCCAAACTGTCCAAAGGCTGAATCCTCGTCAAGCCCGCTGGGCTATGTTTATTGCTCGTTTTAACTTTGTTCTTCATTTTCGCCCAGCTGACAAAAATGTCAAAGCAGACGCACTTTCCAGAGCCTTTCTACCTCCTGGTCAAGAAGAAGAACCGCAGCACATCATTGAACCCTCAAGGTTAGTCGCGGTCGCTTCTACTGATCTTGCCCGGCTGCCTCCCGGGAAGACTTTTGTGTCAGCTTCTGAGCGTACTCGTGTCCTTCGGTGGGGTTACTCGTCCAAGTTGGCTGGTCACGCCGGCCAGAGAAAGACTCTGCAACTCATCTCCCGGTACTACTGGTGGCCTGCCATGGCTAAGGACATTCTGGAGTACGTCACAGCCTGTCCTTCCTGTGCTCAGCCTCTTCCAATTCCATCTGCTCCCTGGCAACATATCGCAATGGACTTCATCACAGATCTCCCGCTCTCATCTGGCTGTTCTGTGGTGTGGGTAGTGGTGGATCGCTTCTCTAAAATGGCTCACTTCGTTCCACTACCCGGTCTTCCAACTGCTCCTGAGTTGGCGGACCTGTTCATCCGGCACATCTTCTGTCTCCATGGTTTCCCTCTCCACATCGTGTCCGACAGAGGAGTCCAGTTCACCTCAAGATTCTGGAGAGCAGTTTGTAAACTGTTAAAAATTGAACTGGATTTTTCCTCAGCGTACCATCCCCACTCCAACGGACAAGTGGAGAGGACAAATCAAATCCTGGCTGGATTCCTGCGTCACTTTGTCAGCGCCCATCATGACGACTGGGTAGACTTACTGTCCTGGGCCGAATTTTCTTACAACAATAAAGTAAGTGAATCTTCTGGAAAGTCTCCCTTTCAGATTGTCTTCGGATTGCAACCCGGAATACCTCTTCCCATCTCTGGATCATCTGGCGCTCCAGCTGCCGATACTTTCTCTGAAGATTTCTCTGAGGTCTGCAGGGATACCAAAACTGCTCTGGAGAAAGCCTCCCAGCGTATGAAAAGGCATGCGGACAAGAGACGTTTGGATGCACCTATCTTTCGCCCCGGAGACAAGGTATGGCTCTCTTCTAAGTACATCCGGTTAAAGATGCCATCCTACAAATTGGATCCCCGCTTCATTGGACTATTTGAGATCTTGAGACAGATCAATCCAGTCTCGTACAAGCTGAAGTTGCCCACTTCCCTACGTGTGCCTAACTCCTTTCATGTTTCTCTCCTCAAACCAGTAGTTTTGAGTCCCTTCTTTAAGGATCCGGGTACCACTCCTGACCCTGTCTTGGAGGATGATGTTTTTGAGGTAAAACATATCCTGGCCGTAAAAAAAGTAAGGGGTAAGACCTAATACCTGGTGGACTGGAAGGGTTTTGGTCCTGAGGATAGATTTTGGGAGCCTAGGGAGAACATCCAGGCTCCTCTTCTCCTTAAACGGTTCTACGCAGGCTTGAAGAAGAGGGGGTCTAAAGAGGGGGATACTGTTATACCCGGTCCCCATCCTGGCGCTGCGCCCAGGTCTGCCACAGTTACACCTGGCCCCCGTCCTGGCGCTGCGTCCAAGCCTGCCACTGCTCTCCGTTCTGGGCACTCACCTCGAGCCTCTCATGCTGCTGCTCAGCATTCTGTCCTCCCTCCTGCCTCCTCCTCCTGGTGTCCTGTGAGGAGATCTGTAGATAAGGCTATTAGGGCACGCCCGCCCGCTCTCTTGCCTTTTTAAAGGGGCGGCGTGCATTATTCAAAAAGTGCAATTAACCAATGGCAGAGCACTGGCTGCTATTTCTGGCCTCTTCTCCATAGGGAGAGCACCGGAGCAACGAGTATCTATCATTGCTACATCCGGTTCTCATGCTAACCTGTCTGCGCTGCATCCGCAGTCTCTGTGCATTGGCTAATGCTCTCTGTTTCCACAGCATATCAGTATCCTGTGTTATCTGGTTATATCAGCAACGATCTGGGCCTAAGCCATCCCGTTCCGCCTACAGCCATCCGAGTCCAAGGACTGTGTGAAGGTCACTGGAACCAACTCCTTACCACCTACCCGGATCCAGGACCCAGTGCATTACGGACTCTGCTGTAACTTTTGTTATCCCTTTTGGTCCCGCTGGGACAGCTGCCACGTGTTCGGGGTCTAACTGGAGGTAGCACCTGTGTCCTCCGGGTATTCCATTCTGGCCCTGCCTAGGGGGCTTTACTACGGGTGCCCGGGGCTCACTAGTCACGCCCCCTTCGGAGTCCCCCGGACCGTGATCTCGAGGTTCCACTTAAAACATAAAAACGAATGTGAACTTCACCATCTCTGCCTCAGCTTCCATTCGTTACAATGAGACAATCAATATATGAAATGGTGTAAATATATGCAGTAAAGATCGACATTGGACTGGATTATATTGATCTTAACACATCCAGTAGTTTGACCAAATGTCATTAATTTCACATAGAATAACTCCACAAAATATTGTACTAGGTTCCACCAATAATATAGTTATTATAAAGTGCTTCAATATATGGCTATGCCTAGTCAAAATGTATCATGATTCATTACACAAAAAACACTCTATTATAAAGAAAAAATGTATATACAACTAAAATCGAGGTATGCATATAACCCATATATTGTTATCACACCAATAGCCCACTGTTATCCTTACCCAGGCACATTAGTGCTAGTTCATAACACAAAAGTTTGCAGATAGCACTCATCAATACTCCATTGTTACAGGTACTAATTCATAAAACAAAGTATGCATAGCTCGACGTGATTCCCCTCCAATGTATTCACCAGTAGAGCATACTTCATATATAACAGAGTGTGCCAAAAACATATAATGGACTTAGCTTAATTGTTCAGTTATTGACCAGATCCAGCCATAGCAGAGGCATAGATCTTCAATGGGATGGAGATCCGGGGAGTTTCATGGCCATGGACCCACACTGTCAATGTTTTGTTCACCAAGCCACTTAGTTATCACTTTTGACTTGTGACAAAAGGCCCTTTTACATTTAGCGATGCACCAGCGATCCGACCAGCGATCCCACCCGGTCAGGATCGCTGGTGCATCGCTAAATGATCGCTAGTGAGCTTTCATACAGAAAGACCTCACAGCGATTCAGCAGCGACGCAGCGCACGATACTTCCCATTCACACACAGCGATACAGACGTCCTCCCGCCCGCCTCCACGCGTCGCTAGACGTCACAGCAGGAAGTCTCAGCAGGGAGCGCCCGACGAGAAATGGAGCCGGACATTCTCGCACGATCAGCGATGGACAGCGGGGGAGCCGGTCGCTGGTAAGTATCACACATAGCGATATCGCTAGCAATATCGCTATCACGTCACAAAACCAGTGACGTTTTAGCGATATTGCTAGCGATATCGCTTAGTGTAAAACCCCCTATAGTCTCCAACATTCTGGAAAAAGCATTGATCATCACCAAATTGCACCTCGGTTGGTAGGAGGAATTGCTCTTGGAGGATGTTTAGATACCATTCTTTACCCATGGCAGTGTTCTTAGGCAAAATTGTACATGAACGCTGACAAGCCCCAACACATGAATGGTTTCAATATTGGCATGACACAGGACTCATGGTAGTGCTCACCTTTTCTTCTCCAGACAATTGTTCTTTCAGGTGTCCCAAACAGTCTGAAAGGAGCATCATCAGAAAAAATAAATTTGCTGGAAGTACAAGGACTGGACTTCAGAGGACTGGGAAAAAGTTCTCTACTCTGATGAAGTCCTCTTCAGACTGTTTGGAACATCTAGAAAAATTATTGTTCAGGGAACAAATGGTGAGCATTACCAAATGTCCTGCGCCATGCCAACAGTAAAGCATCCTGAGACCATTCATGGGTGGGGTTGCTTTTCGCCCATGAATTGGACCCATTCACAATTTTACCTAAGAACACCACCATAAATAAAGAATGGGCTCTAAGTATCCTCTAAGGACAACTTCTTCCAACGATGCAGGTGTAATTTAGTGATGAGCAATGATTTACCTAGCATGATGGAGCAATATGTTGCATCAGGTCTCGAGATGGTATTCGTGGGCGAGGTACTCATTTTCCGTGGCCAGCTCACTACAGAAAAACAGGGTCTATTTTCAGTATTTGTGTGAACAAATTGCCATCACCTCCCAGCTCTTTTGTTCTGCCACGTACGGCTTCTATTTCCCATGACCCTAAAAACAGGAAACCACACTAGTCTATAAAGCCAAAATCCTCTTTACTTATAGTTTGACTAAAGGGCCCGTTACACATAGCGATATCACTAGCAATATCGCTGTAACATCACTGGTTTTGTGACGCAGCAGTGATATTGCTAGCGATATCGCTACATGTGATACTTACCTCCGTCCGGCTCCCTCGTTGTCTGTCGCTGATCGCGCAAGAACGTCCTGGACCATTTCTCGTCGGGCGCTTCCTGCTGGGCTTCCTGTGGCGCCAACGAGCGACGCGTGGACGCGGGCGGGAGGACGTCAGGATCGCCTAGTGTGACAGGTAAGTAGCGACCCCCAACCCCTGCTTTGTCGCTGGTGAGATCTGCCTGTGTGGCAGCTCACTAGCGACAACTTAGCGATGCACCAGCGATCCATATCGTTGTCGGGATCGCTGGTGCATCGCTTTGTGTAACGGTACCCTAACATGCAAAGACCAGCAGGAGGTGCAGATGTCTTTCTCTTGGTTACAATACGGTGGTATATCTTCAAGCAACATTTTCAGCAGCATAGTTGGTGATTAGCAGAAAAAGAAACCTTCAACCTTTTCTACATATAGATACTGAGCTTTTCCAGTGACCTCTATCCTTCAATCCACTTTTTGGGAACCATGTAACGATGTGCCTGTGGCTACCACCTTATGGAGTGTGCCCCCAGCCTTGCTGACTTGTCGTTCCTCCGAGCCGCAGCTTTCAATACCTGGCTGACCCTTTTTCATTCCCCAGAGACCCTTAGAGACTCTAACAAATTTCTTGACAGTAAGTCCTCTTCTCCAGCTCGCCTGCTGGAGTATTCTGGTGCCACCAATGGATTTTTTCTTACACACTTCTCTCTCTTTCACCTTTTCTACTGTATTCACCAACACACACACCCAGGTGAAGATCACCTTAACCAGAGGGTGTCCTTACTTTTTACTCTTCTGTTTCTTAGCTAACTACAAATTCATGTGCAGTTAACCCAGAGATTCCGAACCCTCCTCCACACTATGGGCTGGCCCAAGAGTTAACCCTGGGATACCCAAATAAACAGAAACTGCAGCCACAGGAGGATAACCATAAAAGACAATACAGTAAAATGCATTCATACATTAACCCCTTCCCGACCCATGACACCTATGTAGGTGTCATGAAAACTCGTGCCATTACGACCCATGACGCCTACGTAGGCATGATGCTATAAAACGCTTCCTGCGGGCCGGATGACAGGGGTGACTGAAAGGTCATCCGACCCGCAGGTACAGGAGGCTTTGTGTTTCACCCCGGGGGGTGTCTTTGCCCCCCCATACGGTCGCTCTGATTGGCTGTTGAAAGTGAAACAGCCAATCAGAGCAATTGTAATATTTCACCAATGAAATTTGGTGAAATATTACAATCCAGCCGTGGCAGATGCTGCAGTATCATCGGCCATGGCTGGAGACCGTGATCTGACCCCCACACCGACTGACGGGGGCCATCTGACCCCGCCACAGTATCTGCTCCCCCTCCCCTGCTCTCCGCTCCCCCCGCATTCCAATCCCCCCTCTTCCCCCCAGTGCCTCCCAAGCCCGGTGGCGCTCCCGGTGTCCCTCTGTCTTCCTTCATGGGCGTCGCCATCTTCCAAAATGGCGGGCACATGCGCAGTGCGCCCGCAGAATCTGCCGGTCGGCAGATTCATTCATTCATTCTAGGTACATTTTGATCACTGTGACAGACCCTATCTGTCACAATTTTTTTCAACGAATGAACCCCTTAATTTAACACCTACATGTCCCAAATTTTACACACACACCCTAATCTAATTATTAATCAGGGACAAATGAAATAACAAAATGAAATGGTTTACTGTATGTAAACCATGTGTCATTTCATGTCGGGTTTTGTATTGATTTTACAGAAGCCGGCAATTGATTTAGCAACTATTCTGCTATGTAGAACTCTATGAAATATAACTATATATATATATATATATATATATATAATGTGTCTCAATGGCATGTATATATATATATATATCCAAAAAAAAGGGCAACACTACCAAAATTATACAATTGATGCAAAACCTATTCAGCAGTGTCCAAACAGCCGAGTTAATAAAATTAAAAAAAATAGGCAGCACTCCAAATTAAATGTGAAAAAAGTGGATACTTTACTGATCCTCAGGTGGCGAGAAAATCTCGGCATACGGATGCAATACAGATGTCATATGGATGCTTACATGCGCAAAAAATGCGGCCACACCTTGACAACGGATGACATACGGATCACTGTTCAGGGAACATTTCTGCGTATTGCGACCGTAAAATACAGTCCATATATTTATACGTTGTGTCTGACTCCAGCCTAAGACTGCCCCACACCTAATGGTTTAAATTAAATAGTGGAGAAGTTATATTAATGTTTTATAAGGTCATGTGATGTTTCCAGCACCACAAGTGTTAAACGTGAGGGTTATCTCCCAACTGTAATTTGCTAACCTAAGTATGTGAGGGTGGCACATTTAGTGCTACGTTAGTTCCGGAATCCTGAGGAGTGAAAGCTGATACCCATATTTGAATTTCATTCTTAATAGAACATGATTTTAGGCATTTATAGTGATTGGGATATTTAACATAATGACTGTGTATGAGGAGGTATCCTGAGGAAGAGGAATTACCCAAAACGCCAATTAGATTGGTGGTGTGGTTACTGGAGCCCAATTTTCTACTGGAGAACTATATCTGGATTTGATATGTGATCTCTTGAAAGAGGGAGACAAAGGAGCAAACTCCCCAAAGAAGTGTGTATTTTGTATGCTTATTCCTAAAACATTCACTTTAAGGAACTGGAGTATTTGGTTACTCACTCGCCTCCTTTTTTTATTTTTTCCTTAAATACTTTGTTGCAGTTATTATTGCACATACAATACATATCATAAGAAAGGTTTAATAGTTTATAAGTGAATCATCCAATAAGTAGAAGACCTTAGTGACAAGTGATTGGCCCCAAAATCACATGCAAGCTATCCTAAGGATGATCTGTATGTGTCTAATAGTGATGAGCCAAGGTACTCGGATAACGTGCTGTCTGACCATCTTGGGCATGCTCGAATAATATGTTCGAGTCTCCGCGGCTGCATGATTCGCGGCTGTTAGACAGCCACAAAACGTGCAGCCGCGGGGAGGTGAACATATTCGAGAATGCCCAAGATGCTCGGATCACACCTAAACATGCTCAGATAACACGTTACCGAGCACGTTCGCTCATCACTAGTGTCTAATTGTCACTTCTCCTTCGGGATCTGCTCCTGTCACCACCGTATTCATTCTGCACAGGTGATGGAGGGGACATCAGAACAGGAAGCTCTGGGGAGCCAGGCTCTGTCCAGCCACGAAGATTGGGGTGGCTGGGACCTGTAATATAGTCCAATTTAGCAGTGTATGCTGTCCAGCTGGGGTAATCCACTTACTGATTCAGCCTATTTGAGAGCACCACACCCTATTTAAGCTCCCTGAAGATTTCTGGAAGCAGCTAGATATAAGTCTTTTTTTTCCTCTCGTTTAGGGTACGCTAACACTGGCATATAACACGGCCTAGTGCTATCCGATGTTTTATCAGATAGCACTCAGTCAAACGTTATACTATGGGCAGTGTAGACCTGTGATTATTTTCTCATGCCGATTCAGCTGGACATACAAGTATATTGGTGCGTGTGAAACATTGCACGACACTCAGATGTCATCCGAGTGCAGTCTGATATACGCTTAGGGTGTGTGCACACGCTGCGGATTCCGCTGCGGATCCGCAGGGAATTTGGCCCTGTGGATCCGCAGCAGTTTCTGCTGCGGTGTACAGTACCATTATTCCCTATGGGAAATGGAAACTGCAGTGCAGATGCTGCGGAATTTTCCACGCGGATTTTCTGCGGTTTCTAAACCGCAGAAAGAATTGACATGTCAATTCTTTCTGCGGATTCCGCAGCGGTTTACCATCTCCTCCATTATGGAGATGGTAAAACCGCAGGATAATCCGCAGGTCTTTTGACCTGCGGATTTATCTGCGGATTTTGAAAATACGCGCGGATCAATCCGCTGCAGATTCCACAGTGTGTGCACACAGCCTTACAGAGACAATGGAGAAGATGGAGAAATTAAATTCTCCATCTTTTCCGCACATGTGATTCGAAAAAATCAGATCACACTTAGATACTTGGATCAAGGTCTGACAGAGTTTGAGCCGCGTGTCATTAGCATATTCGGCCCAATTCTCTTGCATGAGACAATCGACGCCAGTGTGAGTGAGCCCATAGTCCTGTGTGATTGGCTCTTGATTTGTGGAAAATTTCCTAATTTGTCCTTGGCCTGTCTTCTCCGTCTTTGTCCTCTTGGTTCTGACTCGGCTACCTGACCTTTCTTGCCATTTGCTCCATCGGCCAGAAGCTGATTCCGTGGCCTCAGCCGAGAGGCTCCTATGTAACTCTTGATCCTTTTTACACGGGATGAAGGTTGAAGACTAGAACAACCCCTGAGATTTGGTAAACAGAGTCAATTGTACTAAGCCAGACAGTAGTAGCTATTTTTAGGGTCCGCATTTCACCAATATTGTGTTACAGTCTGGGCCCAGAGAGGGATCCTTTGGCCCTCTCTTGGGCCAGTCTGAACTTTACAGACAGAATCTTCTGCTGTTTAATTCTGCATTCACATTATGTGAAAAAAAAAACTGTTTTTAGTTAAGGAACGTGCCAGGAATTTCATAATCCGCAGATTTCAAATAAAAACCCACAAATTAGCGCCACTGAAGCCAATCATTGGGCAAATCCACATGTAGAAAACCATAACCTTCAGCTATGGATTTCACTCAATGTGTGAACGTAGCCTTATTCAGCCTCCTTTGAGTGAAGACAACGTCCATCATCATTAGCATTTAAAAAGCTCTGCAGTTTCTTCTCTGTGACTGACAAACAAGTCACGTTTTACAGTTTTGAGAAAATAAATAATTGAAGCGCTTGCTGAAGTCTTAGGCTGGTTTCACACATGCGTTTTTTTTCGCGGTATTTTAGCGCTAAATAGCGCATGCGTTTTTTTTCCTATACTTTGCATGGGATGCGCTTATGTGCGCATACACATGCGTTTGTACGCGTTTTTCCACGCATGCGTTTTTTTGTGGTATGCGCTCGGGCGCACAAAATGCATCCTGTTGCATTTTTTGGGCGTCCGACTTGCCTCAAAAAAACGCATGCGCGCGCAATGCGTTTTTTTACAGCAAGACACCCATTATAAGTCTATGGGTGCGCATATGTGCGCATTGGCATGCTTATGTATGCGTTTTTTTGCACATGCGTTTTTTTGTTAACCATGGAATTTAGGGGTTTGGGTTAGAGTTAGGGTTAGTTAAGGGGGTTTAGGGTTAGGGTTAGGGTCAGGGTCAGGGTTAGTTAGGGTTTAGGGTTTGGGTTAGGGTTAAGTATGGTTTGGTTAAGGGTTAGGGTCAGGGTTAGGGTTAGGGTCAGGGTTAGGGTTAGGGTTAGGGTCAGGGTTAGGGTTAGGTTTAGGGTCAGGGTTAGGGTTAGTTAGGGTTTAGGGTTTGGGTTAGGGTTAAGTATGGTTTGGTTAAGGGTTAGGGTCAGGGTTAGGGTTAGGGTTAGGTTTAGGGTCAGGGTTAGGGTTAGGGTTAGGGTCAGGGTTAGGGTCAGGGTTAGGGTTAGGGTTAGGGTTAGGTTTAGGGTCAGGGTTAGGGTTAGTTAGGGTTTAGGGTTTGGGTTAGGGTTAAGTATGGTTTGGTTAAGGGTTAGGGTCAGGGTTAGGGTTAGGGTTAGGGTCAGGGTTAGGGTTAGGGTTAGGGTTAAGTATGGTTTGGTTAAGGGTTAGGGTCAGGGTTAGGGTTAGGGTCAGGGTTAGGGTTAGGGTCAGGGTTAGGGTTAGGGTTAGGGTTAGTAAAGTCATGGTTTGGGTTAGTGTGAGGGGCCACCTAATGTTTGGAAAAAACGCAAACGCGGTAAAAACGCACTAAAAACGCATACAAACGCATAAAAACGCTGCGTTTTTTTCATGCATGCTCATAAAAATGCTTGAAAAAAACGCAGCAGTTGTATGCTTTTGTATGCGTTTTTTCAATGCGTTTTTTTGCGGGAAAAACGTGCTGCAAAAAAAAGCAAGTGTGAAATTAGCCTTAGAACGGGATTTTTTTTAAGAACATAAAAAACCTCCCTTTGCGTGATATGCCAGAAAATGTAAATTCAAGGCTAATTCTTCTTATATCCATAATGCAAAGGAAATGCATTTTACAAAAAAAGATCATGTCAGTCTTAAAAAAAAACCGACAAAATAAAATGAATTGTTGCGAGGGATGAGACAAAAAAAAAAAAGGTCATCTCTGCACTACTTAGTAATTACATACTCCATTGTGGAGTAGTGAATAAGAGTTGGGCTTTGGGAGAAACCACACAGGCAGGTATACTGACATACAGTGGGGCAAAAAAGTATTTAGTCAGTCAGCAATAGTGCAAGTTCCACCACTTAAAAAGATGAGAGGCGTCTGTAATTTACATCATAGGTAGACCTCAACTATGGGAGACAAACTGAGAAAAAAAAATCCAGAAAATCACATTGTCTGTTTTTTTTTCATTTTATTTGCATATTATGGTGGAAAATAAGTATTTGGTCAGAAACAAAATTTCATCTCAATACTTTGTGATATATCCTTTGTTGGCAATGACAGAGGTCAAACGTTTTCTGTAAGTCTTCACAAGGTTGCCACACACTGTTGTTGGTATGTTGGCCCATTCCTCCATGCAGATCTCCTCTAGAGCAGTGATGTTTTTGGCTTTTCGCTTGGCAACACGGACTTTCAACTCCCTCCAAAGGTTTTCTATAGGGTTGAGATCTGGAGACTGGCTAGGCCACTCCAGGACCTTGAAATGCTTCTTACGAAGCCACTCCTTCGTTGCCCTGGCGGTGTGCTTTGGATCATTGTCATGTTGAAAGACCCAGCCACGTTTCATCTTCAATGCCCTTGCTGATGGAAGGAGGTTTGCACTCAAAATCTCACGATACATGGCCCAATTCATTCTTTCATGTACCCGGATCAGTCGTCCTGGCCCCTTTGCAGAGAAACAGCCCCAAAGCATGATGTTTCCACCACCATGCTTTACAGTAGATATGGTGTTTGATGGATGCAACTCAGTATTCTTTTTCCTCCAAACACGACAAGTTGTGTTTCTACCAAACAGTTCCAGTTTGGTTTCATCAGACCATAGGACATTCTCCCAAAACTCCTCTGGATCATCCAAATGCTCTCTAGCAAACTTCAGACGGGCCCGGACATGTACAGGCTTAAGCAGTGGGACACGTCTGGCACTGCAGGATCTGAGTCCATGGTGGCGTAGTGTGTTACTTATGGTAGGCCTTGTTACATTGGTCCCAGCTCTCTGCAGTTCATTCACTAGGTCCCCCCCGCGTGGTTCTGGGATTTTTGCTCACCGTTCTTGTGATCATTCTGACCCCACGGGGTGGGATTTTGCGTGGAGCACCAGATCGAGGGAGATTATCAGTGGTCTTGTATGTCTTCCATTTTCTAATTATTGCTCCCACAGTTGATTTCTTCACTCCAAGCTGGTTGGCTATTGCAGATTCAGTCTTCCCAGCCTGGTGCAGGGCTACAATTTTGTTTCTGGTGTCCTTTGACAGCTCTTTGGTCTTCACCATAGTGGAGTTTGGAGTCAGACTGTTTGAGGGTGTGCACAGGTGTCTTTTTATACTGATAACAAGTTTAAACAGGTGCCATTACTACAGGTAATGAGTGGAGGAAAGAGGAGACTCTTAAAGAAGAAGTTACAGGTCTGTGAGAGCCAGAAATCTTGATTGCTTGTTTCTGACCAAATACTTATTTTCCACCATAATATGCAAATAAAATGAAAAAAAAACAGACAATGTGATTTTCTGGATTTTTTTTCTCAGTTTGTCTCCCATAGTTGAGGTCTACCTATGATGTAAATTACAGACGCCTCTCATCTTTTTAAGTGGTGGAACTTGCACTATTGCTGACTGACTAAATACTTTTTTGCCCCACTGTAGATGGCAGGAGATAAAATTAGTCAGGCAAGGCACTGTCCAGGAGCAAGTGCGGGAAAAAGGGCCCCCGCCGAGTGTCCGGGCCGGAACCTGGGGGACCGTCACCTAGGTTCCGGGGGAAACTGTTCCCGTGGGACAGAGTTCAGGGACGGACCGTTGAGATGGACAGTTGGGATGGGGGAGGAGTCAGTATAAAAGGGGCGGGGAACGCTAATCACAGTGACTCAGCAGACCGGGACAGAAGCAGCAGGAGACCGTCGGAGCGACTGAGAGCCAAAGCGACCTACCAGAGCCAGGAGAGACGTTCCCCTAGGACATCAGAGGGACGGCGCCCAGACGACCGTCCGACAGCCGCTGTCCCGCTTCAGCTCGCGGCCGTTGCCGCCTCATCCCTGCCCACGGCTGCAGCCTGCCTGCCCGCGGTCACTCGCGGCCGTTGCTGCCTTGCTCCAGCCCACGGCTGCAGCCTGTCTTCTGCCACCCGCAGCCGCCCTGCTCTCACCCGTGGCCGCGGCAAGTCCAGTGCCATCGAAAGCTACCACTGTCCCACTCCGGTCCGCGGCAAGGGCTGGGCCGTTGCTCGCCACGGATTCCCTGTTGCAGCTGTTAGCTGCACAGGTGGCCTGCCAATCGCCACCCCGCATCGCTGCCGCTTGCCCCAGTCCGGGGCCTACGGCCCATCCGTTTTTTGGACTCCTCTGGGCCTGTGGTGCCCCAGTGTCACCGGAGCGTTGGAACGCTCGAAGACTATATCAACTCTTCAGCAGCTGGGCCCAGCGGCTGCTACGCCGAAGAAACACCGTCCAGAACGCCGCGGGACGTCAGGACGGCTAAGTTGACTATATAGTTAAGGACCCATAGTCGGCCATACCGTGGCCCTATAGTGACCGGCTTTCGCCGGACGTAGTCGTGTTCTACTCTGTTTGTGTTTGCTTGTATTGAGCTCCTGCGAGGGCAACTCTTGTTACCCCTTTGGTTGGTCAGGCTACGACTGAGGACAGTTTCCTCTAGGCCTATAAACGTTATTACTAAAAGCACGCCTCGTCACTGCGTCCTGCGTACCTGCTAGTACCACATTTGGCTTACTCGGCAGGATGCAGTCTCCGAACGCAGACGGCGGTGTGCCCGACCAGAGTGGGGCTGTGTGTGCTGTCGACAATGGGGGCCCCGTTCCAGCATCTCGCTGGGGGCTATGCTAAGTAACTTGCCCTGGTTTTCTGGCTCCAATACACTGCTATGGAGCCTGGACAGAGCACATGCGGCGCCTCTTCCGCATGCATCCGATGACCCCCAATTTAGAGGCTGAGGTGGCCCTCATGGCGCTAGATGGGGTAGCCCGGAGGTCAGTGATGTCGAGACCCCCGGGACACCGCAACACCTTTGCCAGGGTCCTGCAGATTCTGGAAGAAACCCACGGGGATCCAACTAACGTGGGAGAGTTGAGGACCCGGTTGTTTAGTCGGAAGCAGGGGGAGGGAGAGACCATCACCCAGTATATGAACGCACTCCAGGAGCTAAACACAGCCATAGAGCGGAATGACGGAGTAGGGGTAGGGCCCATCGACATTACCCTGCGTGACCTGTTAGTGACTGGACTCCGGGTCCCGTTAATCGAGCAGGCATTGCGGGAGCAGATCCGAGTGAACCCACCGCATAGCTTTCTCTGAAGTGGGAAGTCAGGCCCAGGTACGAGCGCAGGAGCAGGGGGTGTCGGTCCCCGTGAGGAAGGCCCGGAGCATGGAGGCTTCCGTGGACGTTGTCGGAGAGCCTCAGTGGATTGAGGAAATGAGACAAGAGCTGAAGAGTATCCGGGGTGAGCTGGCCGAAGTGAAGAAGAGAACGTAACCCGCGCCCGGCCGGCTTGGCTACAATCCCGGGCCCTGTGGGCCTCGCAATACCCGGGGTGGTCGGGCATCACCACCCCGGTGTTATGAGTGTGGAGAACTGGGCCTCTTCGCATGAGTGTGTCCGCGGCGTGGGAGATACCCACCCTGGCGGACATTAAACTAGAGGGCTCCGGGCATGGGGGACGCCGCTCGGAGCCGGAAGCCACAACAAGGGGTGGTGGAAGTCCCGAAGATCTGGTCGCTAAGTGCCCAATAGTGTGGGCTGAAGTCGAGGGTCGTGCTGTACGGTGTCTAGTGGATACGGGGTCGCAAGTAACGACCATGCCTGCGACTTACTTTCGGCAGCATTTCCCGGAGGCGGCAAGGCCCCAGTGGGGGCCCATGATACGACTAGTAGCCGCAAACCAACAGCCGGTACCTGTCGCCGGAGTGGTGTAGCTCCAGATGACGCTGTGTGGTAAAGCCCTCGGCCGCCAGGGAGTGGTCCTAACCCAAGGAGAAACTAACGACCACATCCAGTTATCTTGGGCATGAACATACTACGGGAGTTTGGCAATCTACTCCTCAACGATCCCACGCAGGAGACCCTGAGCCAGTGGGGTTCTCGCACGGCCCAGGGGCAGGTCTTCCAGTGGTTGGTGTGGGAGGCACGAGTGCTCTAGGAGTGCCAGGAGAGTGAGGCGCTGGGCAAGGTCATTGTGCCGGCGGCTCCCCCGCTCGTGCTTCCTCCAGGGCAGACGGTAGTGGCCCTGCCGATCCGTGCCCCGATGCCACTGGGGGGCGTGGAGGTGCAGGTGGAACCATGCTACTCAGAGCACCTGCACCCTGGCATACTGGTAGCCTGCTCCCTGGCCACAGTGCGGGGAGGAATGGTCCTGGTGCGTTGTGTCAACCTGGAAGACCAAGACATCGCCTTGAAGCCCGGGCCGAAATGGCCAAACTAGTAAGACCTTTGGAGGAGATGTTGCCAGACCCCACGGTCCAGTTGAAGGTGCAGCTCGAAGATCCTTGGGCAGTAACAGTACGAACCCTACAGACTGCCGTATCCTCGACCCAGGAGAAAGGTCAAGCCATCCTGGAGAGAATGCGGGCCAAACTTTCCTGCCTAGCGCCAGCCCAACTTCTCCAGGTAGAGACACTTCTCGGACAATATTACGGTGTCTTCGCCAGTCATGAGGATGACTTTGGATGTACCATGGCCATCACGCATGGGATCCCCACGGCAGGATCGGCCCCCATCCGGGAGCGTTATCGGCAAATACCACCGCAGCTATACCAGGAAGTGAAAACCCTATTAGCTTAAATGCTTCGGAAGGGAGTTATACAAGAGAGCCAAAGCCCCTGGGCGGCCCCCATTGTGCTGGTACGCAAAAAAGATGGCACTCTGCGTTTTTGTGTGGTTTACCGAAAGTTGAACACCTGCACCATCAAGCACTAGTATCCACTGCCCCGCATAGAAGAGTCTCTGTCCGCCCTGGGAAACGCAATGTACTTCTCGACTCTAGATCTGGCTAGTGGGTACTGGCAGGTGCCGATGTCGGAGGAAGACAGAGCCAAGACGGCATTTATCCTTCCCATGGGACTGTTCAAGTTTAATCAGATGCCGTTCGGGCTGGCCAACGCCCCAGGAACCTTCCAGCGGTTGATGGAGCGATGTCTGGGAGACCTCAACTTTGAAGCCACGTTGATATACCTGGACGATATCATCATCTATTCTGCCACATTCCAGGACCACCTGCAGCGGTTGGGGCAGGTGCTCGGCCGGCTGCAGAAGTACAGGTTGAAGGTAAAGCCCCAGAAATGCCACCTGTTTCGCACTCAGATCGAATATCTGGAGTATACTGTCTCGGCGGAGGGGGTCAGACCATCCCGGGAGAAGGTTGCTGCCATCCAATGGTGGCCTACCCCCGAGACGGTGAAAGACGTGCAGGCCTTCCTGGGGTTGGCCGGCTACTACCGTCGGTTCGTGAAGAATTTTGCATGCCGAGCCCGAGACCTGCAGGACCTGCTTAAGGAGACTCCAGCCGGGGCAAATGGACGGAAGGTCCAGTGGCAGCGGCCACAAGAGGATGCGTTTCAAGATCTCAAAGCTGCACTCTCGGAAGCCCCGGTATTGGCGTATGCGAATTTCTCGCAGCCGTTCATCCTGCATACCGATGGGAGCCTCCAGGGACTAGGAGCTGTGTTGTCACAGGTGCAGGATGGCCGAGAGAAAGTGATCGCCTATGGTAGCTGGTCACTGCATGACTCCGAACGCAACCCGGACAATTATAGCTCCTTTAAGCTTGAGCTCCTCGCGGTAGTGTGGGCAATGACGAAGCGGTTCGCAGAGTACCTGGGGGGGCTCCGAGGTGGTAGTGCGGACTGACAACAACCCACTAGCCCATTTGGAGAATGCCAAGCTGGGGACCCTGGAGCAGCGGTGGGTGGCTCGGATGGCCAAGTTCAACTACAAGATCATCTACAAAAGAGGGGCTGAAAATACGCACTCTCCAGAATCTCCAGAATTCCGCCCCAGGGAGGAATCGAGATGACGAATTAGAAGGAGAAGAGACGTCGTTCGCCCTCACCACCGCCGTGCTAACAGCCAACGCGCAAGAAGCGCCTCATCTGGGACCCCTCGAGGGAATGCTGGAACAGCCACGTGACAAGTGGATCCAGCATTGGACTCCTGCACTGATGGGTGGCCACTGGCAAATTGCCCACTGGCTCACAGAGACAGACTTTGGCCCAGGACATGTTGCTGATGTTGCGCCAGTGGGAGAAACTGGTCATCAAAAAGGGACTTTTATATCAGAAAGCCGTGCCATGAACGTCTGCTACAATATAGCAAGTGATCGTGCCCGGAACCCATCTCAGCCAACTGGCTCGGGAAGCCCACGAAAAGGGGGCTCACTTTGGTGCTCAAAAGACTTTGCAATGGTTGCAGCAGATAGTGTACCATCCACTCTTGCAGGCTGCTGTGGAAGAAGTTTGTCGAACCTGCCGCCCGTGCGAGCTTGCTAAACCTCCCGTGCAACGAACCCCGGTGCAGACAATTGTAACATCAGCTCCCCTCGAGCTCCTCACGGTGCCAAGAGGCACAGCAGAGTACAAGGCAGAGTGCAGGTTCAGAGCATGTGCCAAGAGGCACAATAGAGTACATGGCAGAGTAAAGACTCAGAGCGTGTACCAAGAGGCACAATATAGTACAAGGCAGAGTGCATGTTCAGAGTGTGTGCCAAGAGGCACAATAGGGTACAAGGCACAGGACCTTAATACAGCGCACAGCCAGGCAGGGACACGGCAGACCAAGCCAGGAAGTACAACAATAATCAGGCACCTCCCATAGGAAGAGGCAGCCTGATATCGCACCTGAGTCCTAGAACTTCCGGGTCAAGTCCTCCAGTATCATAGAGAGGACAAGACCAAATACAGAGGTGGGCAGAGCGAGCATGCACACTGGAACATAGGGCAACCACGGAGCTAGAAGCGAGAGGTGCGCACCCGACGGGACCCTCGGAGAGGCCGCGGCACCGGAGGAGGTGATGACGAACCCGAGGTCCCGCCCCCAGGTGGGAGCGGCGTGACAGGCAGCGTGACAGTACCCCCCCTTTACGCCCCCTCTTTCTAAGGCTGGAAAGAAACTTAGACAAAATCAGAGGAGCATGGATATTCTCTCTGGGTTCCCATGACCTTTCTTCAGGACCAAAACCCTTCCAATCAATTAAGAAAAGAGTTCAACCTCTTACCCTCTTCATGGCCAGAATGTCGTTTACCTCAAACTCGTCTCCCATGCCAACAGGCTGGGGAGTGTGGCCAGTAGAAGGATGGAACCGGTTCAGTAGCACAGGTTTGAGGAGTGACACATGGAAGGAATTGGGAATATGGAGCGAAGGGGGTAATTTCAGTTTGTACGCAACATCATTAATGCGCCTGATGACCTCAAAAGGACCAATGTAACGGGCACCCATCTGGAGGAAAGCCACACCTTGTCACCAGGAAGATATGGGGGAATGTCCAGGCGCCTCTTGTCAGCGTGTTGCTTCATCCTGTCACGGGCTTTCTCGAGAGCGGTTTTGGTCTCCTGCCATACCCTGGAGAACTCCACGGATAGAGAGTCGGCCGCAGGTAACCCTGAGACAGGAAGTACCAGAAGAGGCACACTGGGATACTGTCCGAAAACGATGAAGAAGGGAGACTTGGTGGACGATTCGCTGGAGTGGTTATTGTAGGCAAATTCGGCCCAAGGAAGTAGACCGACCCAGTCGTTTTGATGAGCATTAGTAAAGTGCCAGAGATAGGATGTAAGGATCTGGTTTGTGCGCTCCACTTGGTGATAGGCGGAAGAGAAGTCCAATGTCACCTTCATGAGTCCACAAAGAGCTCTCCAAAACCGGGATGTGAATTGAACCCCTCTGTCAGATACGATGTGCAGCGGGAAACCGTGGATTCTGAAGACGTGGAAAATGAAGATCTTCGCCAGTTCAGGAGCCCAGGGTAGACCGGGAAGAGGAACGAAATGAGCCATCTTCGAGAATCGATATACAACCACCAGAACCACCGTGCAACCGTAGAGTGAGGCAAATCGGTAATAAAATCCATGGCTATGTGCTGCCATGGAACCGAAGGTACAGGAAGCGGAAGCAGAAGACCGGAGGGTGGCTGTCTGTGTACTTAGTTCTGAGCACAGGAAGGACAAGAGGCCACAAAGTCTTTGAAATCCTCGGAAAGGGATGGCCAACAATATTAACGGGAAATCAAGGAAAGAGTCTTCTTGACACCAACGTAGCTGGCAATCTTGGACGAATGTCCCCAGTTCAATACTCGTCTCCGGTTGTTCTCAGCCACAAAGGTTCTTCCCGGAGGTAACGTGGTCAACCTGATATGAGCCACGGTAATCACCTTAGACGAGTCGATGATATGGGAAGGCTCTTCCTCAGCCTCAGTCGACTCGAAAGACCTAGACAACGCATCCGCTTTAATGTTTTTGTCGCCGGGCCGAAAATTAAGTTCAAAGTCAAAGCGGGCGAAGAACAGGGACCACCTAGCTTGCCGGGGGTTCTGTCTCTGAGCGGACTGGATGTACGCCAGGTTCTTATGGTCTGTATAGATCTTGAACGGATGTATGGCGCCTTCCAGTAAGTATCTCCATTCTTCCAAAGCCAATTTAATGGCCAACAGCTCTTTGTCGCCGATGGAGTAGTTTCACTCAGACGGGGAGAAAATTTTAGAAAAGAAGCCACAGGTGACTAGTTGTCCGGAAGATGACCTCTGCAGAAGGACTGCGCCGACCCCGGCAGAAGATGCGTTCACCTCGAGGGTGAAAGGTCTATTAACCTCAGGACGATGAAGAGCTGGAGCCGAGGCGAAGGCTCGTTTCAAGGCCTGGAAAGCTTCTTCTGTCTCTGAGGACTAAGCATTCGGGTTAACCCCTTTGTGGATTAGGGAAGAGATAGGGCAAACCAATGAAGAAAAATGGGGGACGAACTGCCGATAGTAGTTCGCAAAGCCGAGGAAACGTTGGATTGCCTTCACTCCATGGGGCCATGGCCAATCAAGAATGGCAGACACTTTCGCCGGATCCATTCGTAGACCGGAGTCTGAAATAATGTACCCCAGGAATGGCAAGGATGATTGTTGGAAGACACATTTTTCGAGCTTGGCATAAAGGCGGTTCTCCCTTAAGCGCAAGAGGACTTGGCGCACGTTTTTCCTGTGAGCAGACAGATCAGCTGAAAATATGAGACTATCGTCTAAGTAGACTACCACGCAGGAGTACAGCATATCCCGGAAGACATCATTCACGAACTCCTGGAATACCGCTGGGGCATTGCAAAGGCTGAAGGGCATGACCAAGTACTCATAGTGACCGTCTTGGGTGTTAAAGGCGGTCTTCCACTCGTCACCGGAGCGAATGCGGACTAAGTTGTAGGCCCCACGAAGATCCATCTTGGTAAAAATTCATGCTCCTCTTAGTCGGTCAAAGAGCTCCGGGATTAGTGGTAGTGGGTACTTATTATTGACTGTGATATCGTCCAGCCCTCGATAGTCTATGCAGGGACGGAGGGAGCCGTCCTTCTTTTTGACAAAGAAGAATCCCGCTCCTGCAGGTGAAGAGGACTTTCGGATGAAACCCCCGGCTAGATTCTCTTGGATATAATCTGACATAGCTTGGGTTTCTGCAGGCGAAAGCGGGTAAATTCTGCCCCTGGGTGGGGTAGCACCAGGAACGAGGTCAGTTGGGCAGTCATATGGACGATGAGGAGGCAGAGTCTCAGCCTCCTTTTTGTCGAAGACATCCGTGAAAGACCAATAAGCCGACGGCAGACCTGCAGGTGCCGAGGACGGACAGGTAAAGTTCATGGGATGGACGGACGACAAGCACTTCTCCTGACAAGATGGCCCCCAGCGGAGTATGTCACCCGACCATCAGTCCAGGGTTGGCTCATGAGTCCGTAACCAAGGGAGACCAAGAAGCAGTCCGTGGGACATAGTCGACAGGACATGAAAGGAAATCTCCCGGTGCAGAGCTCCAATCTGCATCTCAATCTCCTCGGTTATATGGGTAACAGTCTCCTGCAAGAGTTTACCATCGACCGAAGCAATTACCTGAGGAGTCTCCAGGGATCTGACAGGAATCCGGTATTTTTCAACCGCCTCAAGCCTAATAAAGTTCCCTGCCACTCCTGAGTCTAAGAACGCCTCTTCAGAATAGCGCTTAGAGTCCACATGCAACAGAACAGACACGATCAAGGGGGGAGAGGAATCACATATACCCAGGGAGGCCTCTCCTACCAATCCTAGGCAATGAAGTTTCCTGGCTTCTTGGGACAGGAGCGAGGGAGATGAGAAGGCCTTCTCTCTCTGGCTGATTCACGGGCACACTCTTGGAACCGCAGGTCTATGCGTGTCGCCAGAGAGATCAGATCCTCTATAGAGGTGGGGGTATCCCGACCTGCCAGTTCATCTTTGATCCGACCGGACAGACCACGCCAAAAGACCCCTACGAGGGCCTCATTGTTCCAACCGAGTTCGGAGGACAAGGTACGAAACCGGACGGCATACTGTCCCACCGATAAGGTACCCTGATGGAGGTTAAAGAGGGACTCTGTGGTGGAAGCCAGACGGCCCGGTTCGTCGAACACCTTGCGGAAGGTGTCCAAAAAAGGTGGAAAGCTGAGAGAGGAGTGGATCATTACGCTCCCAGAGGGGATTCACCCATGCTAACGCCTCCCCCTCTAAATGGGAAACAATAAAGGCTATCTTAGCGCGCTCGGTTGGATAGTGCTGTGGCAAAAGCTCAAAATGTAACTGGCATTGGTTGAAAATTCCACGACAAAAGTTAGGATCACCACTATAATGGGGTGGCTTGCATAAGCACAGCAGCGGGTGCGGGGCCGAGGACAGTGCAAAAACGGATTGTATGAAAAGGAGCCGATTCTCTACCGACGCCATATAGTTGAGGATATGGACCTGGGTGTCGCGTTGCTGTGTGAGTTCTTGCTGGAGGCTGGCCAACTGGGAAGCATTCCCACTGTCAGAGGACTGAATGGCCGACAAATGGGACTCCATAGATTTCAAAAAGGCCATAATTCTAGTTTGATTAGAGGACTGAATGGTCAACAAACGGGACATAGATTTCAGAGAGGACACAATCCTAGTCTATCTCTCCCGGAGGGACACCAGTTCCTTTTGGACAGGCGCTGCGGTACCAGCGGAGTCCATGGCCTGATTATACTGTGACGACTCCTGGAGTGGACCCTCTGGGTCGTGGCACCAACCCGCCCAAGGCGAGCTGACCTAGTGAGGACCACCCCCTATACAGGGAGTGTCAGGGGCAAGCCCCAGGGGGTTAGGTGCCACGACTGCTGGCACCAGGCGGCCGTTTCACAGGAGACACGAGTGAGTGTGTCTGCAGGAACATGCAAAGCGGGATGCGTGCGAAGGAGCACACCAGAATACAGAGCTAGACAGCAGGTGTGCCAGGAGGCACAACAGAGTACTGGAACGGAGTACAGGATAGAGCGAGTGCCAGGAGGCACAACAGATTACCAGGCAGAGTACAGGATCAGAGCATGTGCCAGGAGGCACAACGGAGTACAAGGCGGAGTGCAGGATCAGAGCGTGTGCCAGGAGGCACAAAAGAGTACAAGGCAGAGTGCAGGTTCAGAGCGTGTACCAAGAGGCACAGCAGAGTACAAGGAGCATGTGCCAAGAGGCACAATAGAGTACAAGGCAGAGTACAGATTCAAAAAGGGGTGTAAAAGGGAACCTGGAAACTATAGGCCGGTAAGCTTAACATCTGTTGTGGGTAAAATTTTTGAAGGGTTTCTAAGGGATACCATTATGGAATATCTCAATGTTAATAAATGTTTAACTCCATATTAACATGGATTTATGAAGGATCGCTCCTGTTAAACTAACCTGATCAGCTTCTATGAGGATGTTAGCTCTCAAAAGAGTACAAGGCAGAGGACCCGAATACAGCGCACAGCCAGGCACGGACACGGCAGACCAAGCCAGGAAGTACAACAATAATCAGACACCTCCCATAGGAAGAGGCAGCCTGATATAGCACCTGAGTCCTAGAACTTTCGGGTCAAGTCCTCCAGTATCATAGAGAGGACAAGACCAAAGATAGAGCTGGGCAGAGCGCGCGTTCACACTGGAACATAGCGCAACCACGGAGCTAGGAGCGAGAGGTGCACGTGCGCACCCGACGTGACCTTCGGAGAGGCCGCGGCACTGGAGGAGGTGACGACGAACCCGAGGTCCCGCCCCCAGGTGGGAGCGGCGTAACAGGCGGCGTGACAGTTTCATACAGTTCAACTATCTTTTCCCGTAGATCCATTGACAGTTCTTTTGCTTTCCCCATGACTCACAATCCAGAAACGTCAGTGTCTGGATGAAAGGTGCAAGAGTCTGTCTGGATCCCAGAAACTCACTCAACTTTTATGCACACACACTGATTACAAGCAAACAGGTCACAGGTGAAGATGTTACCTTTAGTAGCCATTCAAACCCATTTGTGCCACCTTTTGTGCATGTTATCAGGCCAAAGTCCACCAGGGTATGTGAACTTTTGATCAGGGTCATTTGGATGTTTTGGGTTGTCCTCATTATTTAAAAAGAGAAAACACAGTAGTTTGACAATAAATGGCTTTACCCAACCACTAACCATGAGTACAGAAAAAGTTTTGGTGTTATCATTCATTTTCTATGAAAAAAGGCCAAGAAAGCAAGAATTCTGTCGGGCTATGTAAACTTTTCAGCACAGCTGTATATAATAAAGAAATAGCTGGAAATACAGTAGGGTGCCTTTTGAAATCCAATCATGGGCACCAAGGAAGTAGATCCCTGGCCTCTTAAAGAGTTAAAAAAATGTACTTTAACTGTCCATCACAATGAACGACCTCTAATAGTGCCATACCAAATAACATAGCTTGGTGGACTTTCGAGTAAATGGATTCAAACTACATGAAAATTCACTCTGCAATGGATTTTGGGAACTGGTTTAGACTCTGTGAATTGAAACATCAGGGGCAGACATAAACCAGGGGCAGACATAAACCAGGGGCAGACATAAACCAGTGGCAGACATAAACCAGGGGCAGACAAATCATTGATCTAACCTGTCTAGCCGCACAGGGGCCCAAGTAGTATGGGGTCTGATTTTCACCTCCAAAACATATAGAATTGAGCATTTGACTGGACTATTGGACTGTAAAAGACCCCTTATACTGTTCTTGCACAGGGGCCATTTTGTGTCCACCCCGCCAGTGATACAAACAAGGGATGAATTGATTCATACTGATTCCATGTTTACTGTGGTTTGAATCTTAGAAGAGATTGCCCTCCAAGGGATGCCGAAATTATCATTAGTGATATGAAAAGTCCACACTCCACGTCTCAGTTATATCACGGTTCCCTCGAGCTTGTAATTAGTAAATTCACCCATGGGTTTCATCATCCCTCATTCAATGACAAGATGTCCACAGATTTTGGAAACGATTTATCTGGATTGTTGAGTAGCATGAACATAAAACCACCATGATGCTATTCACATGGGTACGCTCAATCTGTGCATTCATATGCCAAGGCTGACTCAATGTCTCCATCCTCATTTAAATGTCAGAAAAATAAATGACATTTCTCTGCCAGATGTTGACTCGTCTAAAACAGAAACTCACATTTAGAAATAATTTATTGAGAAGCAAGATAACTGCTAGACGCTAGACGTAAAAGTGGATAAAATATACAACGGCAGAGTTAGAGGTTTTACTGCAGTTTGGAAGATGGATGGAAAATCATTGTGACATCAACAAAGTATTAAAAGAAATCATTAAACATCAAAGAGAAGAACCTGCTGGGAGATCACAATAGGGTACAAAAGTACACAGTCTGACAGAATATTACACTCCAGGCAGACAAATTTTATATGATCAGACATGAAAGTATGGTGACGTGTCCCATAGCGTTGGTCATGCCTCTCAGCCACCTACTATATAACCAATAAGAATGTCTATAAGAATGAAGAATCTGGACATCTGTCTAGTAATGAATCAAACAAGTATCAGGAAAAGCAACGCGTAATACATTTTGTCTAGGAAAACAGTCTATTGGGTAGGTAATTGGAATTAGAGTTGAGCAAATTTTTCAAAATTAGGTGCAGATTACGATCGTCAAATACAAAATTCGCCGAACACAGCCGAACGCTATTGGAGTCAATGGGAGTAGAAATGAATGAATATGTTCGGAATCGATAGTCAAACATAAATTCGGCATGAATAGGGTACCGGTATGGCACGAATATGACAAATTCAGATTTGACGACCGATTCCGAACATATTCGCTCAACTCTAATTGGAATATACCGAATATATCTGAGCCAACAGGGATATGAATTAAAGGAGTTGAACAAAGGGTGGAAGGGAAGAGTATTATCTGTGATCAGATCAGGGTTTGCCATAGACTATAGACTATGATTATGTGACTTGCAGTAGTGTCCAAAAGTTTTAGGCGGGTGTGGAAAAAATATTATAAAGTAAAGAATGATTTTGAAAATAGAAGCGTTAATAGTTTATTTTAATCCATTAACATGCAAAGTGAATGATCAAAAGAGATATCTAAATGAAATTAATATTTGGTGACAGTTCTTTACTTTCATCAGTTCTTCTAGATACTCCTGCACACAGTTTTTGAAGGTATTTAGAAGGGAGGTTGTTCCAAACATCATGTAGAACTGACCACAGATCTTCTTTCGATGGGGATGCATTCCATGCTGCATTTGAGCAAATGAGGATTTGGTTAAGATGAATGGTGTCCTCAATGCTAAGAAATACAGGCAGATACAGTACTTATTCTTTATGCAGTACCATCAGGGAGGCGTCTGACAATTTATTCTGCAGCAGGACAATGGCCCCAAACATATAAAAAATGTCATTAAGAACAATCTCCAGTGTAAAGAAGAACAAGGTGTCTTGGAAGTGATGATATTGCCCCACAGAACCCTGATCTCATCATCATCGAGTCTGTCTGGAATTACATGAAGAAACAAAAGGATTTGCACAAGTGACATCCATTGAAGATCTGTGATTAGTTTTGTAAGATGTTTGGAACAACCTCCCTGAAGAGTTCTTTAACTGTGTGCTCGTGTACCCAGAAACAGTCATGCTGTTGTGAAAACAAAATCTTTGCACAATGCTATATGCAAACACCATCTTTAGCTGAAGTCCATACTAAAATTAACAATATCCCTCAATGTTCCTATTTTGTCTCCCAAACCCAATATAATATTAGAATAAGATCACAATAAGTGAATTATGTTGCAAATTTAGAAAATTCCTTCAGGAAAGAAAAGGACTATGCAGCATATGATCTTTTCTAGGAAAACTGACATCTAGCTGGTGCTTGACTGGCGGGCCAACTTCACACTTAGAGCAGCACCACCTTAGACAATAGTGTTACTGAGACATATTTTCTATTGCTCTCGGCGCAACAAATCCTGAAAGATTTTCAGCTTGAAAAATCATACAAATATAATTTGGTGATGCTCTATTACGAGATGTTTATGGTTTATGCTACTCTCTATGGCCACCCAATAGTTGTGTCCTTTTACTAGCATGTCATGAGGATGTATTGAATTTGTTTTGTGAGAAATTGGGGTACTTTAATGAAATTTAGGAAATTTTGGAGGTGGGCATGTGCGGAAGGTGACTTGACGGACAGACTTAACTGGAAGTAGGAGGGGACGATTTGTGCACTACAGACGGAGATTGGCAATGACAGAAAGGCAACAGCAGGGAAAGACAGAAAAGGGAGTGCAGTACCGAGATTTGACCACAAGATGGCAGGGGGGAGTGTAGTTCAGGACGTGACATCAGCTTACGGCTATAGAAATTGCTTAGTCATGGGGGGCGGGGAGATAGGAACCCAGAAGGGAAATTCCCAGTGAGAGAGGGGATAAATAGGACAGGTTGGGGTTCCAGGCTAGGCTAGTCCGGAAGGAGCTCAGGAGGAGAAGACTCAGGACAGAAGACTGAGAACGGTGGAAGAGCTCGACCAGGGGACTGACAGGAAGAGACAGTCGGGGGGGTGGCCCTGACACAATGGACCGCAGGACAGACGAGGCCCCGGGGGTACCGATTGGACGACGACCTCGGGCAGGTGAAGCGCTGGAGGTAGATTGGTCTAGGACAGCCCCAGCGAAAGATCCGCGAGGGACTTCATCACGACTGAAGGAAAGGTGAAGGTACCTGGGCCTGGAAATGGAGAGCTGTAAACGTGCTGCGGTGTATGGTACGGTCGTCAGGAGGACGGCCAATAAACTCGGACCTGTTACAATTGGAATCTGCCTTCGTCTCATCTTTTGCATCGTCTGGTCGTGGTAAGCAGTGGACCACCCCCCAATCCGGGCCCCCACCACAGGCACATTTACAACTTGATCTCATTTCGCTATATAAATCACTATATAAATAATGTTGACTTACCCTAAGAAAAAAAAAATCACTCCAAAGTGCTGACTGCTAGGTGTCTCTTTTCTTTATAGCATGCCTGTTGTAAAGTGTAATCCAAATCCAGCAACAGAGAAATCAAGATGGATTACGGGAGTTGGGGAAGAGGATTCGTGGTGATCTTCATCTCTGCTCCTGCTCTCCAGTCTGAAAAACTGCAGATACATGCTTATCAGAAAGGCAGAACTTTCAGATCAGGCAGGACAATGACAGGAGCAATGCATTTCAGGTAAGCCTGGTATGTGCACTGGAGGCACTTTTAAGTTGTGGGGGAGGAGGACAACAAGGCCATGCTTTTCTATAGATTTTATGAAAATTAATAGAGTTTTACTTTTATAAATATATTGTAAAAAATTGCGAAGCAAGGTCATATTCTTTAAGGTCAATGTAATTTATTATTGTTTAGCAATATAATAAAAGAATAATATTAATTTGACCTCTCACAGAATAAATCACCCACGTCTGGCTCTCTCCCTCTCTGATCCTGCCGATTTCTTCTTCAGAAGTAAAGCCTTTCATGAGCAACAACAGGAGGAAACGTTTGCAGGTAATGTGATTTTTAGATGAGGCCTCTCTCTCCGGCTCAGTGTCTCCAATGTTAGAACCATCTGTGCTTCTCTATAATTTAGTTTTTCTGTCATCTGAAGAGATTTGAATGTTCTATTAAATTAAAATAATCTTTTTACATTCAGAACCCGCTGTTAAAAAAACTCAATATAAAGTCTGCGGATGACATTAAAAGTCTAAGATGTCCTCGGGCAAAAGTAAGCAAAGAGCACCCCTGTAAGGAGGACGATGACCTTCCTGATCATCCAAAGTACACAATGGACAAAAGTATGAGAAGACACAACTTTATCAGCGGATTTAGGTTTATCCTTCATTCCCATTATCATAGGTGAATAACTTCCAGCCCGGTCTCCCCTGGTGTTTAACAAACAGACCCTCGCCATACTGTCGGCCTTTACTAACACTTGGGAAAGAAAGGCTCATTCTAAAGAGCTCAGTGATACAAGAGAAGTTTTGTAATAGGAGCCATCGGTGTAACAAGTCCGTTCATGACAATTCTTCCCTTCTAAATCTTCCCCCATCACCTGTGAGTGATATCATTGAGAAGTGGAAGGAAACGCAGCAACTCAGCCACGAAGTGGAAACCCCGTAACGTTACAGAGCAGGATCACCGAGTGCTGAGGAGCAGAGGGCAGAAAAGTCATCAATGCTCTTCTGACTCCAGATCTCTTCTGAAATTAACATTAGCACTAAAACCATGCCCCCGCCGTGAGCTTCTTGGCCGAGCACCTGCATGCAACCTTACATCACCATCACCTTTTTTTTTTTTGCAGGCGATATCCAGGTTAGAAAAACATGGCTGCTATCATCCGGAAATAGTGCCACAACTGTCCTGATAAACCAGGGCAAAGAAGGAATTTCCATACACAATGCTGTACAGGGTGGTGCAGGTCTGCAAGAAAGCAGCCATGTTTTTTTTTAATACTAGAGAATCCTTTTAACCCATCTGTATTTCTAAAATGAAAAAATAAATAAATAAAAAGCTAGAAAAAACTTCAACGAGAGTATGTGTTTTTTTTAGTTCTGAGGTTACATTCCCATATCCGTTTTTCTCATGTGTGTTCAGTCCATCTGCACAGTTTAGTTGAAGCTGTGATAAAGAACGCAAGTGAGCATTCGAAACGCGTCTTGCTCCCTTGCCCTGTCTCTATGCAACCATTGTAATTTTTGTACGTTTTCAATGGACCTAACATAAAGAAAGAACTATTTTATCAGATGCTGAAACAAGCTTTTTTTTGTCCTTGAGCACAATATCTGTTGTGGATCCACCTGGTTCCGTGCAAGCTGGACTCAAGTACTAGGTGAGCTGGCTTTCTCTTTCCCATATGTCAGTTTAATTGAACCATTCACACATTCATTTGTAATCAGATCCGTGAGTTGACTCTACTAAACAGGTCCTATTCTCGTCCGATTTTGTGGATCAGATTCCGTAATTCAAACCGGTTAGGCTTGACTTGTTAAGTCGGCACACTAAGCCCCAGGTCCGGGTGGGTACGCCGACCTTGCGTTTTGGTGTAGCTGGAAGGATGACACGTGGGCTGCAAAGACAAAGCACCCTTGGGAATCTTGGGAGAAGTGAGGCAAATGAAGTGAAGTCAGAGGAGCAGCAGGGTTCGAAGAAGGATAGCACGGTGTGCACAGAAGGTAGAGTTCCCCAAACTAGAGTCTTGAATAACAATCCAAAGAAACACGTGTGTGTCCTAATGGCCCTTATGTAAGATCATGGAAGTGAGATCACTGAGCCATGCAAAACCCAACGGGGAGCACAACAGAGGGCAGTGGACCGAGATGAAGGAAGCCGAGCCCAGGATAACCGGTACAGGTTTGTAACAAAACCTATGGCGATCTGATTAACCAAAGACATTCCATTTCTTTTTTTCATTCATTTTTATCTGACCATTTGCTAAGTGACAATGGAAAAAAAGTTCAGTTTAACTCGTTCAGCTTTGAAAAATGGGTGAAAAAAACGAAAATAAATGTGTAAATGTAGCCTAAATATACCTATATTGATATTTATGCCGTCATCAGTTTTAAGATGTCAAAACTGCTGATAGACCCTTAAATGATTCCCTTCTACGGTCAGAGCTACGCACAGACTTCTAGCATCCAGCTCCATATATTTCCCTGTGATGCAGCTGGAATTTGATTAATTCAGTGTAAAATTTGAAAACTTTTGCAACAAAAAATCCCTCAAATGCAGACTCCAAACGACAGCCACATTGCGTACCCGAACACCTGTACAATCAGGACATTGCAATATATTCTGCAATTCCATCATTCATGAAAAATTGGAATCAGATTTCATTTATGTACATATTTATTTACAAAAACATGAACTCATTATGGCTTAAAACAGAACGACATCAAACTCATAAATATTAGCAAAAAAATTATATATTTAACAATTTCATTCTCCCTAGGTAGAAACAGCTCTTGCCTTCTTGGAATTGAGAAAGTTCCGCTTCTTTTTGGGACGAGATTCAGGAGTAGGCGACATACTGGGAGCTCGGAAAATAAACAATTTTTCTCCAGTATCTGGGATATTTAAAGCTTCTGCACTTCCAAATTGGTCTAAGCGCGGGCCGACCTTCAGGAGCTTGGAGAGACTGTCTGAGTGTGAAAACGAGACACGCTTCACAGGCCGTAATCTCTTCCTTTTCAGGATGCTGAAACACAACACAATAAAATGAGCAATTCAAGTCCCAGAACAACTAGCAAATATCTCCTACCTATCAGACACTAGAAACTACAAAAGTACATATTCTGCACAATTCCTTTAGGTTTTGCAGTATTTTGAGAATGCACATTGCTATTATGATACAGGCAAAGAGGCAAAGAGTGAACATTTGTATATGATGAGACAGCCCCCATTACAGACCCCCGCTACAAGTTGTTGGAGAGAGCCGCTACCAAGTGTAATAAGTATAATACTAAGTACCCTCATTCCTCATGAGTGATAGTTGTACAGTTTTAACTACTGATGAGCAAACACGTGGATGTTAGAGTCTGGCAGGATTTAGAAAAAGTTTGGCTAGGGTATCAAGGCGGAAACCCAACCCAGACTCCATTCAGATGAATGGGGGGCCCGAACATCCGCTGTTTACCACACTGTCATATGCGTGACAAACATGGGCTCTGATCAGCAGTAAGATCACAGCATGTGAGCCATCAGCAGTAACCGGTGGTAAAAAGGTTACTACCAGTCACAGGCGTCGGCTGATGAGAGAGTACTACTCTCATCTGTGTTCGCCAGCTGTTGCTGATAACAGCGAGAACAAGTGCCGCTAATAAAAGTATTCATCAGCTGGCGCCTGTACCATAAATACATTTTAAAAATGACGTGAGGTCTGTTTTATTTTTGATAACCAGCGCAGACAAAACAAACAGCTGCAGGCTGTAACTCCTAGCTGTCATCTTTATCATGGCTGGTTATCAAGAATAGAGGCATCCCATGCCATTTTTAAAATGTTTTAAATAAATAATTTAAAGGGGTCCCCCCATTTTTGATAACCAGCCAAGCTAAAGCAGACAGCTGTGGGCTGGTGTTCTCAGACTAGTAAGGAGCCATGGATATTGGCCCCCCACAGCCTAAAAATAGCAGCTTGCAGATACCCCAGAAGAGGTGCATCTGTTAGGCTCTTCCCACTTTCCCTGGTCCGGTGGCAAGTGGGGTTATATTTGTGCGGTTCATGTCAGCTGTTTTATGGCCGCTGACATCAAGCCCAGAGGTTAGTAATGGAGAGGAGTCTATAAGACGCCCCCATTACTAACCCCATAGTTAGAATGCCAAACAAAACACAGCCAGAATAAAATCCTTTAATTGAAATAATGACAGACTCCTTTATTTGAAATAAAGTTATATTTACCTTTACAGCTAATCCACTGAAGCCTATGTCACCTGTAAATGACAGAAAACAATAAGCAACCATATCATGTGACAGCTATTAATGGCAGCCGGTTCTCACGCTGCCGCAGTGAGTAGTGCTGAGGAGCCATGAGAAAAGTCACCAGAGTTCATAGCTGATTATTCCCAGTGATCTCACTTAGGGCTCCACTCTCTGTGTGAGAAGCGAGTGGTGCCATAAGTGAGATAACTGGGATTCATCAACTACGAACTCCAGTGACCTTTCTCATGGGAGCTCAGTGACACATACTGCAAGAGAGTGATTATGCTCCTGTCTTAGTGTGAGCCGGCTGGCATAAATGTGACCACTATCCAAACCAGCTGGATCTTCATGGGACAGATATGGATTATTTTCATGTTGGACAGGTGATGGATATGGTTGTTTATTATTTTTATTCTTTTACGGCGGACATGGGCATCGGTGGATTGGGTGAAAAGACAAGTATTATGGTTGTTTATTATTTTCTGTCTTTTACAGGTGATATGGCTTCAGTGGATTAGGTGTAAAGGTGAGGATAACTGCTTTTTGATTTTTATTTCAAATAAAGGAGTCTGTGTCATTATTTCAATTAAAGTATTTATTCTGACTGTATTTTTTTTACAATCTAACTATGGGGTTAGTAATGGGGCATCTTATACACGCCTCTACATTACTAAAATCTGAGCTTGATGTCAGTGGCCATAAAACAGCTGACATCAACCTCAAACCTATTACCCCACTTGTCACTGCACCAGGCAAGTTGAAAGAGCCATGCAAAGCGGCCAGGGCCAAATATCCATGGCCCCTTATCAGTCTGAGAATATCAGCCCCCAGATGTCTGCTTTAGCTTGGCTGGTTATGAAAAATGGGTGGAGATCCCATGTCGTTTTTTATTTAAATAATTGTAAAAAATTATGTGAGGCACCTCTATTCTTGATAAGCAGCTATTTCTGCTTTAGCTTTGCTGGTGGTCAAAAATGGTGGGGACCCCATGCCCTTTTTTTAATTATTTACTTAAATAATTAAAAAAGACATCTTGGAACCTCTCTATTCTTCATAACCAGCCATGATAAAGTTGACAGCTGGGGGTTGCAGCCCACAGCTGTCAGTCTTGCCTGAGCTGGTTATCAAAAACAACAGAACACATCATTTTTTTATTTATTTATAGCACAGGTATCAGCAGTTGAATACTTCCATCAGCGGTGCATGCTCTCGTTATCACTGAGAGCAGGCGTATGCTGATGAGAGTAGTAATTTCATCAGTCAACGCCTGTGAAGGGCAGTAACCTTTTTACCACCAGTCACAACTGTTGGCACACACGCGGTCATATAAACAACTTGCCACCGATCAGAGTTGCCGATGTACTGTATCTCGCGCTGTCACGGTCACACAGATGACTGCGTGTGTGAAATGGCCAATGTTAGGAATGCTGAACTCAAACAGTAACAAGGACTTGCTGGAGAAGTCCATGCACTGACAAAAGCTGTTCGGTACGGACACCAAAATTTACTGTTTGCCCATCTCTAGTTTTCATTATTTTGCTGACTTCTTTTGAGGACTTGGCACTGGGTTAAATATGGTAATAAGAAAAATAAATAACTCTTATACAACTATAATAATACAAAATGCTCACCTGTCCTAGGCCTTCACCTTTCCGTATGTCACCTTTGAAGCAGCTCCCTAATCCCCCACACTGGTTTTCGGTTCTTCTGACGCTGAAGCCAGCCACCTCCTCATGTCACTGCTGAGGTCTCAAGCAGTAGCATGAAGAAGTTACGAACATCACTATCATCAATGATGTATACTGCCCCCCACATAGCCAAGAGAGGCCAATCACTGACCTCGGTGCTGAAAGGGAGCGTCAGAAGAACCGAAGGCTGGTCCGGTGGGATCAGGGAGATCCAATGGCAGAGAAGGTAGAGAAGGACAGGTGAGGTCGTAGCTCTGGTGAATATAATGCATTTTATTATTTTGAACCTATTCTCTCCTTTCCGTTAATTATGTTTTGGGACCTGGAGAGACTTCAGACTCTGAGCATAATAAACGTCTCTTCATGCCAATCAGGGTACTTTTCATTCGGACCAATTTTACTTGCTCTGCATTGCATCAGCGAATTTCCCCAAAATTAAGTATTACTTTTTGTGACATATTGACACATATGACATAAGTTACACTAGAAGCATCACATGATGAAGTTACGAGACTTTACAGTCCAGCAGCTCAGTGACGGATATAAAGTAACCCTGTAAAGACAGTATAATTATCTCATCTCTTTCTTTTAAATTACAAAAAACCCTCAATGCTCTGCTCTCCAGCATGTAGTTAGTATGGAGATTAGATCACCGTAATGGTAAAGCAGTCCAACAAGGAGGAGAACAAATTCAGAAAACCTCTTGGCGTGCAGGAAAGTGTGTCAGTGGTTGCACATTGCTGCAGCACAGGAGGAAGCCCCTACTGAGGCGGCACGTAGCACACACAAAAAGACAGCACTAATGGATGGAAAACACACAAAACAGCAAATTATCTGTCTCTCCACATTACTGTCCTGCTTTCTGCTACTTTTCATGCCACAAAGAGTAAAATTGATCTCAGGAATGGATCTCTTGTGCACTAATCCATTATCCTGAGAAAGCCTTTATCAAATGTAACTTTTAAAGGGAATGTGACAGCAGAAAATTACCAATTGATTAAGTCAGGTTTTTATGTTAAATATATTTTTAAAAACATTTTTAATTTTATTTTCTTATTCAAAAGTTTATATATATATATATATATATATATATATATATAAAATAATGAAAAAGTAAAAGTTTGGCCTACTGGCATAATAGAAGACTCACACTTTCTCTATTCAGCAGTCTCATTATCATCACAGGCAGAAATAACATGAAAGGTATCATTCACAATGGGTGATGTCATGCCTCCTGTTTGCATTCTCCTTGCACTGCTGTCATCCCCCTCTAAACGTTTTACAGAGCAGTGATGATCAGCTCCATAACTCCTACATCTAGCCACCGCTGGAGCAGAGAACAGCTGATTGGTGGGACTGCCAAGTTTTGGACCTCCACAGGAAACAGCCCTTTAAAGCACCAAATAAAGTCATGCTTAATAAAAAACAACAGAAGACTGGAGAAGAGCAAATGTTCCCATCTTCAAAAAGGGCAAGAACGTGGACCCAGGGAACAATAGGCCAGTGAGTCTGACTTCTATACCAGGAAAGATCTTTGAACAAATTATTAAATAACATGTATGTAAGTACCTGGATAAGAATGAAGTTATTAAACAAAGTCAGCATGGGTTTGTAACTAATAAGTCATGTCAGACTAACTTAATTTCCTTCAATGACAGAATCACTGACTGGGTGGATCAGGGAAATGATGTAGATATAGTAAATCTTGACTTCAGCAAAGCATTTAAAAAAGTATTTCACACAATCCTTATTAAAAAAAATGACTAAGTATAGAATGGAAAACCAACAAGAGAGTGTTCGAATTTGGGTCAATAAGGAAGTATTATATTATAATCTGAGTACAGAAATTCCGGATAATAATAAAAGAACCAATATCCTTAAAAAGTATACCTTTATTTAATTAAATGGGGTAACAATAGTATACAACCGTGTCCTCCGTGTAAAAATAAATAATTTAGAATAAAAAATAAAAAACAGACATAGCAGGCTGGCAAGACATTAATCTCAAAAATACATATATATATACATGTATAATCACAATATATACAAAATCTCTTCTCATATAGAAACGTAAGGATAAGAGTAGTGATAACCACCGAGAAAAAACTTTTTGGATGTAAACAAATGTAAATTTCCAAATATTCAAAAGATTATCATCTTAATGTAAAGTGTCAAGTGCCAAAGAAAAAACAATTAAACTATTGCAAATATATAAAATATAAAGTGTTTTCCCAATAGCAACAATATATGACATTAAACAAAGTGCCAGGTGCAATATAACCAAACAGGGGTATAATCGTTGAAAGTGCCAAAGTGCATATAACTGGGATAGATAAAAAGAAAGAATGAGAAGGATATGTACCTGGAGCACAGCCTGCCGGTCACAGAGAAACACAGCCCCGACGCGCGTTTCGGAATTAATCCTTCGTCAGGGGGACAAAGGATTAATTCCGAAACGCGCGTCGGGGCTGTGTTTCTCTGTGACCGGCAGGCTGTGCTCCAGGTACATATCCTTCTCATTCTTTCTTTTTATCTATCCCAGTTATATGCACTTTGGCACTTTCAACGATTATACCCCTGTTTGGTTATATTGCACCTGGCACTTTGTTTAATGTCATATATTGTTGCTATTGGGAAAACACTTTATATTTTATATATTTGCAATAGTTTAATTGTTTTTTCTTTGGCACTTGACACTTTACATTAAGATGATAATCTTTTGAATATTTGGAAATTTACATTTGTTTACATCCAAAAAGTTTTTTCTCGGTGGTTATCACTACTCTTATCCTTACGTTTCTATATGAGAAGAGATTTTGTATATATTGTGATTATACATGTATATATATATATGTATTTTTGAGATTAATGTCTTGCCAGCCTGCTATGTCTATTTTTTATTTTTTATTCTAAATTATTTATTTTTACACGGAGGACACGGTTGAATACTATTGTTACCCCATTTAATTAAATAAAGGTATACTTTTTAAGGATATTGGTTCTTTTATTATTATCCGGAATTTCTGTACTCAGATTATAATATAATACTTCCTTATTGACCCAAATTCGAACACTCTCGTGTTGGTTTTTCATAATATTTCGAATGGTCTACCATTCTTTTAGCTACTATATACAGTAGAATTATTATTATTATATATAAATATTTGGCTGATTTATTCAAATATTTGCTAAATTCAGGTTATATTGGTGTTATTATTAAGTATAGAATGGACACGGCAACTGTTAGGTGGATTCATAACTGGCTTAGTGATCGGACCCAAAGAGTGGTCGTAAATGGCTGCACATCCAGTTGGAAGAATGTCTCAAATGGGGTACCACAGGGCTCTGTCCTGGGCCCTGTATTGTTCAACATCTTTATCAATGATTTAGATGAAGGAATTGAGGGTAAACTGATTAAATTTGCAGACGACACAAAGCTAGGAGGGATAGCTAATACTACAGGAGAGGATTCAAAAAGAAATAAATAAACTGGAGCAGTGGGCAACAACTAACAGAATGGTTTTTAACAGGGAAAAATGCAAAGTAATACATCTGGGAAATGAAAAAAGCATATACAGAATGGGAGGAATAGGGCTAAGCAACAGCACATGTGAAAAAGACTTGGGTATACTAATAGATCACAAACTGAATATGAGTCAACAGTGTGATGCAACAGCAAAAAAGGCAAATACAATTCTGGGATGCATTAACAGAAACATACAGTCTAGATCACGTGAAGTCATTATTGCCCTCTACTCCTCTTTTGTCAGACCTCATCTGGAATACTGTGTCCAGTTTTGGGCACCACATTTTAAAAAACAACAACAACAAACTGGAGCTAGTTCAGAGAAGAGTGACCAGAATGGTGACCGGTCTGCAAACCATGTCCTATTAGGAACGGTTGCAGGATTTGGGAATGTTTAGCTTGCAAAAGAGAAGACTGAGGGGAGACTTAATAGCTGTCTACAAATATCTCAAGGGCTGTCACATTGTAGAAGGATCATCTTTATTCTCACAAGGAAAGACTAGAAACAATGGGATGAAACTGAATGGGAGGAGACACAGATTTAATATTAGAAAAAACTTTTTGACAGTTAGAGTGATCAATGAGTGGAACAGGCTGCCACGAGAGGTGGTGAGTTCTCCTTCAATAGAAGTCTTCAAACAGAGGCTGGACAAACATCTGACTGGGATGATTTAGTGAATCCTGCTTTGAGCAGGGGGTTGGACCAGATGGGCCAGGAGGTCCCTTCCAACTCTACGATTCTATGATTCTAAATAAACACAATTCAGTCATTAGTCCAAAATGTTGCTAAAAAAATAGAAAAAAAAATCAAATGCATAAATGTAAAACTATTGCACTATTGAGCGTAATACCTTTAATTGTTGTTTATATGTTGTGTTTTAGTCTGATGTCGCCCCTTCGGCTTTGAGTCTGTTGGCAGAAAGCACTCACATCCCAAGCAATATGACATCGGTAATAACCTACTATTACCTGACGTCTGCTGCTTCTAGAAAGATGACTAACCATTATAGTAAGACGCGTGAAAACACAAATGTACACAAAGAAACTCTGCAGGGTGAGACTTCACATCGGTGATGAAGAGTAGCAGCCTGGACAATGCCGGCCTCATTAATGAGCCTTTCCTAGAAACGTGTAATTATAGCACTGCCACTGCTCATCGCTATGAATCATCGGCATCAGCTGGGCATTGTGGTCTAACAGGCACGTAGGAGTGTCGGGACCAAGAGTTTGGTCCAACATTGGATAACCCAGTGTATGGTCCCAAAAAATTCTCTAAAAATTGGTCCTTCACTTTGGACAATACTATGTTAGAAAGGTCCCATGACAACACGTTGATTGCAAAGTGCTCTACTGCCTGGACCCCTGTGATCAAACGATAAGTGTGCAGATTCCCTACAGCACCTATGCAGGAGAAATTAATCATTACACAGTGTCCATTCAAATGAATGGGCTGCCTGTATAATGTAGGACAGGACAGGTCCTTTAAATAGAGAGACACTTTACCCAAGAAATAAAGATTCTAAACAGAGGAACCTTACTGTTAACTCAGAATTTCTTTAAAGGGGACTATGCAAATGGGTATTTTTTAAAGGGGGATATCCGAGACTTTTATGTTTCGTATGGGTCTAAGTACTTATTGGCAGGTAGTTGCTAGCTTCCTGCCGGAGCTGCCCTGCAATAGGACTGTTCCTAGCGGCGATTCTCACGCTTCCTGTGATGTCAGGACTCCCCTCTGCGTAAAAGTTGAGTCAGCGGTCAATGTACATGACATCAGGCGTGACGCCCTGTTGACAGAGCAGAGAGAAGAGAAGGGACTGCTCTGTCAATGTGATGTTACAGGAAAATTGGTGTCAGGAGCGGTCCGTTACCCCTATGATCTAGGAGACTTCATCACACAGCAGAACAGGTTAGCAACTACCTGCAAATAACTGCTTAGACCCATAAATAAAAAGGCCTGGAGAATCCCTTTAACTCAACATCCCCTTTAACCGGATTCCTATAAAACTGGATTTAGTTGAGAATTATTTTAGAGCACGAGAAAATCAGATCTACACCAGTCTTTGGCTGGCATAAATTTGCTCGATAGGTCGGACCACTTTCTGCCATAAATTATGGTAAATGTTTTAGGCCACATGTGGACCTAATCTCTTCCAATAAGCTCTACTCTCATTTTAGAACAATGCTTTAAGCATTATATATTAGGGCAGTAAATATGGTGTGCACCGTAAGAGCAATCATTTAGTTTTATAGTTGGGAGTTGTGTCTATTTTATTTGCTTTTTTGTTAAATTTAATACTCAATTAAACACTGAAACAAGAAAAATGACCCCCAATATGTCTGTTTAACATTAGGCGAGGGTTGTTAAGTACAGACAACAGTTAAGTACATAGACCTCTTTACAACTGACTCAAGAGCCATTAACTGACTCCTAAAGGGAATGTGTCATCAGAATATTGACTATTGTTTAAATCAGATTTTTGTGTGAAATCTATTTTTTTTAAGCGGCAATGTTTTTATTTTCCATATCGAAATCTGTGTCAAAAATAAAAACTATAAATCTTGCAGTTTTTACAGTGACCACTGGGGCTATTATAGACTCATACTTCCTGCTGTTTTAGGAAATTCACATGTACATTAGCCACAAGGAATGTAATCAGACTCTATTCATTATATTGACGCATATAATGTGCGTGTGCAAAAGGACATTGTGAAGGAAGGGGAAGCAGGGTCACCTATTGTGATTGGAGGATTATATGTTATCCATTGTGTATAAAGGAATTTCCTGTCATTGTAATCGTGCCTCTGATTATAACGAGACTGCTGAAAAATTGCAAGATTACTAATTTTGCTTTTTTTTAAAAAAAAGAGATTGTAATATAAAAAAAACTATTACATTAAAAAATATATATGCTGTATGTAACACAAAAGTCCTGATTTAAACATTAGGTCAATTTCTGAGAACACATTCTTTTTAAGGCCCCTATAGACATTATACTAGTTGGTTGAACCCTCTGATAATGGTGAGAGCAAGTGATACTAAAATGAGTATGGTTCTGACGACTTTTCCCTGACAGACAATGTTAGAGGAGAGAAGGAACCGACTCTCTGAATTTCAGCACTCGTTCCTTTTGTTCTACCTGGAGATAAGCTGCTGCCATAGGAGTCTGGCAGAGGCTCATTCACAGCGACACACAGGTGCAAATACAAATAAATGCCCGGTTATAGGCAGAGCTTTGTCTCACCATGTCCAAGAGGGACTCCAGCATAGTTGCGGTCATTAAGGTGCCCATACATCTCAGAGGAGATGCCGTATGCATTAGATGGTGGCCTTTACTCTATGCATTATTTCTTTAGGAATAATGGATAATTAAGTTATGATTATAGCCCGTTATTTCATTACGCACCTTCGTTTCTTTCTGGCAGATAATGGACTTTTGTCCTCATCAGCAGTCCCCAGACCTTCCCTGATCCGCTTTTCGAGTACCATCCACAGCTCCTGCTGTTTTCTGGAGTAGAAAATAGAAATAAGAATTAATGCTGCTCGTATTCGTCAAGAGAGATCTGTCCTTCAGATAAACACCTAATCCTTCTCTGCTGCACCCTAGATGTATTATTCAGAGGTCCGGAAGATTGATTCACCCCGGCCGTTTACATTTTCAGGATAAATCTTAAAAGATGAGCAGATGAAAGAGCTCTGCGGCTCTCCCGATGTGAGGCATGTGGCTGGCACAATTTACCAATGCAGTGCAAACGATCAACGTTCCATAAATTGCATCAAATGCACAAATCTTCAGCTATTACACGAAACAACTAACAAATAACGCTATAGCATGCAAATTGGAATTGCATTGCTGCTCTAAAAAATAGGAACAAATGAAGATACTTAGTGCATAAATTGGCCAATTCATGTGTGCCCATCAGCCACGACAAGGCTTACATTTATTGGCCAATTCATGCGCTAAGTATCTTCATTTGTTCCTATTTTCTAGAGCAGTAATGCAATTCCAATTCCAATGGCTGGACATTTAAAGGGAATCTGTCACCGGAAGTTGGCGACCTATGTAAATGGCCTGTGTCTGGTCCGATGGGCGGTGTTTCTTCTTTTTTTCTCCACCCCATCCGTGGTACCCTAGGTCCCAGAACACAGCGAAATACTTCTGGGACAAAGTGTACCGGTGCATGCGCAGCAATAATTTTCGGCTTTGCCCGCAGTTGGGCAAAGCATACTGCGCGTGCGCGAAGCAAGATTGCTTTGAGCACGCGCGAACTATGGAGTAGAAGTACTAGAATTCCGGAAAAGATCGCAGACGGGGGCCACAGATGGGGTGGAGAAGAAACACCGCCCATCGGACCGGACACAGGCTATTTATACAGGCCGCCAACTTCCGGTGACAGATTCCCTTTAACTCCCTCCAAGCACACCCTTGAGGTGGAGATATGGTGAATAGGCGTCCCACCCATCTCTTACATCTACTCCCCATGAAACCCAGACCCTGGAAACGACTGCCTTACATTCAGAACATTTCATGTTGGATGGAAACGTAAAGGTTTTACATCACGCAGTATAACAACCTTTGTGACACATATCTCCCCCCACATACGGCACCAGTGACCCTGTGACAGCCTACAAAGAATGGAGAGGTCTGTAATTTTTAAGGTAGGTACACCTCAACTGCGAGAGACAGAATCTAAAAAGAAAACCAAGAAAATCATATTGTATGATTTTTACATAATTAATTTGCATTTTGTTGCATGAAATAAGTATTTGTAACAATAGAAAAACAGAACTTAATATTTGGTACAGAAACCTTTGTTTGCAGTTATAGAGGTCAGATGTTTCCTGTAGTTCTTGACCAACTTTGCACACACTGCAGCAGGGATTTTGGCCCACTCCTCCAAACAGATCTTCTTCAGATCTTTCAGGTTTCTGGCCTGTCGCTGGGCAAAAGTGAGTTGAGTTGATACTCAAAAGTTCTATTTTGGTCTCATCTGACCACATGATCTTCTCCCATGACTCCTCTGAATCATCCAGATGGCCATTGCTGAACTTCAAACTGGGCCTGGACATGTGCCGGTGTGAAGAGGGGGACCTTGCGTGCCCTGCAGGATTTAAATCCATGACGGCGTAGTGTGTTACTAACGGTAATGTTTGAAACTGTGGTACCAGCTGTCTTCAGGTATTTAACCAGGTCCTCCCGTGTAGTTCTGGGCTCATTGCTGACTTTTCTCAGAATAGTACTTACCCCAAGAGGCAAGATCTTACATTGAGCCCCAGACCCGGGAAGATTGACCGTCATCTTGTGTTTCTTCCATTTTATAATAATTGTGCCAACAATTGTCTTTTCACCAGCCGGTTATTTTCCTGTAGCCCATCCCAGCCTTGTGCAGGTTTACAATTTTGTCCCTGGTGTCATTAGACAGCTCTTTGGTCTTGGCCATGGTGGAGAGGTTGGAGTGTGATTGAGTGTGTGGACAGGTGTCTTCTATACAAAGTTCAAACAGGTGCAATTAATAAAGGTAATGAGTGAGTGCAGAGTAGGAGGGCTTCTAAAAGAAAAACTAACAGGTCTTTGAGAGCCAGAATTCTTGCTGCTTGATAGGTGATCAAATACTTATTTCACGCAATAAAATGCTATTTAATTATTTAAATAGCAGCTAATAACAGCTGATCTGTGGTGGTGCCAGATATCGGACCCCCATCAACCTTACTGTGAAAGTAGTGGACAACCGCTTAAAGGGATATTCCACCCAGAAGCAATCACCTAAGCACTGGGAGACTGCTGGAATCTCTGTTGATCACTGGATTACACCTATAAGGACTCATTCACAAGTCCAATTTTCAAATCAGAGTCCTATCCATGTTTTTCACAGATAGCATTTGTACTCGTGATATTTTATAGGGCCATTCACTCGTTCGTGATTATTCACGGACCGAGAGGGTTGGATCAAAACCAACAATGAAAGTCAGTGGCTCAGTGAAATAATAGGATAGCCAAGTGCCAACCAATTTTCACAGACTGTCAGAATGGAGAAACTTTTTTTTTTTTAATTTCTCCATGTACAAAAAAAAATGGATGACAATTAGACCACATTCTGATCAAACTCTGATCAGAATAATTGGTCCATTTTTCTCATACATGAAAAAGTCGGCCGTGTGAATAGGTCCTAAGTAAGAGGAAAATAGACATTTTAATTTTTCAAGTGAGATCTGGTAAAAATAAAATTGATCATTAGGTCAAGAGATGTTCTTCAGATAATAAGGTGCAGCCAGAAACAAGGCAAACTCTGTTTTTCAAATATATGGGCTGTGAGAATCATGTGGGAATAGTGGATGAGGGCAGGTATATCTCGCCCAGATACCTTTCCTATGTGGCCTAGTCTGGTCAGTATCGCACCTGCTTACTAATGGATAATGGGAGGTGGATATATGCCAGGTGGTTGTGTGAGTGTCTCAGCCTGGGAACACAGAGAGCCTGTCTGTGTGAGAGACACACACGTGAGTGGAAGCAGTGCCCACTGCAACTGTGGTTTGGCTGGACGGGAGAAGCCCGCCAGTTGGTAGTTAGGTTGTACTTTGTTTAGTTAGTGCCGGACAGGCAAGGATTTGTTTTACGTTTTATTTCTTTTATGCATTGCTTTCACCATTAATAAACCTGACCCAGAGTCAGTTATACCCGAATCCCAGCTCTGCGCCTGAGTTTTATGCTGAACGCACGTGACCTTTGACCCCAGCAAAGGCGATCCCGGAGTGTTTTATCACATTGTGGTGGAGAATGCGGGCATCACGTTGCAAGCATGAGCATGGAGGACGTGGTGAAAGCGCTGGTACAGTCCACCGCCGCCCAGCAAGAAGCAAATCGGGTGATGATGGCCCAGCTGAAGGAGTTGGTGGACATGACAGCTACCGATCGTTCGCTTCTCCAGCAGGTGGCGCAGCGCTTGGCAAGCTTACCTGAGCTTAACCTGGAAGCCGAGTCGAGAGTTATTCACGTGAGTCGGTACTGGCAGAAAATGACGCCTGATGATGACGTCGAGGCATACCTGACCACGTTTGAACGGACGGCGGTGCGAGAAAAATGGCCGAAGGCACGATGGGCCGGCCTGATTGGCCCGTTTCTTTCCGGTGAGGCCCAAAAGGCGTATTATGACCTGGAACCTGAAGCTGCGCAGGACTTTGACAAATTGAAAGCCGAGATCTTGGCCCGGCTGGGAGTGACGACCGCTGTCCGGGCACAGAGAGTGCATCAATGGACTTATCAGCCGGATAAACCACCGCGGTCCCAGATGTTCGACCTGATCCACGTGACGAAGAAGTGGCTACAACCCGAGGTGTTGACAGCGCCAGAGATAATCCAGAGAGTCGTCCTGGACAAGTACCTGAGAGCTCTACCGCCAGCCCTGAGGAAGTGGGTAAGCCATGGAAATCCTACGACGGCAGATCAACTGGTGGATCTGGTTGAACGTTACTCCGTGGCGGAAGGACTCCGATACGACGCTACCCCACCTCGTTCTTCATCGTCTCCACGTGGAACCGGTAAGACTGTTCCAGGGAGTAGGGGAGATGGAAAAATCCCTAAGACAGTGGGGGAGGAAAACGGGACTGCCCGCACTGCGAGGCCGAGAGTAACGAACTATGGTCTAAGCAAGGGGCCCGTTAGGTGTTTCCGCTGCCAAGAGATGGGACATATTGCTGCGAACTGTCCGGTCACTACTGAACCCATGCAGTGCGACGTCACAGACTCTAAAAACCGCATGTCTATGGTTGCACGGGTAGTGAGTGTGAATGCCGGTCAAAAGGATGTGGAAAAACACTTGTGTGATTTAACTGTTGATGGCAAAAATGTGGTGGCATTGTTAGACTCGGGAAGTGTGGTGACTCTGGTGAAGGCCAGTCTGGTGCCAGCCCCGACTGGGCCATCAGACAAATTCTCTGTAACGTGTGTGCATGGAGACACCTGTTCGTACCTCACCACAGTCATATGCATTACAACTTCCTATGGGTCTGTGCAACATAAAGTGGGACTCGTCCCGGCGTTATTGCATGATGTTATCCTGGGCCGGGATTTTCCCCACTTCTGGCAATTGTGGGAGAATCAGTTGATGCACTCGGGTAATAGTGTACATGATTCTTCTCCCAGGGAGCGTGTGGGTCCCGAACCCCTGGAAGAGGTCTCCCTGGAAGACTCGGGGGAAGAGTCTGCGGGAAATGACCTGCAGTTCCCGTTTTCAGTCATGGCGGGTGATAATGAGGAGACTGGGGAAGAGGAGGAGGCCGACAGCCGTCCACCTCCCCGTTTGCCGGATTTAGAAGTTCAGAAAGATGACTTCCAAAGCGAGCAAATAAAGGATCCTACCCTTTCTCAGGCTAGGACAAATGTGAAAGTGATAAATGGGGTGCCCGTAGAACCTGGCTCTAGGCTGGCATATCCTTACATGGTTCTGGAGAATGAATTACTCTATCAGATAGAGAAAAAGGGGGAAGATACGGTGCAACTATTAGTCATGCCAAAACCCTACCGGCGGCAGGTCCTGGACCTGGCCCACGGACATGTGATGGGAGGTCACCTGGGAGTCCAGAAAACCACCGAAAGGATATTACACTGTTTTGTTTGGCCAGGCATGCATCACGATATTCGTGTATATTGCGAGTCTTGTCCTGACTGCCAAGCCTCTGCACCTAAGCCCCGGTTCTGTAGCCCTTTGGTACCCCTACCTATTATTGAAGTCCCGTTTGAGAGGATTGGGATGGATTTAGTTGGGCCCTTCCACGGTCTGCACGTGGACACCAACATATCCTGGTCATCTTGGATTATGCAACTCGTTACCCGGAGGCCATCCCTTTGCGTAACACGGCCACCAAGACGATTGCCAAGGAGCTGGTGCATGTGTTTAGTCGGGTCGGTATACCAAAACAGATACTCACCGACCAGGGGACGCCCTTTATGTCCAGGATAATGAAGGAGCTCTGCCGATTGTTACAAATCGAACCGTTACGCACATCCGTGTATCACCCTCAAACAGACGGGTTGGTCGAACGGTTCAATAAAACTCTGAAGCAGATGCTGAGAAAGGTGATAGACAAGGATGGGAAGAACTGGGACTATTTACTTCCGTATTTGCTTTTTGCCATCAGGGAAGTACCCCAGTCTTCCACGGGATTCTCGCCTTTCGAGTTATTGTACGCCCGACGTCCTCGCGGACTGTTAGACGTTGCAAAAGAAACCTGGGAGGGTCAGGTCACTCCATTTAAAACAGTGATAGATCACGTCACACAAATGCAGGACCGTATTGCGGCTGTTATGCCTATCGTCAAAGAACACATGACACAGGCTCAAGGAGCCCAAAAAAGAATCTATGATAGGGGCGCCAAGATCCGTACGTTTGCACCCGGAGATAGGGTGTTGATCCTGGTCCCCACGGTGGACAGTAAGTTCCTGGCAAAGTGGCAGGGCCCCTTTGAGATCAAGGAAAGAGTTGGTGAAGTAAACTACAAAGTATACCAGGCAGGTAAACGGAAACCTGAGCAGATTTATCATGTAAATCTGATAAAGCCCTGGAAGGATCGGTCTGCCTTGTCAGCGGAGCTGGCCCGTCCTGTCTGCTCGCATACCGTACCGGAGGTATGGGTTGCAGAGACTCTCTCGGAGCGGCAAAAGACGGAAGTCAGGCAGTTTCTACTTCACAACCAAAAGTTTTTCTCAGAAAAACCCGGGCAGACTATGCTAGTGAAACATGACATCGTAACGGAACCTGGTGTCACAGTTCACGTAAAGCCCTACCGAATCCCGGAAGCGCGCCGTGAAGCCGTTTCCCGAGAAGTGAAGGCAATGTTAGAGTTAGGAGTCATTGAGGAATCGCACAGTGCGTGGTCCAGCCCGATTGTGCTAATTCCTAAACCGGACGGCACCATCCGGTTCTGCAATGACTTCAGGAAACTGAATGCGGTCTCAAAATTTGATGCCTACCCTATGCCCCGGGTCGATGAGCTAATAGATCGGTTAGGAAAAGCCCGGTATATTACGACCCTAGACCTAACAAAGGGGTATTGGCAGATCCCTCTGGCGGAGGCTGCCAGAGAAAAGACGGCATTTGCTACCCCAGAAGGTCTATTTCAGTATGTGTATATGCCATTTGGACTGCACGGAGCACCAGCGACCTTCCAGAGACTGATGGATCGAGTCCTGAGGCCACATAGGCGGTACGCTTCGGCCTATTTGGACGACATTGTCATTTACAGCTTGGACTGGGAGACTCATCTCCAGAAAGTACAAGCTGTGGTTGACGACCTGTGGGAGGCAGGTCTAACCGCGAACCCCAAGAAATGTCACATCGGGCTAGAAGAAGCCCGGTATTTGGGGTATGTAATTGGGAGGGGTGTTGTTAAACCCCAGGTTGATAAGATTCAGGCGGTTCAGGACTGGCCACAACCTGTCAACAAGAAGCAGGTGCAAGCCTTCCTGGGGATCGCCGGTTATTATCGCCGGTTCATACCCAATTTTGCAGCCATCGCTACCCCCCTGACGGATCTTACAAAAGGGAAAGACTCCGTCATGATTAAATGGAGTTTAGCGGCTGAAGAAGCCTTCCATAGCCTAAAACGGGCACTTTGCTCTCAGCCCGTACTGGTGACTCCAGACTTCCGCAGCGAGTTTGTGGTACAAACGGATGCCTCTGATACCGGTATCGGGGCCGTACTCTCACAAGTGAGGGACGGAGTGGAACACCCAGTCCTCTATCTCAGCAGGAAGCTGAATAAACACGAGCAAAGGTATGCAGTCGTGGAAAAAGAGTGCCTAGCCATTAAGTGGGCTCTAGAGGCCCTCAAATATTACCTGGTGGGCCGAAAGTTCAGGCTGATCACTGACCATGCCCCTCTCAAGTGGATGCACTTGAACAAGGAACGGAATAGCCGGGTGACCCGGTGGTTCCTTGCCCTGCAGGCCTACACTTTTACGGTGGAGCACCGCCCAGGGGTACAGATGGGGAATGCAGATGCCCTGTCCCGAGTGCACTGTTTGGCGGGTGTCATTGCTCGACCAGAGTGGTCTGAGCAGAAGGGGGGGATATGTGAGAATCATGTGGGAATAGTGGATGAGGGCAGGTATATCTCGCCCAGATTCCTCTCCTATGTGGCCTAGTCTGGTCAGTATCGCACCTGCTTACTAATGGATAATGGGAGGTGGATATATAAGGATGCCAGGTGGTTGTGTGAGTGTCTCAGCCTGGGAACACGTGTGAGAGACACACACGTGAGTGGAAGCAGTGCCCACTGCAACTGTGGTTTGGCTGGACGGGAGAAGCCCGCCAGTTGGTAGTTAGGTTGTACTTTGTTTAGTTAGTGCCGGACAGGCAAGGATTTGTTTTACGTTTTATTTCTTTTATGCATTGCTTTCACCATTAATAAACCTGACCCAGAGTCAGTTATACCCGAATCCCAGCTCTGCGCCTGAGTTTTATGCTGAACGCACGTGACCTTTGACCCCAGCAAAGGCGATCCCGGAGTGTTTTATCACAGGGCATTATCAGTTTTAATAGCAAAACACAACAACCACTAAAATCAGTGTTCATTGCTGCACCATTTTGGGGTAAAACCGATGTAAATATTTTTATGACTTCGGATAAAAGCCAAACCTGAATCTCAATTTGTAGACAGTGTTTCAGGGTGCTGCCCCTCATCAGTGCAAAGTATGAGATCTGATTTGGCTTGGTGAGAGGCTTAAGACTGGGATCTAAGGGATAACATTTCACCTTGTGAAGAGTGACTAGCCAGGCCTGACATGTCAGAGTGAGGAGACTTATATGCCATGCATGCTCCTTTGATAAATTAAATATGCAAATAGGCTCTCCAAAGAAGAAGGGGACTAGAATTCTAGCGTTAGTGTTATTACTTCTTCTGCCTTCCTAATTATTGTGAACACAGCGTTGAACAGGTAAGTAAAAAGTAAGAGCAATTCCTCCTCTCATCCTATTGATTATGTGATCGCCGGGTCTAAGGGGGAAGTAGGAGATGCGGGGTCTTAGCAGGTACAGGAACAATGTACAGGAACAATTAGCAGCAATAAATATGCATTTAAATTGGACTTAGTATAAATAACCTCTGAAGGTCTTTTATGACTTTAAGTGGAGCGTGGGGCACAATAGGTAAAATAAATATAAAAGGTAAAAAAAAGCACTGCCAGTCTAAATCGCTGTCTCCTAGGGCGCAGCAAGAGGGCCATATAAATCAGATTGGGATCAGAATACAATGCACAGATAGGCCGACAGCTCTACAACCCTGCGCGTAACAGCTTCATATATTTCTATGCAGCTGTCAAGCTCGGTTCAGGAGAGCCGCAACCAATCTGGCCATGGTGGTCCGATCTCGGTCCAATTGCTACTGCCGTCTGACTGAGCCATAATCTTTCCCTATTGAAAAAAATATAGAAATCAAACATATAGAAATAATTGTACACAATTTAAAATGCATTTTAGTGGTCCTTTGTGGTCATAAAAAGGTGCAAAACAGACACATATTTCTATTTTTCTCAGATACTTGTAAAAAATAAAAAAAAGAAACGAATGTAAAAATCAAATAACAATTAGATCACATGGATCACAAAAAAGGGAAATGTTACTTTAATAAAGGAGCAAAAAAAAAAAGTTAGAGGTCTTAAAACCACGTGTACAAAAAAAAAAACATGCCTGGTAGGACCAGTCTTGAACTGGTTAGATTTCTATTGTGAATCTTTCTATTTAAAGGGAACCTGTCACCTGTTTTGGCCGCTAAAAGATGCAGCCACATTCTATAATGCTGTAGATATGCCCCCGGTCCAACCTGCAAGATAAGAAAAATAAGTTTTATTATACTCACCCAGGGGGGCGGTCCGGTCCGATGGGTGTCGCAGGTCCGGGTCCAGTGCATCTCATCTTCTTGCGATGCTGCCCTCCTGCATGCTTCCTCGCTCCTGGCATCGCAATTCTGAGCAGGCGTACTTCTCTGCCCTGTTGAGGGCAGACCAAAGTACTGCAGTGCACAGGGCTGGGCTTCTCTGACCTTTCCAGGCGCCTGGAGGACGGTGTCACAAGAAGATGAGAGGCGCCGGACCCGGACCTGTGACACCCATCGGCCTGGACCATATCGGATCCCCCCCGGGAGAGTATAATAAAACCTATTTTTCTTATCTTGTAGGTCAGACCGGGGGCTTATCTACAGCATTATAGAATGCTGTAGATAATTGCTGAAAGGCAGTGGCCACATCTTATAGCGGCCTAAACAGGGGACAGGTGCACTTTAAGGTCACCGTTTACATGAGGGGCAGATCACCGACCTTCAACCATTACATACTGCTCTATAAAATTACATGTCATCATCATTAATAAAGCCACTGGTCGTCTGAACGTCAGCCATTGTACATCTGCTCAGGACATATGCAGCAGGATGGGAATCATTCATTATTACCACTGACACAAGCTGAAAAATAGACAGAAGGAAAATGGTGAACGGGAGACCACAGACCACTATCACTTCACCATTCTCACTCATTCATCAGACCACTCATTCCTCAGTGGTTCTCAGCCTGGACGGTTGCATCTTGGCACCATCCAGGTTGAAAACTGTTTATCCCCCAGACATGGATTACGGCATGGGACACAACAACAGACAGGTGAGGGATATGGTTGCTTTTCATTTTTTTTATTACAGGAGACGAGGGCTTCAATGTAAAGGGCGTTAGGTGAGTGTAACTGTGTTTGTTGTTTCTAAATAAAAAAAATGAAAAGTGTGTTTTGTTTTATTTCTAATAAAAGACTTTATTCTGGCTGGGTAATTATTTACCATATAACCATAGGATTAGTAATGAATAGGTGTCTTATAGATGCCTCTCCATTACTAAGCTGTGGGCTTGATGTCACCGAATAACACGAAAGTGACATCAACTTCACAAATATGAACCCCATTTGCCACTAATAGATGCACCTTTTCTGGGCATCTGTGGGCTGCTGCTGCTATTTTTAGGCTGGGGGGGCATTATCCACGGCCCCTTACCAGCCTGAGAATAACAGCCCCAAGTTGTGAGCTTTAGCAAGGCTGGTTGTCACAAATGTGGGGACCTCACGCCTTTTTTTTAATTATTTTTTTAAACAATTAAAAAAATCATATGGGGACCACTATATTCTTGATAACCAGCCTTGCTGAAGCTGACAGCTGAAGGTTGCAGCCCGCAGCTGTTGGGTTTGCCTGACTGGTTATCAAAAATACAGGGGAACCAACGCCTTGTTTCGCTGCTATCAGCTGACTACAACTCTCAACATTGTCCCCTGCTAGCAATGATTGCAGCACGAGCAGGTGAGAATGATGAGAGCTGTCTTTAGCACCCGGCGCTGGGGAACAGCGAAAAATGTACTGCTGCTTCCGAGGTGCTGGTAGGTGTGGTACTGATGCGGCACACGGTTGTCACAAGTATTACACACACATACACTGATATAATTTTCCAGTACCGGAATTATCAGGATGTGTGAAAGAGCCCTTCCTTATTGGTGAAAAAAAACTAAAAAATTTGTAAAAAAAAATGTACACACCCATCAGTAACTTTTTTTATCTTTCCATGAATGGAGCTTTGTGAAGGTAGGTTTTCTTTTGCGTACATGGTTTGAGAAGAAGAGTGGTGACCAACTGTTTTCTTTAAGTTGGTTATCATAGTTGTTAAATAATTTTCTGTTTGATCGATCAGCCTATTATAGCTCAATGTATATTGTTGTATTAAGTATGTTTTTCGCTGAAAAGAAGGGTGATCTTAATTTTCCTGTTTTTTTTTATTCTTTTTTTAACTTTTTTTTCCATCTTCTTGCAGTTGTCTGGTGGGTTTGTACATTTTTCATTTTATTTTTTTTGACAAATTTTTGAGCTTTTGCAGTTGTTTGATTGGTATATAGCAAAATTCAAGGCCTAGGGACTGGGCTTCACAGGAGTTCTAACATGGCAGCAATTGGGCTATAAGCAAGCCTCCATGGAAAACAATTGATGTGCGAAGGCGTGTCGGCGGGAGATTGCAAGGGAGTAAAATGAAAAAAACTATGGCATTTAAATTTGGTATTATTACAGACAATAAGACAAAGACAGAAGTTCATTTTCACATCAAAGCCAAGAATTTGTGCATACACACTGCTCAAAAAACAAAGGAAACACAACAGAATATAACTCCAAGTAAATCAAACTTCTGTGAAATCAAACTGTCCACTTAGGAAGCAACACTGATTGACAATCAATTTCACATACTGTTGTGCAAATGGAATAGACAACAGATGGAAATTGTTGGCAATTATCAAGACACCCTCAATAAAGGAGTGGTTCTGCAGGTGGGGACCACAGACCACATCTCAGTACCAATGCTTTCTGGCTGATGTTTTGGTCACTTTTGAATGTTGGTTGTGCTTTCACACTCGTGGTAGCATGAGACGGACTCTACAACCCACACAAGTGGCTCAGGTAGTGCAGCTCATCCAGGATGGCACATCAATGCGAGCTGTGGCAAGAAGGTTTGCTGTGCCTGTCATCGTAGTGTCCAACGGCTGGAGGCGCTACCAGGAGACAGGCCAGTACACTAGGAGACGTGGAGTGGGCCGTAGGAGGGCAACAAAACAGTAGCAGAATCGCTACCTCTGCCTTTGTGCAAGGAGGAACAGGAGGAGCACTGCCAGAGCCCTGCAAAATGAACCCAGCAGGCCACAAATGTGCATGTGTCTGCACAAACAGATAGAAACCGACTCCATGAGGGTGGTCTGAGTGCCCGACGTCCACAGATGGGGGTTGTGCTCACAGCCCAACACCGTGCAGGACGCTTGGCATTTGGCACAGAACACGAGGATTGGCAAATTCGCCACTGGTGCCCTGTGCACTTCACAGATGAAAGCAGGTTCACACTGAGCACATGTGACAGACGTGACAGAGTCTGGAGACACCGTGGAGAGCGATCCGCTGCCTGCAACATCCTTCAGCATGATCGGTTTGGCAGTGGGTCAGTAATGGTGTGGGGTGGCATTTCTTTAGAGGGCAGCACAGCCCTCCATGTGCTCGCCAGACGTAGCCTGCCTGCCATTAGGTACCAAGATGAGATCCTCAGACCCCTTGTGAGACCATATGCTGGTGGTGTTGGCCCTGGGTTACTCCTAATGCAAGACAATGCCAGACCTCATGTGGCTGGAGTGTGTCAGCAGTTCCTGCAAGATGAAGGCATTGAAACTATGGACTGGCCCGCCCGTTCTCCAGACCTAAATCCGATTGAGCACATCTGGGACATCATGTCTCGCTCCATCCACCAATGTCACGTTGCACCACAGACTATCCAGGAGTTGGCGGATGCTTTAGTCCAGGTCTGGGAGGAGATCCCTCAGGAGACCATCCGCCATCCTCATCAGGAGCATGCCCAGGCTTTGTAGGGCGGTCATACAGGCACGTGGAGGCCACACACACTACTGAGAATCATTTCCTTGTCTTGAGGCATTTCCACTGAAGTTGGATTTGGATCAGCCTATAATATGACTTTCCACTTAGATTTTGAGTATCATTCCAAATCCAGACCTCCATGGGATATTCATTTTGATTTACATTGATAATTGTTATGTTTTATTGTTCTTAACACATTTCACTTTGCAATTAATAAAAATTTGCAACTGGAATATTTCATTCAGAGATATCTAGGATGTGGTATTTTAGTGTTCCCTTTAGCAGTGTATATAAGTATGGTATGTGCACATGTTCAGAATTTGCAGCAGACAGCGACGGCGGGCGATGTGCACCAAATTCGGACAGGATTTTACACAGATTGATAGCATCATTTAAGGGATTAAACAGCTGACCACTGCTGTATGGCACAGCTGGCATCTACCAGGTATGCTGCTGGCCCAGCTCCTGAGCCTGCTCCATACACCCCAAATCTGATGTAGCATGTACTATTACGTCTCACGTTGGATAAGTGTTAAAGAAAAAAGTGCCAGAAACATTGTTTTCTGCCACTGTGGCTCTATCAAACAAAAGGGAAAAGCCATTAAAAAGGTAAATATTCTGAACTACTGGAAAATAAAGTTATGGTTCTCAGAATACAAAAACACAAGTAAATTTTTCTTTGTTTTCATATTTTTTTTTAAAAGAGTAATAATAAAATACATATACTGTAGATATAAAAAAAACTCGATATAAATTAGGTATTACTATAGTCATACAGACATTAGACCAAATGGATCAGTTCATATTTACAGTAAAGCCAACAATGTATGAAAAAAAAAACAATAGGGGAATTACTAGGGTTTTATTTTTCAATTCCACCCTACAAGGAATGTTTTCCCATTTTCCAACCGATTAGGGAAAATTCTGCTGCAAATTTTGATGTGCTAGGATTAAATTCGCTGCATAAAATATGCAAGTTTTTGTAATTTTTTTTTAACATGCATTTTTGTTGTGGAAATTTCCGCACTAATTAGTAAGGATGAAATCTGCCTCAAAAACACTGTAAGAATTGCTGCAGATTTAAATCAGTTGCAAATCTACCAGGAAAAAAATAAGCAATGTGTGCACGAGACTTAAGAAATACCATTCATTCACTTTGGTGGCACTAGGAAATCGTTAAGTTTTTGTGTCAAAACTGCGCTGATAAAATGCGACAAATGCGCATCGTGTGCACAGGCCCTTAGGATACCTTCCCGCCATGAGCTTTGGATGTTGCAGATTTTCTGCACCCGTTAAGTAAAATAGGCTATTTGCATTTTTTTTTAGAAAAAAAAAGCAGCGTAAAGAAAAACTAATCAAAAGCTCATAGAACTTAGCCTTATAAATAAAATTAAATTATAAAATTATTAAAGTAAATTATTAAAGTAAATTAAAAATACACCCTGCAAAAAACAAACCCTACAAATGAGCAAAATGGGAAAGAATATGTTGTTTCAGCCCAATACAAGTTGCAGAAAGCCGCAGATTGATGCGCTTTAATAACACAGGGACGTCCCATGCGGACCCCGATCAGTAAAAGGGTGATTCAAAGTTAATGTCCAGAGGAAAGAACAAACGCACCATAATCAGTGAGGACTCGGAAGGACGGGAGGAGCGCTGACGCCATTATCAGCCCATGGATTGATTTTTTTTTTTTTGCCTTTTACACAATATAATGCAATTGGATTTTGCTAGCAGGAGACGCCGTGCGCTTACCTCTTCCTCCAGCTGTCAGCTCCGTCCTCATTGTTGTCAGTCTCAGTAACACTGTCTGAATATTTATGACCCGCCGAATATAGAAGAGAAGCGATTTCACTCTCGGGGCTGGAGGGAAGCAATAGACTGAGGACTCGCGGCAGCATCCCCTCCGGTATCATGGATCGCTTAGTCAGATACGCTGCCAGTTGGATGTCCTGGGGACGAATTAATGGCACGGTGTCAAGCCGCTGATGTCAAACAGAATTAAGCCTTGTTTCTTTGTCGGGGAGACGGCGCCAAACAACACGGACAATAAATATCCGGATAAATGTTCATGTTCGGTGCCGTAGGATACGTGGGACGCAATGTCATTTAGGAAGTAAAATATTAATCTGACAAGGTAATATTGTGTTGTTTCAGAAAGAAAAACGTGAGAATCTCAGTAGAAGACCTTAATCCAACTGCATCACAAACAAAGAATATGAGGAATGTTAAAGGGAATCTGTCACCCCATTTTCGACCTATAAGCTGCAGCCACCGCCATCAGGGGTTTATCTACAGCATTCTGTAATGCTGTAGATAAGCCCCCGATGAAACCTGAAAGATAAGAAAAACACGTTAGATTATACTCACCGGGGGGGCGGTGGGTGTCGCGGTCCAGTTCGGCGCCTTCCATCTTCATACGATGATGTCTTCCTCCTTGCTTCTCCCTCAGCTCCTGCGCAGGCGCACTTTATCTGCCCTGTTGATGGCAGAGTAAAGTACTGCAATGCGCAGGCGCCGGGAAAGGTCAGAGAGGTCCGGCGCCTGCGCACTGCAGTACTCTGCTCTGCCATCAACAGGGCAGATAAAGTACGCCTGCGCAGGAGCTGAGGGAGAAGCAAGGAGGAGGACATCATCGTATGAAGATGGGAGGCGCCGGACCGGACGGCGACACCCATCGGACCGGACCAAACGTCGGGGTGAGTATAATCTAACTCTTTTTTCTTATCTTTCAGGTTACATAGGGGGCTTATCTACAGCATTACAGAATGCTGTAGATAAGCCCCTGATGGCGGTACCGGCAGCTGATAGGGCTAAAATGGGGTGACAGACTCCCTTTAAATAAGCCTCCTTAAAGGGGGACCATCCCTATAGAAAAGAAGTACAATCTATGAGCTGCATGTCATAGAGCAAGAGGAGCTGGGAAAAGACTTGTTATATCATGTATTTTATTCACTGGAATCCCTTCTTCCTCTGGGCTCAGGAGTCCAGGTCACTGTTAGTACCGCCCACTGGACTCCTAAACCCAAAATGAGCAGACATTTTTGTGAATAAAATACTCATTATACTGAATCTTTCCCCAGAAACCTATATATCAATCTGCTCAGTTTCTCTAGTTCCATTACATGGCAAGCTACAGATTTCATGAGACAGGTTCCCTTCTAAATAATTCTACTGTTTTATGTATACAACAAACAAAGTGTTATCCAGTAATGTTTTGTTAAAGGGAATCTATCAGCAGGTGTTTGCTATATAATCTGAGGAAAGCTTGAGGTAGGGGTTAAAACACAGATTTCGATGATGTGTCACATGCCATGCTGTGTGAGGTTGTTTACTTAGAATGAAGGTTTTATTACCTGTTGATTGCCGTAACTTGCTGGCACGTGGGCACTCGTCTGACTCCGCCCCCCTCCTGTGATAAGCAGCTCACTGTCTATAGACAACGTACTTAGAGAGCCTGGTTTTTTATGTTTTATCTGTTTGTTTTTTCATTTTAAATGTATTATGTTTTTTATGATGTCTTAAATACGCCTGTTATTTACGGTATTTTATTTTATATTATTACCGGCTTTTTTTTTTTTTATAAAAACCACACCTTACTCATACCCAGGTGCGCATTTCTTTTTATACTTATGCCCATATAATGTATTTAAACCCCCTCTTGTATTTATTTTCATACGCATTTCAGTTTTGGGAAAGGGTTCGTATGAACCTGAAATGCGTTACTAAAAGCTACCCACGTGGAGCTACTCCTTTTTCACAGCAGCGTGGTCTACCAGAGCATCTATCTTCTACTTCTCCTCAATCTACATGCAGAAGAAGGTCCTCTTTTATGTGAGAATGTGACTGTAGCTAAATAATCTAAGGGAATTTATTGGAGCTGTGACACACAACCTAATAAGGTGAGCAACTCCCAATATCCCTTTTAAAATACATTACCCTATGTGCTTGTCTCCCTTTTTCTTATCTGTGGAAGATGAAAGATGGCACCCTATTATAGATGATGACATATGGCACCCCGGCTCCTCATAGGCCCTTTCTTGCTGATCCCTATTGCATCCTAATATCAAAGGAGAAGCTAATATATGCCATAATAGATCCCCTCTCTATAAGGGGTAATATTAGTGTGGCACCCTTCAAATAGAACATATAATTTGCATAATGTGAATATACAAGTACCTGATTATGTAGCCTCAGCATCGAGTCCATTTGAGCCTTTTCCTCTTGGTGTTCCCCTTGTGCATACTCCATTTCTTCCCTATGCAGTCTAAAAAAAAAAATATCAGTTCAAGAAGTTCGCAAATTTTCCAGTGATTAATACATATCACAATGTTAGCATCCTCAAAGCTTAAAGGAAATATATCATCACAATCTGTATTAAAAAAAAATGACATATTGCACTTTTCACACTGGCCACTGCTGCTATCTTAAACACATTCTTCCTGTTCTTTAAAGATGACTTTTCCGAACTCTCATTATCATCAGAGGCAGGATTACAATGACTGTTAACACCTCTATACAGACAATGTCACAGCTCCCCTCCCTTCACATTGTGTTGTGCACATGCTCATTAGGTGCAGAGTCTGACTATTGCTGCTAATGTACATGTATAACTTTAGAATATTGCCAGTGATCGGTGTGACAATTGAAAGATTTCATTTTTATTTTAATAAAGGCATCTGGAAAAAAAAAAATTATTGTCATAAAGTTAGAAAAAATTAATTTAACACAAAATCCAGATGTAAACAAGTAGTCTTTTTCCCCCGAACACACAATTTACCCATTGATTAGAAGCAGTTAGAATTGGCTGCAATCAGTTGTAATATGCAGCAAGTGTCTTCGGCGTGCTCAAAAAATATGTTTGAGTCCCCGCGGCTGCATGTCTCGCACCTGTTTGTTAGGCAATCCCTGCATGTGTTACAGCTGTCGAACAGCCGTGAGACATGCAGCCGCGGGCACTCAAACATATTTTTCGAGCACACCGAAGACACTCGATTAGCACACGAGCATGCTCGGATAACACCTTATCTGAGCACATTGATCATCACTAATTAATGTCTTTTTTTATAAACCGGGACATGTAGATTTAGCAACCCTTTAAATGTAAAAAAAATACAGGATATTTTATAAAGCTTGCCAACATTACCATAACCTGGTGATGTGGCTTACCTGTCTCTACAAAGATTTATTAAGTACTTCCTCCTGTTTAAGGCTTTGCGAAGAGTCGCTGACACAGGCAAGTCCTCGCCTTCACCGGTAATATGAACAGTAACACGTGGTGGACCTTCCTCCAGAATTCTGCTGACTGATGGCTCATTTCTGCTCCATGTTTCCATGTTCTTGTCCAATTCTCTTATCTCCTGTTATAGATGATTAAAATAAAATCATTTGTTCACACGTATGGGGAGAAAACCACCGTCACAGAAATAATCTGAAATACGGTCAGTGGTGAAATAACCTGGGAGCTCGGATAGAACAGTTGAGCCCCGTAACATTTAAACATGGAGCCCAGCCGTCCAGGGCCTATAGGCTGACGGTCACACGGTAGTGGAGGAATACAGGGCAGCATCGACATGGTAGCAGCTAACTTCGTGGGAACAACCCTAAGCGTCCGAGGCGAAACGGATAAGACACTCCTGAAGAGGGTTAGTCTGGCCAGTCAGAAAGCTGTGGTACCGAAGGAGACGGTACGACCCTGCGATATTCCTGGAGAAGTCAGGGACAGCACAGGGAAAGGAATGGCTATACTCTGTGAAGAACCTCATGCTGTGTCTGTGACTAAACTGGACGGGCTGAGAAAAGAACTGAGTAAAGTTGCTTTATTAAAAATGGATTCGGACTCTGCCTGTCATTGTGTGCTGATAAAAGGGAAGAAGCCCTGGCAGACCAGAGAGGACCCTGACGGACAGGTGAGTGGACTAAAAGGTATGCTACAACAGGGACAATGTGTTTATGTCGCGGGAGGCCAGGGTGCGACAAAGTAGCCACCGTTAGCCACGACTACAGCCAACGTAGACAAGACATGATGTCCCAGATGTGCTTGATTGGATTCAGGTCTGGGGAACAGACAGGCCAGTCCATAGCATCAATGCCTTCATCATGCAGGGACTGCTGACACTCTTCAGCCACATGAGACCTAGCATTGTCATACATCAGAAGGAACCCAGGGCCCAGAGCACCTTCATATGGTCTCACAATGGGTCAGAGGATCTCATCCCAGTACCTAACGGCAGTCAGGGTACCTCTGACTAACACATGGAGGGCTGTGCAGCCCTCCAAAGAAATGCCTCCTCACATCATTACTGACTCACTGCCAAAGTGATCATGCTGGAGGATGTTACAGGCAGCAGAGCACTCTCCATGGCATCTCCAGACTCTGTCACGTCTGTCACATGTGCCTAGTGTGAACCTGTTTTCATCCATAAAGAGCACATGGCGCCAATGTTGAATCCGTCAATCTGCCAATCTTGGTGTTCTCTGCCAATCGCACTGCACGGTTTTTGGCAGCAAGCACAACACCCACTTGTGGATGTCGGGCCCTCATACCACCCTCATGGAGTCTTTTTTTCTTACAGTTTGAGCAGACACCTGGATGTTAGTGGCCTGCTGGAGGTCATTTTGCAGGGCTCTGGCACTGTTCCTCCTTGCACAAAGGAGAGTCTTTCTGCTGGGTTTTTGTGGTCCTACATCCCTCTCCATATTTCCTGGTGTACTGACCTGTCTCCAGGTATCTGCTCTATGCTCTGGACACTGTGCTTACAGACACAGCTACCCTTCTTGCCACAGCATGCACTGATGTGTCATCCTGTATGAGCTGCACTACCTGACCAACTTCTGTGGGTTGTAGACACCGTCTCATGCTACAGTACAGTACCTCTAGAGGTGAAAGCAATCACAAAATGCAAAAGTAGCCAAAACAACAGCCAAAAAGGATAAGAACCGAGAAATGGTCTGTGGTCATCCCTTGCAAAACTACACCTTTATAGCGGTTGTTTTGCTAATTGCCTATCATTTCTATCTGTTGTCTGTCACAATCAGTGTTGATTCATAACTGCACAGGTTGATTTCACAGAAGTGTAATTGACTTGGAGTTACATTGTTTGTTTAAGTGTTCCCTTTATTTTTTTTGCAGTGTATTTAGCTCAAGTTTAAAGGGTTGTTCGGCCTTGGGCATCATTTTTTTGTGCTCTCCATCCCATCCACCCCATAATATTTTCTCCTTTAGACTTGGACTGAAATAGGATATTGTAGTATCCCTCTTAGAATAAAATGTGGACATGTGCAGCCCATGAAAAAATAAAAAACTCTTGTATGACACACACTGACGTGGGAATAATCAGACAGTATGTAGGTGACGTTCCTCATCTCTCACCTGATTCAAAGTCTGGAGAAGTTGCTCATATTCTGCAGTAATACAAGATCTGCTCTTCTCCCCCAGAAGCACGGACTGCAGCTCCAGGATTGCTTTGTGCATTTCCAGACTCTTCTCTTTGTTGTGAACGGCCTGGAACTGTAAATGAGTTATATATTCCCCCAGTTTATATTCTCTTGCTTTCAAGTGATGCACTCGTTGCAGTAGTAACTCTGCCCGGGCCTTGAAAATACACAGAAAAAAAGAGAGAGAAAAGAAAAATAAATATAAATGATATTCCTCCAGGTAACAAGAAGCCCAAGGGTTATTGAGCAAGGCAAAGATCTTGCACACAAGAGCAAGTTCACCACTTAATGGCTCAACTAAGGTGTTGGAGTTTCCGAATCCTGACTTATTGGCAGGACCTTTAAAGTTATTTTTTCATTTCAATCAGTTGTAAATGGTAAATTCTATAATGTGGTAATATAAGTTCCGTTATGCCAGGTGGCATGGCCTTTTGGTAGCTGCTCCAATTTCAGTAGCTTGATATCTATTTGTCAATTTCTCTCAGGTCTTTGTTTCTATAGTTCACCTATGACCATAAAGACTAGCAACTGACTGCTTATTTCAATAGCTAAGCCAGACCCCTTCTCTGACTATACATCTAAAAGGGGTTGGCTCAGCTACTGAATGAGCAGGCAGTCTGCCCCATGTTAGGTTCAGATTCAAAAAACACTACTGGGACTCTTGACTGGAGAGTTCACCTGATGCTCAGGCATCTGGCACAATATGACTTACTCCTTTACATTCATTTATTTATTCGTAGGGACGCTACTTACGGTAAGCCTTAACAGGATTAATCAGGCCTTGGGGTACAAGTCTGCATCACTTTATGTAACTGCAGACTTCTTTGACCGCGAGCATGCGATTTGCATACTTCCAGCCACATTCCGACTAGACATGTCCGGCCTCGTTCAGTTCACTTGCATTGAGTGAGGCTGTGAATGTCTAGTCTGCATGTGACCACATGTATGCAAACTTGCAGTTACATGACCGCCAGCTCTAGCCCCCGTCTGCAGCCAATGATGGGACAGTAGTAGTCCCATCATCCGGCTAATGTGTTGAATGTAAAAAAAAAAGCATACATACTACATATATACTACATACATACTACATACATACATACATACTACATGCATGCAACATACATACATGTCAAGAAACTTTTCAAAGTGCTTTATGATCCATGTAGTGCTGGACATGTGTTTATTTGACCACAACATTTTATTGGGTCCTGGTGTCTCAATTTAGTGTGATTGATTAACGAGAAGAGAGAGCCCAAAAAAAAAAAAAAAAGTTCTAAGTCTTATCCTCCTATATATTCAGACATAGCTTTGGGATAGCATTTATGCAGGGGGCATTTATGCACACTTTATCCAAGTACAGTTTATCAAAGTACTGGCAGTTATAACATGGCAGTTAGACAGGGCAGGAGACAGGTAAGACATTTATATACATCTACTCCCTGTACATTTGGAGTACAACAAATATATACCATATGCATTTGTGTAATGTATATCCTTGCCACTGCATTCACACACATCCACCGCCCTGGCATTAACTCTCTACACTCCATCCACATTGGCCCCTCGCTTCTTTCCTCTCCTATGTATAGCACTCATGCTCTTTTCACGTTGTTAAACTGCACAGATCCAGTCAGTCCCACCATTCAACATCAGAGACGCTCTCACAAATCACTTAACCATCTGCTCACTCTTTCTATCCTCCTTCTCCTAGTCGCAGGAGACATTGCTCCCAACCCTGGTCCCCCATGTTATAGAAAGTCAAACCTCCCGACTGCTACACTCAGAAACCCCTCTAATCTTATTAATATTCCCTGCATGCCATCTGTCTCTCTTAATTGTGCACTTTGGAATTCTCGCTCAGTGTGTAACAAACTCTCCTTCATTCATGACTTTTTCCTTTCTAATTCTCTTAACCTCCTGGCTCTTACTGAAACCTGGATCCAGCAGTCAGACACTACCGCTGCTGCTGCTCTTTCATACGGGGGGCTTCACTTCTCTCATACCCCAAGATCAGACAATAGAGCTGGTGGAGGCGTTGGACTGCTCCTATCACCAAAATGTACCTTTCAGGTTATCCCTCAAGTACCCTCACTTGTCTTCCCTTCTTTTGAGGTCCATGCCGTCAGACTCTACACCCCCTTCTCCATGCGAGTGGCGGTGGTGTATCGTCCTCCCGGCCCCTCCCATCAGTTCCTGGATCATTTTGCCACTTGGCTTCCACATTTTCTCTCCTGTGACATCCCTACCCTCATCATGGGTGATTTCAACATCCCCATTGCTCTTCCCCTCTCACCATCTGCTACTCACCTTTTATCTCTAACCTCCTCATTTGGCCTTTCGCAGCTTACTAATTCTCCAACGCATGAAGACGGAAACTCCCTCGACTTGGTCTTCTCTCGGCTTTGTGCAGTGGATGATTTTGCAAACTCCCCTCTCCCGCTCTCTGACCACAATCTTCTTTCATTCTCTATAAAGAACTGCCAGGCTGCTCAGGTCACCCCAACTGTCCATACTTATAGAAACATACAGGCCATTAACACCCAGAAACTTATGAAGAACTTGCAGTCTTCATTGGCCCCTATCTCCTCCCTCTCCTGTCCTGATTCTGCATTGAAGCATTACAATGAAACACTTCAAAGTGCCCTGGATGAATTTGCACCCCCTATAAATAGAACACCACAACGCAGACGTCGACAACCCTGGCACACGGTGCAAACACGTTTCCTGCAGCGGTGCTCCAGGTGCGCCGAACGTCTGTGGAGAAAATCCAATCTACCCGAAGATTTCATCCATTTTAAGTTTATGCTTAGAACATACAACACTGCCCTTCACCTCTCCAAACAAACCTATTTCAACACCCTCATCACCTCACTGTCCAATAACCCGAAACGTCTCTTTGACACTTTTCATTCTCTACTCAATCCAAGAGTACAGGCCCCAACCACGGAGCTCCGAGCTGACGATCTGGCCAATTACTTCAAAGAAAAAATTGACCAGATCCGACAGGAAATTATCTCCCAATCACCTCATACCATGCACTGTCCTCCCTCCCCCACTGCATCGAACTCACTCTCTGATTTTGAACCAGTCACAGAAGAAGAAGTAAGCAGGCTCCTTGCATCTTCTCGCCCAACTACTTGCACCAGTGACCCATTTCCGTCACAGCTCCTTCAGTCCCTTTCCCCTGCTGTCACCCCTCACCTAACTAAAATATTTAACCTCTCTCTCTCTTCTGGTATTTTTCCCTTCTCATTTAAGCATGCCATCATACATCCACTACTTAAAAAACCATCCCTCGACCAAAACTGTGCCGCTAACTATAGACCTGTCTCTAATCTTCCCTTCATCTCTAAACTCCTGGAACGCCTGGTCCACTCCCGTCTTATCCGCTATCTCTCAGAAAACTCTCTTCTCGACCCTCTCCAATCCGGTTTCCGCTCTTTACACTCCACTGAAACTGCCCTCACTAAAGTCTCTAATGATCTGCTAACAGCTAAATCAAATGGTCACTACTCCATGCTAATTCTCTTGGATCTCTCTGCAGCATTCGACACTGTGGATCATCAGCTCCTCCTCACTATGCTCCGTTCCATTGGCCTCAAGGATACCGTTCTCTCCTGGTTCTCCTCCTATCTCTCCAACCGCTCCTTTACTGTATCTTTTGCCAGTTCCTCCTCCTCTCATCTTCCCCTTACTGTTGGGGTCCCCCAAGGATCGGTTCTAGGTCCCCTCCTCTTCTCCTTGTACACTGCCCCTATTGGTCAAACAATCAGTAGATTTGATTTCCAGTACCATCTCTATGCTGATGACACCCAATTATACGCTTCTTGTCCTGACATCACGCCAGCCTTTCTAGAAAACACCGGCGATTGTCTAAACGCTGTGTCTAATATCATGTCCTCACTATATCTGAAACTGAACCTGTCAAAGACTGAACTCCTGGTGTTTCCTCCCTCTACTAATGTACCTATACCCGACATTGCCATTTCTGTGTGTGGTTCCACTATTACTCCCCAGCAACAGGCCCGCTGTCTTGGGGTCATACTTGATTCCGAGCTTTCCTTTGCCCCCCACATTCGATCACTGGCTCGCTCTTGTCATCTGCACCTCAAAAACATTTCTAGAATTCGACCTTTTCTTACCTTTGACTCTGCAAAAACTCTTACTGTTTCTCTTATTCATTCTCGTCTCGACTATTGTAACTCTCTTCTAATCGGTCTCCCTCTTACCAAACTCTCCCCCCTCCTATCTGTCTTGAATGCTGCAGCCAGGATCATATTCCTCACCAATCGTTACACCGATGCCTCTACCTTGTGCCAGTCATTACACTGGCTACCCATCCACTCCAGAATTCAGTATAAACTTATTACCCTCACTCACAAAGCCCTCCATGGCTCAGCACCACCCTACATCTCCTCCCTTGTTTCAGTATACCACCCTACCCGCGCCCTCCGTTCTGCTGATGACCTGAGATTAGCATCCTCAATAGTCAGAACCTCCCACTCCCGTCTCCAAGACTTTACACGTGCCGCGCCAATTCTTTGGAATGCACTTCCCAGGTCAATACGATTAGTCCCCAATCCCCACAATTTTAAGCGTGTCCTGAAAACGCATTTATTCAGACTGGCCTACCACCCCAACACATTAACCTAATCTATCCCTGTGTGGCAGAGCCAAAAGTTTTACCATAACCATGTTCCCCGCATCATGTTCCCACATGCTTTATGCCTCCATTAGCCCTCTGTGTCTGTACTGTTACACACTTAACATTATGACTGGTCCATACAATCAGGGTAACTGTTACCACCCACCTTTCGTGTCTCCCTCTTTCCTCATAGACTGTAAGCTTGCGAGCAGGGCCCTCTTTCCTCTTGGTATCTGTTATAATCTACTGTATGTGATTATTGTTATGCTGTAATGTCTATTGTCTGTACAAATCCCCTCTGAAATGTAAAGTGCTGCGGAATATGTCGGCGCTATAAAAATAAAATTTATTATTATTATTATTATTATTATTATTATTACTACATATATACTACATGCATGTAACATACATACTACATACATGCAACATACATACGACATATATACTACATGCATGCAACATGCATACTACATATATACCACATATATACTACATGCATGCAAGATACATATATACTACATATATACCACATGCATGCAACTTGCATACTACATATATACCACATATATACTACATGCATACTACATATATACCACATGCATGCAAAATACATACTACATATATACCACATGCATGCAACATACATACTACATATATACTACATGCATGCAACATACATATATACTACATATATACTACATGCAACATACATACGACATATATACTACATGCATGCAACATACATACTACATATATACCACATATATACTACATGCATGCAAGATACATATATACTACATATATACCACATGCATGCAACATACATACTACATATATACCACATGCATGCAACATATATACTACATGCAACATACTACATATATACCACATGCATGCAACATGCATACTACATATATACCACATATATACTACATGCATACTACATATATACCACATGCAACATACCTATATACAACATATATACTACATGCAACATACATACTACATATATACCACATATATACTACATGCATACTACATATATACCACATGCATGCAACATACATACTACATATATATCACATGCATGCAACATACAGTCATGGCCAAAAGTATTGACACCCCTGCAATTCTGTCAGATAATATTCAGTTTCTTCCTGAAAATGATTGCAAGCACAAATTCTTTGGTATTATTATCTTCATTTAATTTGTCTTAAATGAAAAAACACAAAAGAGAATGAAGCAAAAAGCAAAACATTGATCATTTCACACAAAACTCCAAAAATGGGCCGGACAAAAGTATTGGCACCCTCAGCCTAATACTTGGTTGCACAACCTTTAGCCAAAATAACTGCGACCAACCGCTTCCGGTAACCATCAATGAGTTTCTTACAATGCTCTGCTGGAATTTTAGACCATTCTTCTTTGGCAAACTACTCCAGGTCCCTGATATTTGAAGGGTGCCTTCTCCAAACTGCCATTTTTAGATCTCTCCACAGGTGTTCTATGGGATTCAGGTCTGGACTCATTGTTGGCCACCTTAGAAGTCTCCAGTGCTTTCTCTCAAACCATTTTCTAGTGCTTTTTGAAGTGTGTTTTGGGTCATTGTCCTGCTGGAAGACCCATGACCTCTGAGGTAGACCCAGCTTTCTCACACTGGGCCCTAAATTATGCTGCAAAATTTGTTGGTAGTCTTCTGACTTCATAATGCCATGCACATGGTCAAGCAGTCCAGTGCCAGAGGCAGCAAAGCAACCCCAAAACATCAGGGAACCTCCGCCATGTTTGACTGTAGGGACTGTGTACTTTTCTTTGAATGCCTCTTTTTTCTCCTGTAAACTCTATGTTGATGCTTTTGCCCTAAAAGCTCTACTTTTGTCTCATCTGACCAAAGAACATTCTTCCAAAATGTTTTAGGCTTTTTTAGGTAAGTTTTGGCAAACTCCAGCCTGGCTTTTTTATGTCTCGGGGTAAGAAGTGGAGTCTTCCTAGGTCTCCTACCATACAGTCCCTTTTCATTCAGATGCCGATGGATAGTACGGGTTGACACCGTTGTACCCTCGGACTGCAGGGCAGCTTGAACTTGTTTGGATGTTAGTGGAGGTTCTTTATCCAACATCCGCACAATCTTGCGTTGAAATCTCTTGCCAATTTTTCTTTTCCGGCCACATCTAGGGAGGTTAGCCACAGTGCCATGGGCTTTAAACTTCTTGATGACACTGCGCACGGTAGACACAGGAACATTCAGGTCTTTGGAGATGGACTTGTAGCGTTGAGATTTCTCATGCTTCCTCACAATTTGGTTTCTCAAGTCCTCAGACAGTTCTATGGTCTTCTTTCTTTTCTCCATGCTCAATGTGGTACACACAAGGACACAGGACAGAGGTTGAGTCAACTTTAATCCATGTCAACTGGCTGCAAGTGTGATTTAGTTATTGCCAACACCTGTTAGGTGCCACAGGTAAGTTATAGGTGCTGTTAATTACACAAACTAGAGAAGCATCACATGATTTTTCGCACAGTGCCAATACTTTTGTCCACCCTCTTTTTTATGTTTGGTGTGGAATTATATCCAATTTGGCTTTAGGACAATTCTTTTTGTGTTTTTTCATTTAAGACAAATTAAATGAAGATAATAATACCAAAGAATTTGTGTTTGCAATCATTTTCAGTAAGAAACTGAGTATTATCTGACAGAATTGCAGGGGTGTCAATACTTTTGGCCATGACTGTACATACTACATATATACTACATGCATGCAACATACATATATATTACATATATACTACATGCAACATACATACTACATATATACTACATGCATGCAACATGCATACTACATATATACCACATATATACTACATGCATGCAACATACATACAGTCATGGCCAAAAGTATTGACACCCCTGCAATTCTGTCAGATAATATTCAGTTTCTTCCTGAAAATGATTGCAAACACAAATTCTTTGGTATTATTATCTTCATTTAATTTGTCTTAAATGAAAAAACACAAAAGAGAATGAAGCAAAAAGCAAAACATTGATCATTTCACACAAAACTCCAAAAATGGGCCGGACAAAAGTATTGGCACCCTCAGCCTAATACTTGATTGCACAACCTTTAGCCAAAATAACTGTGACCAACCGCTTCCGGTAACCATCAATGAGTTTCTTACAATGCTCTGCTGGAATTTTAGACCATTCTTCTTTGTCAAACTACTCCAGGTCCCTGATATTTGAAGGGTGCCTTCTCTAAACTGCCATTTTTAGATCTCTCCACAGGTGTTCTATGGGATTCAGGTCTGGACTCATTGCTGGCCACCTTAGAAGTCTCCAGTGCTTTCTCTCAAACCATTTTCTAGTGCTTTTTGAAGTGTGTTTTGGGTTATTGTCCTGCTGGAAGACCCATGACCTCTGAGGGAGACCCAGCTTTCTCACACTGGGCTCTAAATTATGCTGCAAAATTTGTTGGTAGTCTTCTGACTTCATAATGCCATGCACACGGTCAAGCAGTCCAGTGCCAGAGGCAGCAAAGCAACCCCAAAACATCAGGGAACCTCCGCCATGTTTGACTGTAGGGACCGTGTACTTTTCTTTGAATGCCTCTTTTTTCTCCTGTAAACTCTATGTTGATGCTTTTGCCCTAAAAGCTCTACTTTTGTCTCATCTGACCAGAGAACATTCTTCCAAAATGTTTTAGGCTTTTTCAGGTAAGATTTGGCAAACTCCAGCCTGGCTTTTTTATGTCTCGGGGTAAGAAGTGGAGTCTTCCTTGGTCTCCTACCATACAGTCCCTTTTCATTCAGATGCCGACGGATAGTACGGGTTGACACCGTTGTACCCTCGGACTGCAGGGCAGCTTGAACTTGTTTGGATGTTAGTGGAGGTTCTTTATCCAACATCCGCACAATCTTGCGTTGAAATCTCTTGTCAATTTTTCATTTCCGGCCACATCTAGGGAGGTTAGCCACAGTGCCATGGGCTTTAAACTTCTTGATGACACTGCGCACGGTAGACACAGGAACATTCAGGTCTTTGGAGATGGACTTGTAGCCTTGAGATTGCTCATGCTTCCTCACAATTTGGTTTCTCAAGTCCTCAGACAGTTCTTTGGTCTTCTTTCTTTTCTCCATGCTCAATGTGGTACACACAAGGACACAGGACAGAGGTTGAGTCAACTTTAATCCATGTTAACTGGCTGCAAGTGTGATTTAGTTATTGCCAACACCTGTTAGGTGCCACAGGTAAGTTACAGGTGCTGCTAATTACACAAATTAGAGAAGCATCACATGATTTTTTGAACAGTGCCAATACTTTTGTCCACCCTCTTTGTTATGTTTGGTGTGGAATTATATCCAATTTGGCTTTAGGACAATTCTTTTTGTGTTTTTTCATTTAAGACAAATTAAATGAAGATAATAATACCAAAGAATTTGTGTTTGCAATCATTTTCAGGAAGAAACTGAGTATTATCTGACAGAATTGCAGGGGCGTCAATACTTTTGGCCATGACTGTATATACTACATGCATACTACATATATACTACATGCATGCAACATGCATACTACATATATACCACATATATACTACATATATACTACATGCATGCAACATACATACATACTACATATATACTACATGCATACTACATATATACCACATGCATGCAACATACATATATACAACATATATACTACATGCATACTACATATATACCACATATATACTACATGCATGCAACATACATATACTACATATATACCACATGCAACATACATACTGCATATATACTACATGCATGCAACATGCATACTACATGCATGCAACATACATACCACATATATACTACATATATACCACATGCATGCAACATACATATATACAACATATATACTACATGCATGCAACATACATACTACATATATACTACATGCATGCAACATACATACTACATATATACTACATGCATACTACATATATACCACATGCATGCAACATACATATATACAACATATATACTACATGCATGCAACATGCATGCAACATACATATATACTACATGCATGCAACATACATATATACCACATGCATGCAACATGCATACTACATATATACCACATATATACTACATGCATGCAACATACATATATACTACATGCAACATGCATACTACATATATACCACATGCATGCAACATACATACTACATACATACTACATATATACTACATGCATACTACATATATACCACATGCATGCAACATACATATATACTACATGCAACATACATACTACATATATACCACGTGCATGCAACATGCATACTACATATATACTACATGCATGCAACATACATATATACTAGATATATACTACATGCATGCAACATACATATATACTACATACAATACATTCATACATATATACATACAGTACATATAACATAGAGTACATACTCACCATCACTTGTCACTTTGATCCCCGAAGCCATTGTCATGTGAGGAATAAATATTAAAATAACAAACCACCAGTATACTTACCCCTGATCCGCAGAAGTCCACGAGTGTCCCACGACGATCTTGCGTGGAGAACAGCAGCATCAGCTGATGCTACCGTTCTCTACGGGCCCCAAGAATCCAGTGTCGGGAGGTAGGTATCCTTCCGCACTGTATTCCTCCGCCACTGTAAAAAGAAAAAGTCCCTAGTCTCACTTTATGGCATTGCTGTGTGAGAAATTTCCCACGCAGCTTTTGCCATAAAGTGAGACTAGGGACTTTTTTTTTTTTTTTTACAGTGGCGGAGGAATACAGTGCGGAAGGATACCTACCTCCCGTCATTGGATTCCTGGAGCCCGTAGAGAACAGTAGCATCAGCTGATGCTGCTGTTCTCCACGCAAGATTGTCGTGGGACACTCGTGGACTTCTGCGGATCAGGGGTAAGTATATTGGTGGTTTGTTATTTTAATATTTATTCCTCAGATGACAATGGCTTCGGGGATCAAAGTGACAAGTGATGGTGAGTATGTACTCTATGTTATATGTACTGTATGTCTATATGTATGTATTGTATGAATGTATTGTATGTAGTATATATGTATGTTGCATGCATGTAGTATATATGTAGTATATATGTAGTATGTATGTTGCATGTAGTATATATGTGGTATATATGTACTATCCATGTTGCATGCATGTAGTATATATGTTGTATGCTGCATGCATGTAGTATATATGTGGTATACAGTCATGGCCAAAAGTATTGACACCCCTGCAATTCTGTCAGATAATATTCAGTTTCTTCTTGAAAATGATTGCAAACACAAATTCTTTGGTATTATTATCTTCAATTAATTTGTCTTAAATGAAAAAACACAAAAAGAATTGTCCTAAAGCCAAATTGGATATAATTCCACACCAAACATAAAAAAGAGGGTGGACAAAAGTATTGGCACTGTTCGAAAAATCATGTGATGCTTCTCTAATTTGTGTAATTAACAGCACCTATAACTTACCTGTGGCACCTAACAGGTGTTGGCAATAACTAAATCACACTTGCAGCCAGTTGACATGGATTAAAGTTGATTCAACCTCTGTCCTGTGTCCTTTTGTGTACCACATTGTGCATGGAGAAAAGAAAGAAGACCAAAGAACTGTCTGAGGACTTGAGAAACCAAATTGTGAGGAAGCATGAGCAATTTCAAGGCTACAAGTCCATCTCCAAAGTCCTGAATGTTCCTGTGTCTACCGTGCGCAGTGTCATCAAGAAGTTTAAAGCCCATGGCACTGTGGCTAACCTCCCTAGATGTGGATGGAAAAGAAAAATTGACAAGAGATTTCAACGCAAGATTGTGCGGATGTTGGATAAAGAACCTCGACTAACATCCAAACAAGTTCAAGCTGCCCTGCAGTCCGAGGGTACAACAGTGTCAACCCGTACTATCCGTCGGCGTCTGAATGAAAAGGGACTGTATGGTAGGAGACCCAGGAAGACCCCACTTCTTACCCCGAGACATAAAAAAGCCAGGCTGGAGTTTGCCAAAACTTACCTGAAAAAGCCTAAAACATTTTGGAAGAATGTTCTCTGGTCAGATGAGACAAAAGTAGAGCTTTTAGGGCAAAAGCATCAACATAGAGTTTACAGGAGAAAAAAGAGGCATTCAAAGAAAAGTACACGGTCCCTACAGTCAAACATGGCAGAGGTTCTCTGATGTTTTAGGGTTGCTTTGCTGCCTCTGGCACTGGACTGCTTGACCATGTGCATGGCATTATGAAGTCAGAAGACTACCAACAAATTTTGCAGCATAATTTAGGGCCCAGTGTGAGAAAGCTGGGTCTCCCTCAGAGGTCATGGGTCTTCCAGCAGGACAATAACCCAAAACACAATTCAAAAAGCACTAGAAAATGGTTTGAGAGAAAGCACTGGAGACTTCTAAGGTGGCCAGCAATGAGTCCAGACCTGAATCCCATAGAACACCTGTGGAGAGATCTAAAAATGGCAGTTTGGAGAAGGCACCCTTCAAATATCAGGGACATGGAGCAGTTTGCCAAAGAAGAATGGTCTAAAATTCCAGCAGAGCATTGTAAGAAACTCATTGATGGTTACCGGATGCGGTTGGTCGCAGTTATTTTGGCTAAAGGTTGTGCAACCAAGTATTAGGCTGAGGGTGCCAATACTTTTGTCCGGCCCATTCTTGGAGTTTTGTGTAAAATGATCAATGTTTTGCTTTTTGCTTCATTCTCTTTTGTGTTTTTTTCATTTAAGACAAATTAAATGAAGATAATAATACCAAAGAATTTGTGTTTGCAATCATTTTCAGGAAGAAACTGAGTATTATCTGACAGAATTGCAGGGGTGTCAATACTTTTGGCCATGACTGTATATGTAGTATGCATGTAGTATATATGTGGTATATATGTAGTATGTATGTTGCATGCATGTAGTATGCATGTTGCATGCATGTAGTATATATGTAGTATGTATGTTGCATATATGTAGTATATATGTATGCTGCATGCATGTAGTATATATGTAGTATGCATGTTGCATGCATGTAGTATATATGTTGTATATAGGTATGTTGCATGCATGTAGTATATATGTAGTATGCATGTAGTATGTATGTAGTATGTATGTTGCATGCATGTAGTATATATGTTGTATGCATGTTGCATGTAGTATATATGTATGTTGAATGCATGTGGTATATATGTAGTATGCATGTTGCATGCATGTAGTATATATGTTGTATATATGTATGTTGCATGCATGTGGTATATATGTAGTATGCATGTAGTATATATGTAGTATATATGTAGTATGTATGTTGCATGTAGTATATACAGTTGTGGCCAAAAGTATTGACCCCCCTGCAATTCTGTCAGATAATACTCAGTTTCTTCCTGAAAATGATTGCAAACACAAATTCTTTGGTATTATTATCTTCGTTTAATTTATCTTAAATGAAAAAACACCAAAATAATTGTCCTAAAGCCAAATTGGATATAATTCCACATCAAACATAAAAAAGAGGGTGGACAAAAGTATTGGCACTGTTCGAAAAATCATGTGATGTTTCTCTAATTTGTGTAATTAACAGCACCTGTAACTTACCTGTGGCACCTAACAGGTGTTGGCAATAACTAAATCACACTTGCAGCCAGTTGACATGGATTAAAGTTGACTCAACCTCTGTCCTGTGTCCTTGTGTGTACCACATTGAGCATAGAGAAAAGAAAGAAGACCAAAGAACTGTCTGAGGACTTGAGAAACCAATTTGTGAGGAAGCATGAGCAATCTCAAGGCTACAGGTCCATCTCCAAAGACCTGAATGTTCCTGTGTCTACCGTGCGCAGTGTCATCAAGAAGTTTAAAGCCCATGGCACTGTGGCTAACCTCCCTAGATGTGAACGGAAAAGAAAAATTGACAAGAGATTTCAACGCAAGATTGTGCGGATGTTGGATAAAGAACCTCGACTAACATCCAAACAAGTTCAAGCTGCCCTGCAGTCCGAGGGTACAACAGTGTCAACCCGTACTATCCGTCGGCGTCTGAATGAAAAGGGACTGTATGGTAGGAGACCCAGGAAGACCCCACTTCTTACCCCGAGACATAAAAAAGCCAGGCTGGAGTTTGCCAAAACTTACCTGAAAAAGCCTAAAACATTTTGGAAGAATGTTCTCTGGTCAGATGAGACAAAAGTAGAGCTTTTAGGGCAAAAGCATCAACATAGAGTTTACAGGAGAAAAAAGAGGCATTCAAAGAAAAGTACACGGTCCCTACAGTCAAACATGGCAGAGGTTCTCTGATGTTTTAGGGTTGCTTTGCTGCCTCTGGCACTGGACTGCTTGACCATGTGCATGGCATTATGAAGTCAGAAGACTACCAACAAATTTTGCAGCATAATTTAGGGCCCAGTGTGAGAAAGCTGGGTCTCCCTCAGAGGTCATGGGTCTTCCAGCAGGACAATAACCCAAAACACAATTCAAAAAGCACTAGAAAATGGTTTGAGAGAAAGCACTGGAGACTTCTAAGGTGGCCAGCAATGAGTCCAGACCTGAATCCCATAGAACACCTGTGGAGAGATCTAAAAATGGCAGTTTGGAGAAGGCACCCTTCAAATATCAGGGACATGGAGCAGTTTGCCAAAGAAGAATGGTCTAAAATTCCAGCAGAGCATTGTAAGAAACTCATTGATGGTTACCGGATGCGGTTGGTCGCAGTTATTTTGGCTAAAGGTTGTGCAACCAAGTATTAGGCTGAGGGTGCCAATACTTTTGTCCGGCCCATTCTTGGAGTTTTGTGTAAAATGATCAATGTTTTGCTTTTTGCTTCATTCTCTTTTGTGTTTTTTTCATTTAAGACAAATTAAATGAAGATAATAATACCAAAGAATTTGTGTTTGCAATCATTTTCAGGAAGAAACTGAGTATTATCTGACAGAATTGCAGGGGTGTCAATACTTTTGGCCATGACTGTATATGTAGTATGCATGTAGTATATATGTGGTATATATGTAGTATGTATGTTGCATGCATGTAGTATGCATGTTGCATGCATGTAGTATATATGTAGTATGTATGTTGCATATATGTAGTATATATGTATGCTGCATGCATGTAGTATATATGTAGTATGCATGTTGCATGCATGTAGTATATATGTTGTATATAGGTATGTTGCATGCATGTAGTATATATGTAGTATGCATGTAGTATGTATGTAGTATGTATGTTGCATGCATGTAGTATATATGTTGTATGCATGTTGCATGTAGTATATATGTATGTTGAATGCATGTGGTATATATGTAGTATGCATGTTGCATGCATGTAGTATATATGTTGTATATATGTATGTTGCATGCATGTGGTATATATGTAGTATGCATGTAGTATATATGTAGTATATATGTAGTATGTATGTTGCATGTAGTATATACAGTTGTGGCCAAAAGTATTGACCCCCCTGCAATTCTGTCAGATAATACTCAGTTTCTTCCTGAAAATGATTGCAAACACAAATTCTTTGGTATTATTATCTTCGTTTAATTTATCTTAAATGAAAAAACACCAAAATAATTGTCCTAAAGCCAAATTGGATATAATTCCACATCAAACATAAAAAAGAGGGTGGACAAAAGTATTGGCACTGTTCGAAAAATCATGTGATGTTTCTCTAATTTGTGTAATTAACAGCACCTGTAACTTACCTGTGGCACCTAACAGGTGTTGGCAATAACTAAATCACACTTGCAGCCAGTTGACATGGATTAAAGTTGACTCAACCTCTGTCCTGTGTCCTTGTGTGTACCACATTGAGCATAGAGAAAAGAAAGAAGACCAAAGAACTGTCTGAGGACTTGAGAAACCAATTTGTGAGGAAGCATGAGCAATCTCAAGGCTACAGGTCCATCTCCAAAGACCTGAATGTTCCTGTGTCTACCGTGCGCAGTGTCATCAAGAAGTTTAAAGCCCATGGCACTGTGGCTAACCTCCCTAGATGTGAACGGAAAAGAAAAATTGACAAGAGATTTCAACGCAAGATTGTGCGGATGTTGGATAAAGAACCTCGACTAACATCCAAACAAGTTCAAGCTGCCCTGCAGTCCGAGGGTACAACAGTGTCAACCCGTACTATCCGTCGGCATCTGAATGAAAAGGGACCGTATGGTAGGAGACCCAGGAAGACCCCACTTCTTACCTCGAGACATTAAAAAAGCCAGGCTGGAGTTTGCCAAAACTTACCTGAAAAAGCCTAAAATGTTTTGGAAGAATGTTCTCTGGTCAGATGAGACAAAAGTAGAGCTTTTTGGACAAAGGCATAAACATAGAGTTTACAGGAGAAAAAAGAGGCATTCAAAGAAAAGAACACGGTCCCTACAGTCAAACATGGCGGAGGTTCCCTGATATTTTGGGGTTGCTTTGCTGCCTCTGGCACTGGACTGCTTGACCGTGTGCATGGCTTATGAAGTCTGAAGACTACCAACAAATTTTGCAGCATAATTTAGGGCCCAGTGTGAGAAAGCTGGGTCTCCCTCAGAGGTCATGGGTCTTCCAGCAGGACAATGACCCAGAACACACTTCAAAAAGCACTAGAAAATGGTTTGAGAGAAAGCACTGGAGACTTCTAAGATGGCCAGCAATGAGTCCAGACCTGAATCCCATAGAACACCTGTGGAGAGATCTAAAAATGGCAGTTTGGAGAAGGCACCCTTCAAATATCAGGGACTTGGAGCAGTTTGCCAAAGAAGAATGGTCTAAAATTCCAGCAGAGCATTGTAAGAAACTTATTGATGGTTACCGGAAGCGGTTGGTCGCATTTATTTTGGCTAAAGGTTGTGCAACCAAGTATTAGGCTGAGGGTGCCAATACTTTTGTCTGGCCCATTTTTGGAGTTTTGTGTGAAATGATCAATGTTTTGCTTTTTGCTTCATTCTCTTTCGTGTTTTTTCATTTAAGACAAATTAAATGAAGATAATAATACCAAAGAATTTGTGTTTGCAATCATTTTCAGGAAGAAACTGAGTATTACCTGACAGAATTGCAGGGGTGTCAATACTTTTGGCCACAACTGTATGTAGCATATATGTATGTTGCATGCATGTAGCATATATGTAGTATATACACTCACTGGCCACTTTATTAGGTACACCTGTCCAACTGTGTGTTAAGACTTAATTTCTAATCAGCCAATCACATGGCGGCAACTCAGTGCATTTAGGCATGTAGACATGGTCAAGACAATCTCCTGCAGTTCAAACCGAGCATCAGTATGGGGAAGAAAGGTGATTTGAGTGCCTTTGAACGTGGCATGATTGTTGGTGCCAGAAGGGCTGGTCTGAGAATTTCAGAAACTGCTGATCTACTGGGATTTTCACGCACAACCATCTCTAGGGTTTACAGAGAATGGTCCGAAAAAGAAAAAAAATCCAGTGAGCGGCAGTTCTGTGGCCGGAAATGCCTTGTTGATGCCAGAGGTCAGAGGAGAATGGGCATACTGGTTCGAGCTGATAGAAAGGCAACAGTGACTCAAATTGCCACCCGTTACAACCAAGGTAGGCAGAAGAGCATCTCTGAACGCACAGTGCGTCGAACTTTGAGGCAGATGGGCTACAGCAGCAGAAGACCACACCGGGTACCACTCCTCTCAGCTAAGAACAGGCATCTGATGGCTACTTTCAGCAGGATAATGCGCCATGTCATAAAGCTCGAATCATCTCAGATTGGTTTCTTGAACATGACAATGAGTTCACTGTACTCAAATGGCCTCCTCAGTCACCAGATCTCAATCCAATAGAGCATCTTTGGGATGTGGTGGAACGGGAGATTCGCATCAGGGATGTGCAGCCGACAAATCTGCGCCAACTGTGTGATGCCATCATGTCAATATGGTCCAAAATCTCTGAGGAATGCTTCCAGCACCTTGTTGAATCTCTGCCACGAAGAATTGAGGCAGTTCTGAAGGCAAAAGGGGGTCCAACCCGTTACTAGCATGGTGTACCTAATAAAGTGGCCAGTGAGTGTATGTAGTATGCATGTTGCATGCATGTAGTATATATGTTGTATATATATATGTTGCATGCATCTGGTATATATGTAGTATGCATGTAGTATATATGTAGCATGTATGTTGCATGCATGTAGTATATATGTAGTATGCATGTTGCATGCATGTAGTATATATGTAGTATGCATGTTGCATGTAGTATATATGTAGTATATATGTATGTTGCATACATGTAGTATATATGTGGTATGCATGTAGTATATATGTAGTATGTATATTGCATGCATGTAGTATATATGTAGTATGTATGTTGCATGCATGTAGTATATATGTAGCATGTATGTTGCATGCATGTAGTATGTATGTAGTATGTATGTAGTATATATGTAGTATGCATGTAGTATGTATGTAGTATGTATGTATGTTGCATGCATGTAGTATATATGTAGTATGCATGTTGCATGTAGTATATATGTAGTATATATATGTTGCATGCATGTAGTATATATGTAGTATGTATGTTGCATGCATGTAGTATATATGTTGCATGCATGTAGTATGTATGTAGTATGTATGCTGCATGCATGTAGTATGTATGTAGTATGTATGTAGTATGTTTTTTTTGTTTGTTTTTTTACATTCAACACATTAGCCGGATGATGGGACTTCTACTGTCCCATCATTGGCTAATGTGTCAATCACCGTCATGGTAGCAGGCATCGCCCGATGGGACTTGTAGTCCCATCGGACGATCCTGCACAGACCCCCGCAGCCTGCACAGACCCCTGGACAGTCGGTACAGACCACCGGCAGGCCGGCACAGCCCCCCGGCAGGCCGGTACAGACCCCCGGACAGTCGGTACAGACCACCGGCAGGCCGGCACAGACCCCCAGCAGGCCGGCACAGACCCCTGGAAGGTCCGTACACACCCCCAAGAGGCTGTACAAGGACAGAAAAGGGTTTTTCTTATTCCAATACCGGAAGTCCCATAGACTTGAATGGGACTTCCGGTATCGGAATCGGCGATACCCGATACTTTTTTCGTATCGGGCCAATACCATCCGATCCAATATTTTAGGGTATCGGATGGTATCGCTCAACACTACTGTCTACATTACTAAATAGATGTCTTAGACCTGATGGGGCTGGTGTAATAATCCATGACAGTATGGCCCTTTAATTCATTTTTCAAGTCTAAAATACATTTTTGCCCATCTAGTTTGTTTGGGTGATCCTTAGTGACTCTCCTCCCTGTTTCTGCTGACTCTCTTCCCACCTATTCTGATTAACAGATCTTCAGTGCCTCTCCTCCCTGCTGCTTCTCTTCCCACCTATTTTGATTAGCAGATCCTCAGTGCCTCTCCTCCCTGCTGCATCTCTTCCCACCTATTCTGATTAGCAGATTCTCAGTGCCTCTCCTGTTATGAATGGGTCACCGAGGAGGATGGCAGGAACAGGCTAAGCCACCAGAAGACCAGAGAGGTTGGTAACTAAGCAGATTGCAGACCCCTGATCCTATCTGCACAACTAGCAGTAGCCGTGGAGCGTTCGTACGATGCCCTAGACGCTTCGTCACAGCCGGAGGACTAACTAAGCCTAAAGACAGAAAGATGAAATCTAAACTGCCCAAATCCCCAAAGGAATAGACAGCCCCTAAACATATATTGTCGGTGATACAAGATGAGACACAAACACAGGCAGAGAACAGACTGAGCAAACGGTGGGGCCCAAGCTGTCTAGACAGGACAGAAAAAGATACTGTCTGCAATCACACACACAACCCTGGAAAAGTCCAACACTTCTGATATACAAAAAAATCTGAGATCACACTATCTCACCCCTGCTAGATCAGCACTCTGGTATAAACTAGCAGCAAGCAAAAAGATACTAACATAACAGGGGACTGAACAAGCTGCAACATATGAAGCAGGGCCCAGCGCTGCCCCCAGCAGGGAGCACGCTGAACCCTAACAGCAAAACAGAAAGCAAAAAAGACACAACCAGATTAGATGCAAAGGATTAGCAAAAGAATCACTTAGCTGAACATGCAGATCAGGCAGGGGACAAAAGAGCTCCAAATGCACACAGAAGAAAAAATCACCAGCAACCTTCAAGAGGAGCCAGCTCCATAATATGCTCCCAGCCAGCAATCCCAGATTCCCAATTATCATCATCAGGTGGAGAACCTCCATCCAACTGGCCAGCTCCACTACTCTCAGTAACCACCAGAGGGAGCATAGGGAATTTCGGCTCAGAAATCCGAGCAAGGGAGTTCACAACACTCTCCTCCCTGCTGCATCTCTTCCCACCTATTCTGATTACGTATTCAGGGGAATTTGTAGTTATATTCCGTGCTGCCGCAAGAAAGTATTCCAGGAGATAGATGTCAAAGATTCACAGTGGTTTATTCAACGCGTTTCGGGGATCTCATGCCCCCTTCGTCAGGAAATACCACACAGTATGTACAGGCATCACATGTATATATAGTTAAGACAGGATGCTGGGATTAAAAAAAATGAGCGCCAACAGATCAGATGACACAGTGCGCTTTTGTGTCTCCTTTTCTTTGCAATACACCTATTCTGATCAGCAGATCTTCAGTGCCTTTCCTCCCTGCTGAATCTCTTCCCAACTATTCTGATTAGCAGATCCTCAGTGCCTCTCCTCCCTGCTGCATCTCTTCCCACCTATTCTGATTAACAGATCCTCAGTGGCTTTCATCCCTGCTGCATCTCTTCCCTCCCATTCTGATTAACAGATCCTCAGTGGCCTTCCTCCCTGCTGCATCTCTTCCCTCCTATTCTGATTAACAGATTCTCAGTGCCTCTCTACCCTGCTGCTGAATGTCTTCCCATCTATTCACATTAGTAAATCCTCAGTGCCTTTCTTCCCTGCTGCATCTCTTCCCACCTATTCTGATTAGCAGATCCTCAGTGCCTCTCCTCCCTGCTGCATCTCTTCCCTCCTATTCTGATTAGCAGATCCTCATGGTCTTTCCTCTCTACTGTTGCTGAATCCTCATCTGCCTAACCAGACTGACAGCTCCTCAGTGTCCCTCCTCCCTGCTCCTGCTGATATCTCCCACTCCTCAGTATATGCTGCAGCTGCCACACAGACAGAGTTAGTGGAGGCTGAATAAACTTGGACTGAAGAACTCTCTGACTCATAAAATGTTAATTTTAATATTGGGATAATACGCCCATTGTAATATGGATTTTCATAAAAAGTACAGCAGGCTCACCAGTTCTAAGAGATCAATTCAATAGCATGTGCGGTTTACATTCTGAAATCTGGAGACGTGTCCACTTACACCTTATTTTACATGAAGGAGGGAAGGTGCTGGCTTGCTACAAATTGAATCTCTGGCATTAGCTGTGCCATTTGGGGGTCTTAGACCCTTTATTTTCCCAATGAAATGGAAGAATTGGTTGGGTTGGGGGTGGAGCGCCCTTTCCATCTTACTATCACATCATAATATAGTTCTATATTTTCTATTTCCATCTTCCTTTGAATTCTCCTAGCCGATATCCCAGTGCAGGATAAGAGGTGAATATTTGTGCGCCACATTTCCATCCCCATTATACCAAGAGCTTTACGCCTGTTACTAATCCAGTCTACAGGGGAGGCCGCAGAGAATAGCTCCCAGAGGGAACAGTTCCCGCACACCATTAAATAGGTTGCATTTCTTGAACCGAGTCTTATTTTCATAGAACTAGAAGGAACAAATCAAAAGCAAACATTCATGTAACTGGATAAGTCTTCAGCGTCTCATCTGGTCACATCTCATTTTCGTTACCTGCTTAATCTTGTCATCTGCAATTTGCGCTTCATGAATCAAGACTTTGTCCTCTACAGATTTCTTCACCATTTCTGTGCCTCGATCCTGAAGATGCTTTGTCATCTTGGAACTTGGCTATGAAAAAAAAAAAGATAAAAGAAGGAACTTATTCTACAGAGACCGAAACGCGTTATGTATATACAGCATATCTCCTCTTAATTGGAGAAAGCATCTGCGCTGTAATTACACTGCTTGCAAGTATGAACCTGGGGCAAATAAGAAAAATCAGCATTTCATTTCTAGGTAAAGGGAGAGAATCAGAATTAAAGTTGCTTCTCCGAAGACACGGAAATCTGAATCTCATGCCTGGTTCTGTCATTGGGTTTTGCTATGTAATCTGTGAGCAGCTTAATATTAAGACCCTAATTACAGAAATGTGTCACTTTTTGGGAAGCATGCTGTCATTTTCATACAACCCCTGTTTTCTCTGCTGCAGATGTTGCAGTGCTCAGAATGCTGAGCCCTGTACAACCCCGTCCACGCCACTGGTTGGCAGCTTTCTGTGTATAACCCTGCCCACATCACTGATTGGCAGCTTTCTGTGTGCGCTGTACATTGACTGAAAGCTGATAATCAGTGCCGAGGGTGCGGTTGGATTAGGATGCATGAGACACCTAGTCCTGTAGTGATAATCTTCTGCTGATAAAACACTGATTTTATTACAACAGCAACACACAGCCCAGTAAGTGACATATTGTTGGACTCAAAGTCTCAGCCCCTACATCATGCTGCTCCCAGATTACAAATCAAAATCTGCTGACAGATCAAAATCTGCTGACAGATTCTTTTTTAGGGGGAAACATGGCAACAATAAAAATTGGGCCCTTGTACAATAGTAGGGAAACATGATGTTTCTGAAGCCTTCCAAAACACACACGATAGCTGAAGGCTTATTTCCCTGATAGCCATTCCTCCAAACTCCATACAAATGTTATATCAATTGTAAGGTAGTGACCCCTGTTACAGCTAAGGGGCGCTGTATGTGCTCTTCAGGTTATGCATGCAGGCGTTTCCTTGATAGTGATGTGATACAGTGACCGACATGATTGTAAATGGCCAGTATGTGTCGCGGAGGTCCTCTGCACTGTAAGCCCAAAAACGATGTTGTTGTGCTGTGATTTGTAGTTTCATGAGTTTATTTACCTATAAGGGGGATTATAGGGCTAGTCGGAGAGCTGGGCGGGATTGGCTAGCCACACATACACCGCCCACATATGGGGGTGGTTTCGAATATATAATGAAACTGAGGTCTGGTCACATGGCGGAGTGTATGAACCTGAGTGGTCAGAGTGCAAGGTAGTGGAAGGCCTGTGTTTTGGAAGTTGCTAACTTCCTGAAGAGCACACGGTGAGGCCTTGGACCTGGAGGCCTGTGTGTTGGACGGTCCCAGGGGGACGGACATCCTGAATAGCACCTGGAGAGGCCATGTGTTAGAGGCTTGTGTGTTGGACGGTTCCTGGGAGGACGGACGTCCTGAATAGCACTCGGAGAGGCCATGTGTGAGCAGAGTCTGTGACGGCCCTCCGTAGGGGGAGCTACTAACCTTCTGAGGGTCTGGACTGTCAGGAGTGCCCTGGTCACAAGGACGGTGATCCCAGCAAGGCAGCTTCCCTGGGAGAGAGAACTGACAAGAAGTCGGCATCTGGAGCAGGAGCTCCTGTAAGGGACCGCCACAGACTGTTGGTGCTTGTAAGGTTCCATGAACACTAAGGAACTGTTAAAGAGGTAACTGGACAGAGAGGTCCGGCGGGTTTAGGGACTGCGAGTTAAAGTCATATCCTGTAAAATATTATGGACCATGTGATGTATAACATGTCCCTCAGCGGTTTATGATGGCATAATAAACTGCATAGACTGTTTTAAATGAAAGATCATTCCTGTGTACCTGAATATTGCAGCCAGCCCCACAAAGTCTAAGGAGCAAGCATATTACAAACAGACATGCCTAATCATTCTAATCTCTAACATCTGCCATTGGGAAGACCTCAATACATACCAAAAATTGTCCAATCTGGCAAAACTCAAACTGTTTTAGTGGACATTTATCTTAGGTAAGACAACGGCTGGGTAAAACCCACAGACATGTCAGTTTTTTATCAGCAGCATGGACAAAATGTGTGTCGCACACGTGCACACTGACGACACACAGATGACACCTTGGAAGAAGCAGTACAGTTCGCACTGTTCCCAGGTGCCGGCTGCTCAAGGCAGTTCTCATCATGGTCTCCTGCTCGCGCTGAAATCAGCGTGACCAGGAGACAATGATGGGAGTTGAATTCAGCCCCCGCTGTGTACTTCCTGAGTAAAATAAAGAATTAAATAAAAAATGCATAATTTTCATAACCAGCAGAGGGAAAGCCAGTGGCTGGGGGCTGAGGTTAATAATCTGGGACAAGGGACAATATTGCAAAAGGTTCCCAGGCTATTAATAACAGCTCACAGCTGTTAGCTTAGCCTTTCCTGGTGAATTTAAGTGGACACCAGAAAAAAAAAGTAGGGTCCCTGAATGAATTCAAACCAGCAAAGGCTAAACAGACAGTGGGCTGATATTAACAGCTTGGGAAGGGGTCATGGATATTGGCTACCAACATCAGCCCTCAGCCTCCCCAGAAATGGTGCATCCATGAGAATCTGACATTTAGCCTTCCCCTTCTCACTTGCCCTGTGACGGAGTCAAGTGGAATAATAGGGTTGGGGTTGATGTTACTTCTTTGCTACTTTCTTAATAGCAAAGAGCTAGTCTAACAGCATTTATGTTACTTACATATCACCAACATTTTTGGCAACGCTCTAAAGAGATTGTCATTACTGTTCCCATCGGGCCTCACAATAAAAACTACTCATACATTTTTTGGGTGTGGAAAAAAAAACTGGACTACCTGTAGCAAACCTGTGTGAACCCAAGGAAAATAGCCAGACTCCATAGAGATGTTATCCAGGTATGAACCAAACACATGAGCTCTGCAATGCAACAGTGCAAGCCACTGAGCCAAAAGGCTTGTCTTTCAAGAAAAGCCAAAAGTGGAAACTCATTTAATCATTTATGGTCCAGTATAACACAAAACTTCTTCTACTAGCAGGTGTATGTAACTCCATGGGACCCCATAGGAAAGATTAAAATGGAGTCTTATCTTACAGCAAAGCCACAGCAGGGGCTACAGCTACAGCAGGGGCACTGGAGCCGATTTGCCAACCCTAAGCTTACAAGCTCCTCTGCATGATCCTTAAAGGGTTTATCCCAACTCAGACATTTATGCTATCTCTGTATAACATGCTACAAATGCCTGATATGTCCAGGTACCACCTCTGGAACACTAATGAATTTCAAGAATGGGGCTTCATCTTGTGCAGCATTCGATGGAGACGTGTCCACACATAATCAGGTTGCTCCATTTTCTTCTATGGGAATTCCTAAACTAGCCTAGCAATTATTCTCCACCATTTTCAGAAGTGAATGGAATGAGTTGCAACTGTTGCAACTGTGCCAACACCTTTCCATTTAAAGCATGAAATGTCTCCATGCTTTCATGATAAGTGCAGTCCTAGAGGTGATTCCTGTATCCATCTCATGAATATGGGAATACCCCTAGTTTATTCTTTGGACCACCATTGTTAACTCTTTGCGACCAGATGAGAGGAGAATCCTGCACAGATTTTAACCAAGATCATGGAAGCCATAAGTTCTGCCTTTGTCTCTTGTGACGTTAGAAGGCTATCCACTATTCGAGCCATCTCTTACCGCAACTTATGTTAAGCCATTTCCACTCCCATGACCTACCTATTATAAATTCTGCACCCTCTGTGTGCTCTAGCAATCCCCCAATTAACGATACAAAAGCTCTTGTGATTGCAGTGAATATTCCAGCAGATGATAAAGAGAAATGGAAAATGAAAGCCGACGTGAAGTCAGAGGCGATGCCGTTGACTGTAGACAGATGAACAATCTGCAGGCAGGAGCCATTGATTCGGGGCTTCCGAAATCACACGTCCTTGGGAAAACAGATCTGAACTGTAATTAGCAAAATCAAAAATAAATAAATGAAATGTCACTGAGTGAGATTCAGAGATGCAGATTACACGGCGGATGCTGACGGATATGACTATATCATCACATTGCTCCTGGTTTTCCAATATCTCTAAAAAACCTGGGACCTGGATAAGGGGCAGAAAAAATGCTGATCAATGTCAGTGACTGGCAGGCTACATATTTGCTACCAGGAAAGTAATGTACTGTAATTGGTTTAGAAGCAAGAAAATCCAATTACAAAAGAAAACCTTGTGGGAAATGTTAATGAAGGTTGAATATTTTGGCTCTGATTAAGAATAGAATATACTAGCTGAAGAGCCCGACACTGCCCGGGCATAGTAACTAACTACGGTTAGTTATAACAAATTACTATGATTATTTCTTTATATATAAAGCTGAGTGTATAATATCCCACATCATCCCGTCAGTCAGAGCTACCGGACTACTACCACTAATATCCCACATCATCCCGTCAGCCAGAGCCACTGGACTTCAAACCCCTAATATCCCACATCATCCAGTCAGCCAGAGCCACCGGACTACTACCACTAATATCCCACATCATCCCGTCAGCCAGAGCCACCAGACTACTACCCCTAATATCCCACATCATCCCGTCAGCCATAGCCACCGGACTACTACCCCTAATATCCCACATCATCCAGTCAGCCAGAGCCACCGGACTACTACCCCTAATATCCCACATCATCCCGTCAGCCAGAGCCACCGGACTACAAACCCCTAATATCCCACATCATCCCGTCAGCCAGAACTACCGGACTACTACCCATAATTAGAGTTGAGCGAAACGGGTCGAAAAATTTCAAAAGTCGCCGACTTTTGGCAAAGTCGGGTTTCATGAAACGAAACCCGACCCTAGGATGAGGTCGGCCACGAGGTCGGCGACTTACGCGCCAAAGTCGCGTTTCAAAAGTTTGTTTTGCGCTCTTTTTCAGCCAATCAGGATCCACGGACACTGTGGGCAACGTGATGACATAGGCACGGGTCACCACCATCTTTCAGAAGGGCATGCAAGTGATTGGCTTGCTTTGGTGGGCGTCACAGGGGGTATAAAAGGGCGTGCACGCCGACCGCCATCTTACTTCTGCCGATCTTAGCATAAGGAGAGGTTGCTGCTGATTCTGTAGGGAGAGCGTTAGGCAGGGAAGAAGAAAAAAAAACTGCTTCTGCTGCTAGCGATTTTGCCTGTACAACACACCAGTCACTGTGTGTGCAGTGCAAGGGGAGGCTATATAGTGGTGTATCAGTGGTGTTGGTTGTTGGGCTGCCTTCTAAGGCTTCCTGACATTCCTGCATTGCTGTTTACCCACTGCTCCGCAAACTGCTTTTTTAAAAGCAATCCCAATTTTTTTTTTTGTCCTGCTGAGAAGAAAAAAAAACTGCTTCTGCTGCTAGCGATTTGGCCTGCACAACACACCAATCACTGTGTGTGCAGTGCAAGGGGAGGCTATATTGTGGTGTATCAGTGGTGTTGGTTGTTGGGCTGCCTTTTAAGGCTTCCTGACAGGCTGGCATTGCTGTTTACCCACTGCTCTGTAAACTGCTTTTTTAAAAGCAATCCAATCTCCCTTATCCTCTCGTCACTTTTGTCACAGCTGTGCCATCGAGCCTGTGACATAGCGCTCAGATATCAGTGGCCCTCACACAATCCAAAAGTGTCCAGTGTCCACAAGTGTCTGCAGAAATTCAAAATCTCCCTTATCTTCTAGTCACTTTGGTCACAGCTGTGCCATCGAGCCTGTCACATAGCGCTCAGATATTCATTGGGCCTCACACAATCCAAAAGTGTCCAGTGTCCACAAGTATGTGCAGAAATTCAAAATCTCCCTTATCCTCTAGTCACTTTGGTCACAGCTGTGCCATCGAGCCTGTCACATAGCGCTCAGATATTCATTGGGCCTCACACAATCCAAAAGTGTCCAGTGTCCACAAGTGTGTGCAGAAATTCAAAATCTCCCTTATCCTCTCGTCACTTTTGTCACAGCTGTGCCATCGAGCCTGTGACATAGCGCTCAGATATCAGTGGGCCTCACACAATCCAAAAGTGTCCAGTGTCCACAAGTGTCTGCAGAAATTCAAAATCTCCCTTATCCTCTCGTCACTTTTGTCACAGCTGTGCCATCGAGCCTGTCACATAGCGCTCAGATGTCAGTGGGCCTCACACAATCCAAAAGTGTCCAGTGTCCACAAGTGTCTGCAGAAATTCAAAATCTCCCTTATCCTCTCGTCACTTTTGTCACAGCTGTGCCATCGAGCCTGTGACATAGCGCTCAGATATCAGTGGCCCTCACACAATCCAAAAGTGTCCAGTGTCCACAAGTGTCTGCAGAAATTCAAAATCTCCCTTATCCTCTCGTCACTTTTGTCACAGCTGTGCCATCGAGCCTGTGACATAGCGCTCAGATATCAGTGGCCCTCACACAATCCAAAAGTGTCCAGTGTCCACAAGTGTGTGCAGAAATTCAAAATCTCCCTTATCCTCTCGTCACTTTTGTCACAGCTGTGCCATCGAGCCTGTGACATAGCGCTCAGATATCAGTGGGCCTCACACAATCCAAAAGTGTCCAGTGTCCACAAGTGTCTGCAGAAATTAAAAATCTCCCTTATCCTCTAGTCACTTTGGTCACAGCTGTGCCATCGAGCCTGTCACATAGCGCTCAGATATTCATTGGGCCTCACACAATCCAAAAGTGTCCAGTGTCCACAAGTGTCTGCAGAAATTCAAAATCTCCCTTATCCTCTCGTCACTTTTGTCACAGCTGTGCCATCGAGCCTGTGACATAGCGCTCAGATATCAGTGGGCCTCACACAATCCAAAAGTGTCCAGTGTCCACAAGTGTCTGCAGAAATTAAAAATCTCCCTTATCCTCTCGTCACTTTTGTCACAGCTGTGCCATCGAGCCTGTCACATAGCGCTCAGATATCAGTGGCCCTCACACAATCCAAAAGTGTCCAGTGTCCACAAGTGTCTGCAGAAATTCAAAATCTCCCTTATCTTCTAGTCACTTTGGTCACAGCTGTGCCATCGAGCCTGTCACATAGCGCTCAGATATTCATTGGGCCTCACACAATCCAAAAGTGTCCAGTGTCCACAAGTGTGTGCAGAAATTCAAAATCTCCCTTATCCTCTAGTCACTTTGGTCACAGCTGTGCCATCGAGCCTGTCACATAGCGCTTAGATATTCATTGGGCCTCACACAATCCAAAAGTGTCCAGTGTCCACAAGTGTGTGCAGAAATTCAAAATCTCCCTTATCCTCTAGTCACTTTGGTCACAGCTGTGCCATCGAGCCTGTCACATAGCGCTCAGATATTCATTGGGCCTCACACAATCCAAAAGTGTCCAGTGTCCACAAGTGTCTGCAGAAATTCAAAATCTCCCTTATCCTCTAGTCACTTTGGTCACAGCTGTGCCATCGAGCCTGTCACATAGCGCTCAGATATTCATTGGGCCTCACACAATCCAAAAGTGTCCAGTGTCCACAAGTGTCTGCAGAAATTCAAAATCTCCCTTATCCTCTAGTCACTTTGGTCACAGCTGTGCCATCAAGCCTGTCACATAGCGCTCAGATATTCATTGGGCCTCACACAATCCAAAAGTGTCCAGTGTCCACAAGTGTCTGCAGAAATTCAAAATCTCCCCTGTCCTATAGACACCTTGTACCTTGTTTTACATTACTATATAGTTTGTTGGATTTTGTCTACATTTCTACCAAAAATGAGGAAGGCTGGTGGAAGAGGCCGTGGAATTGGGCGGGGGTTGGCAGCTGGTAATGATGGTGTTGGTGGTGGATCTTATGGTAGTGGCAAGAGCAAAATAGGACCGAATGCAGGAGGTGTTGAGCCTGCGTCATCGTCTGGCTACATAAGGCCTCGAACGCTTAGTTTTCTAGGAGTTGGCAAACCGCTTTTAAAGCCAGAGCATCAGGAAAAAGTTTTATCTTACATTGCTGACTCAGCCTCCAGCTCTATCGCCTCCTCTTCTTCAGTTGTAAAAAGTAAAAGCACTGAGTCGTCATTGGAGGCTCATGTTCATGAACCACACCTTTCCTTGTGTCCTTCACCCCAACCAAGATTGAAGGATGACGCAGGCCATACTACTGATTACTCCATGGAGCTGTTTTCACATACCATGCCTGGATTATCAAGTCAAATGGTGAATTACCCAGGCCAAGATGAATCTGACATGGAGTGCACTGATGCACAGCCGCTGATGGATGATTCTGCTGGTACATTCACTCAGAGCACTACATTGTCCTCGCAGTGTACAGAGCCAGATTCTGACCCTGATGAGACTCAGGTGCTCCTTCCCGCACACTATACCACCATACACGGTGACACAGAGGAAGGTGCACATGACATAGAAGAGGAGGTGATGGATGACCCAGTTGTTGACCCAGATTGGCATCCATTGGGGGAAGAGGGTGCTGCTTCCAATAGCTCAGATGAGGAGCATCCACAGCAGACATCGACATCGCAACAGCTGTTATCTGGCAGGCCCGGAGCACTCCAAAGACAGGTTCCAAACATCAAAAGAGTTGCTGGACAGCTTGTCCAGAGGGTCAAAAGATCACAGCATGCTAGGCCGCAAAATGTCTGCCAAAGTAGGACGAGTGCAGTGTGGCACTTTTTTGACCAAAATCCTCATGATCAGGCCAAGGTTATCTGTAAGAAGTGCGCAAAGACCTTTAGCCGAGGGAAAAATCTGAAAAATTTGAATACCAGTTGCATGCTTAGACATTTAACCAGCATGCACTTGCAAGCGTGGACACAACACCAAACCTCAAGTGCCACATGTGCAACTGATCACAACGAAGGTAGTCCACCGGTTAGCACAGCAGCAAATGTTGAGGTGTCGTTGCAAGGCCACAGCAGTCAGGGAATCCCACTGTTGTATCAACGAAAGACTGATTCTAGGCCATCAGAAAGAACACCAACTCCATCACCATCATCAACCCTCTCTCAGTCCGCCCTGTCCACCGCTACTTCCACCATATGCAGCTCTCAAGTCCAGCTCACCCTCCCAGACACTATGAGTAGGTCAAGAAAGTACTCAGTCTCTCATCCGCGTACACTGGGTTTGAACGCCCACATTGCCTAACTAATCTCGTTTGAGATGATGCCCTTTCGGTTGGTGGAAAGCACAGCTTTCCGCGAACTCATGGCCTATGCAGTACCACGCTATGACCTACCCAGTCGCCACTTCTTCTCTCGCAAAGCCATCCCAGCCCTCCACCATCATGTGAAAGACCGCATTGTCCATGCACTCAAGCAGTCAGTGAGCGGAAAGGTGCACCTCACAACTGATGCATGGTCCAGTCGGCATGGCCAGGGCCGTTACGTGTCCATCACTGCGCACTGGGTTAATGTGGTGGATGCAGGGTCCACAGGGGACAGCGGTGGTGGGACAGTGCTGCCTAGCCCACGGTATAGGAAACAGTTGGCTGTAGGCGTTCGACCCTCCTCCTCCTCCAGAAGCGAAAGCTCGTCCACAGAGCGCAGTCGTACGAGCACTCCATCTGCAGCTGCCACTGTTGCACACGATGTTTCCCCCTATCGAGCAGCTAGTGGAAAGCGTCAGCAGGCTGTGTTGCAGATGATGTGTTTGGGCAACAGACACACCGCCGAGGTGCTGGCCGAGTACTTGAAGCGACAAACTGAGTCATGGCTGGGCAGTGTACATCTTGAGGCAGGCAAGGTAGTTAGTGATAACGGCCGTAATTTTGTGGCAGCCATAGCCCTTTCAAAACTCAGCCATATACCTTGCTTGGCTCACACCTTGAACCTGGTGGTGCAGTGCTTCCTCAAAAATTATCCGGAGTTAACAGCCCTGCTCCAGAAGGTGCGAAGACTGTGCGCGCACATCCGCCGGTCGCCTGTACACTCCGTTCGTATGCAGAAGCTGCAGCGATTGCTCCACCTTCCCAACCACCGCCTCATTATCGACATTGCAACAAGGTGGAACTCCACCCTGCACATGGTGGAGCGGCTGTGCGAGCAGAGGCAGGCCATAATGCATTTGTGGGAGGATACACGGCCAGGCACTTTGAGAGCAGACATGGAGTTGACAGGTGTGCAGTGGTCGAAGCTGAAAGACCTCTGTAAAGTCCTTCAGTGTTTTGAGGAATGCACACGGCTGGTAAGCGCAGACGACGCCATCCTAAGCATGAGCATCCCACTTATGCGTCTGCTCATGCAAACTTTGACGCACCTTAAGGAGCAGGCGTCTGCAGCCAATGTTGATGAGGAGGAAGAGGAGGAGGGAATCCTTGATGACATTCAGCCATTGTCTGCTCAGGGACCTCTCCTGGACGAGGTGGAGGAAGAAGAGGAGGAGGAGGAAGATGATGGGGATGATTACTTAGGGGAGGAGGATGCATCTCGTGGGGCAAGTGAAAATGTTGGCGTGGCAAGGTCTGGTACAGGGTTTGTGCGTGACTGGAGGGATGTGGATTTGCCAGAAAGTGCTCCTCCAACCAGCACTCGCAGTGCATCATTGACACCGGGAACATTGGCCCACATGTCAGATTATGCCTTGCAGATCCTAAAAAGGGACCCACGCATTGCCAAAATGATGAACGATGACGACTACTGGTTGGCCAGCATCCTGGATCCACGCTATAAAGGCAAATTACAAAACGTCATGCCACAGGAGAACCTTGACCTAATATTGGCTAATAAACAAGCAACTCTGGTAAATCGGTTGCTTGAGGCATTCCCAGCACACAGCAGCGGTGATGGTTCTCACACGAGCCGTACGGGCCGGGGGCAGCTTGGCAGAGGTGTTCGTGGTGCACACAGCAGAAGTGGCGTTGGAGACAGGGGTTTCATGACAATGTTGTGGACTGATTTTTCAAATACCGCTCACACAACTGGTAATACTGCATCGATGGAAAGTGACAGGAGACAGCAGTTGTCAACTACTTTTCCTCCCATATCGATGTTCTCCCACACAGGTCATTCCCCTTTGACTATTGGGCCGCTAAACTGGACACCTGGCCTGAATTGGCCCAATATGCCTTACAGGAGCTCGCTTGCCCAGCTGCAAGTGTGCTATCGGAAAGAGTCTTCAGTGCAGCTGGATCAATCCTGACAGAAAAAAGGACCCGTCTGTCAACCCAAAATGTGGATGATCTAACCTTCATTAAAATGAACCATGCATGGGTTTCCAAGGATTTTGTCCCACCTTCCCCTGATGACACATAGGGTGACAGAAAAATGGCTTGCTTTGGTCCACCTCTTCCTGGGACTTCACCTATTTCGCCTTTTGCATCAGCTGAATGTCCAACATCAACATATGCCACTTTCTAAAAATCCCTAACTGTGCTGCCTCCCCCCCCCATGGCCGGGGTCACCACCTAGCGTACGACACCGTGCGAGTGCCGTTGCCCTGGACAGGAGGGTAGGCCAACTCTTGGGTGCGGGCACTGGCACAGGGTCCCTCATAGTGCAATCAAGTGTCTCTGACGGTGGTGGTGCACACCCGCCGTCAGACACACCGCCGTACTATGAGGGGCCCAGTGCCAGTACCGACGCCCACGAGTGGGCCCCCCTTGCTTGGGCAGGGCCCCAGCATTTGCAATCTTTACCTCTCCCTGCTCGTCCGCTGTGTAATCTGGGCCGTCAAATCCATACTGTGCCTGACACCGTCTGAGCCTGCCTCCTTATGTACAGACATATATTTTGAATGTGTACGCTATCCATACATGTTATCCGGGGATACAGTACCCTTTCTAACCTTTGTGCAATCACGTGCAATCCATACTGGGCCTAACACCGTCTGAGCCTGCCTCCTGATGTATAGACATATATTTTGAATGTGTACGCTATCCATACATGTTATCCGGGGATACGGTACCCTTTCTAACCTTTGTGCAATCACGTGCAATCCATACTGGGGCTAACACCGTCTGAGCCTGCCTCCTGATGTACAGACATATATTTTGAATGTGTACGCTATCCATACATGTTATCCGGGGATACGGTACCCTTTCTAACCTTTGTGCAATCACGTGCAATCCATACTGGGCCTAACTCCGTCTGAGCCTGCCTCCTGATGTATAGACATATATTTTGAATGTGTACGCTATCCATACATGTTATCCGGGGACACGGTACCCTTTCTAACCTTTGTGCAATCACGTGCAATCCATACTGGGCCTAACACCGTCTGAGCCTGCCTCCTGATGTACAGACATATATTTTGAATGTGTACGCTATCCATACATGTTATCCGGGGATACGGTACCCTTTCTAACCTTTGTGCAATCACGTGCAATCCATACTGTGCCTGACACCGTCTGAGCCTGCCTCCTGATGTACAGACATATATTTTGAATGTGTACGCTATCCATACATGTTATCCGGGGATACGGTACCCTTTCTAACCTTTGTGCAATCACGTGCAATCCATACTGTGCCTGATACCGTCTGAGCCTGCCTCCTGATGTACAGACATATATTTTGAATGTGTACGCTATCCATACATGTTATTCGGGGATACGGTACCCTTTCTAACCTTTGTGCAATCACGTGCAATCCATACTGGGCCTAACACCGTCTGAGCCTGCCTCCTGATGTACAGACATATATTTTGAATGTGTACGCTATCCATACATGTTATCCGGGGATACGGTACCCTTTCTAACCTTTGTGCAATCACGTGCAATCCATACTGGGCGTGAGAACGGCTGGCGAGCAGTTAAGCAAGCTACAGCACCTGTGGTTTGCACACGTAAGTTTTTCATTTTTTCAGGAATGACGGTTAGGCCTAATTCCGGAACTGCGGTTGACCTGCACTTACTGGGAAATCATTGTTCGCGGGTAATAATTGTCATCAGTGATCCCCATCACTAACGTTGTTCAGCGGGTTATCTGCACCTGTAAGCGACAAACGCTGGCCTTTTCAGTGTAGCGCACATGCAGCCACGGACATGTAATGGCATGACACACCAGTTATTGGCCAATCTCATGTGCCAGAGCCTCACGTGTCCCTCTAGTAAGCCGGACTCGGACCGCGGGGCATGACGGAGTCTCGTTCGTTAACGGAATTAAGCTTGCAATGTGTGCATCTGTTCTGTAGCTGGCATGGTTGAGGTTTCCCAGGTGGAGTCGAATTTAACCGTAGGCTCCACTCCTCGTGGTGCCCTTCTGGACATTCCTTTAAGGTTCAGCTTTGCAACCATACTGCCCACGTAAAACAAACACTTTGCCTTCATGAACGCTGTTTGGAGGGTCATGACTCATGGGAATAACGCCGCCCAATCAGTTAACCTGCTAGAGAGATCGTTCGTTGCTCCCAAGCATGACATCACACTCCCTAGGAAGAAGGTAATGCCACTGTGGCGACCGTACTCCTGGGGGCGACACAAGTGCACTGATGCCCAGCCACTGCTCGATGAATCTGCTGGTACATTGACCCAGACCACTACATTCCCCTCGCACGCTACACGGCCTGAATCTGACCCTGATGAAACTCAGGTTACCCTTCCCATATACAGTTCCATCTTACACGGTGACAAAGAGGAAGCTGCAGATGAAAGTGCAGGTTCGGCCCACCCGCCATCAGACACACCACCGTACTATCAGGGGCCCTGTGCCAGTGCCGTCGCCAACGAGTGGGCCCCCCCCCTGCTTGCTCAGGATCACAGCACTTGCAAAGTTGAAATACTGTGCAGTGAGATGGAAGATGGGGACGACGAGGAGTCCAGACAAGTACAGGGATTCCCTAGTGAGGAGACTTATTTGATTGTTTTCAATGTTGGGACAGCAATTTTTGGGGAGCACTATACTCTGGAGAATGATAGATGGTGCCCACCATACACTGGAACATTCCAAAGGTGGACATCAGACACTGGAGCAGCATTTACAGGGCCCATTATACACTAGAGCATTAGAAATGGGGCCCATTATGTTTGGAGCATTATTTGGGCCCATAAGACAGTGGAGCTTCATCCATGGGGACCAACATATACTGTAGCATTATGTGGAGCTCATCATATACTGTTTCAAACATTATATGGGACCAATGATTCTGTATGGAGAAATAGATGGGCCTCGTCATGAGATGTAAAAAGTGAAGTATTTTTCATTGTACTATACCGCTATTTCTCTGCCGTATCGGAGCATGATGAGTTGTGGTATTATGTGTTAAAGGGGCGCTCTTTCGCCCAGGGCACATGAAAACCTGGAGCCAGCCCTACCCCCCCACAACTTTAGCCAAATAACCCCCATTTTTCAGTGCGTAACTTGTATTATGAAGTTAATTAAGGTTGACAAGCTTAAGTAAGAAGAATTGATGCTTTTGGCATTCAAATGGGCACTGTAGGTGTGTTTCCTGTCCTCCTCTCACTGCCGACTTTTATTCCCCATTGACTTACATTGGGTTTCGTGTTTCGGGACGACCCCGACTTTTCCCTATAATCGGACGATCTTGCTCGACCCGACTTTTGGAAAAGTCGGGTTTCACGAAACGAAACGCGACCCTAAAAAACCAAAAGTCGCTCAACTCTACCCATAATATCCCACATCTCCCCATCAGTCAGAACCACCGAACAACTACCACCAATATCCCACATCATCCCGTCAGCCAGAGCTACCGGACTACTACCCATAATATCCCACATCATCCCGTCAGCCAGAGCCACTGGACTACCACCACTAATATCCCACATCATCCAGTCAGTCAGAGCCACCGGACTACTACTACTAATATCCCACATCATCCCATCAGCCAAGCCACCGGACTACAAACCCCTAATATCCCACATCATCCCGTCAGCCAGAGCCACCGGACAACTACCCCTAATATCCCAGATCATCCCATCAGCCAGAGCCACCGGACTACAAACCCCTAATATCCCACATCATCCCGTCAGCCAGAGCCACCGGACAACTACCCCTAATATCCCACATCATCCCATCAGCCAGAGCCACCGGACTACAAACCCCTAATATCCCACATCATCCCGTCAGCCAGAGCCACCGGACAACTACCTCTAATATCCCACATCATCCTGTCAGCCAGAGCCACTGGACAACTACTCCTAATATCCCACATCATCCCGTCAGCCAGAGCCACCGGACTACAAACCCCTAATATCCCACATCATCCTGTCAGCCAGAGCTACCGGACTGCTACCCATAATATCCCACATCATCCAGTCAGCCAGAGCCACCGGACTACTACCACTAATATCCCACATCATCCCGTCAGCCAGAGCCACCGGACTACAAACCCCTAATATCCCACATCATCCCTTCAGCCAGAGCTACCGGACTACTACCCATAATATCCCACATCTCCCCATCAGTCAGAATCATCCAGTCAGTCAGAGCCACCGGACTACTACTACTAATATCCCACATCATCCCATCAGCCAGAGCCACCGGACTACAAACCCCTAATATCCCACATCATCCCATCAGCCAGAGCCACCGGATAACTACCCCTAATATCCCAGATCATCCCATCAGCCAGAGCCACCGGACTACAAACCCCTAATATCCCACATCATCCCGTCAGCCAGAGCCACCGGACAACTACCCCTAATATCCCAGATCATCCCATCAGCCAGAGCCACCGGACTACAAACCCCTAATATCCCACATCATCCCGTCAGCCAGAGCCACCGGACAACTACCCCTAATATCCCCCATCAGCCAGAGCCACCGGACTACTACCCCTAATATCCCACATCATCCCGTCAGCCAGAGCTACCGGACTACTACCCATAATATCCCACATCATCCCATCAGCCAGAGCCACTGGACTACTACCACTAATATCCCACATCATCCAGTCAGCCTGGAGTCAGAACCAGAGCGCTGAGTGGAACAGTCCTAACTTCCATACCGGGGATACCTTTAAGAGAAGCCTGGCGTCAGAACCAGAGCGCTGAGTGGATTTGCCCTGACTTCCATACCAATGATCCCTTTAATAGAAGCCTGAGGTGAGAATCAGAGCGCTGAGGGATTTACCCTAACTTCCATACTGGGGATCCCTTTAGGAGAGGCCTGGGGTCAGTAACAAAGCGCAGAGTGGATTTTCCCTCACTTCCGTACCGAGGATCCCTTTAAGAGGGGACTTGGGTCAGAACTAGAGCGCTGAATGGATTTACCCTAACTGCCATACTGGGGATCCCTTTAAGAGAGCCTGGAATCAGAACCAGAGCATTGAGTGGATTTGCCCTGACTTGCATACCAATGATCCCTTTAATAGAACCCTGGGGTCAGAATCAGTGCGCCGAGGGATTTGCCCTAACCTCCATACAGGAGATCCCTTTAAGAGAGCCTGGGGTCAGTACCAGAGCATTTGAAGGCAATTGCCCTGACTTCCATACCGGAGATCCCTTTAAGAAAGGCCTGGTGTCAGTACCAAAGCACAGAGTGGATTTGCCCTAAATTCCATACCAATGATCCCTTTAAGAGACCCTGGAGTCAGAACCACAGAGCTGAGTGGAACTGTCCTAACTTCCATACTACCACTAATATCCCTCATCATCCCGTCAGCCAGAGCTACAGGACTACTACCTATAATATCCCACATCATCCCATCAGCCAGAGCCACCGGACAACTACCACCAATATCCCACATCATCCCGTCAGCCTGGAGTCAGAACCAGAGCGCTGAGTGGAACAGTCCTAACTTCCATACCGGGGATCCCTTTAAGAGAGGCCTGGGGTCAAAACCAAAGCTCTGGATGGATTTGCTCTGACTTCCATACCAATGATCCCTTTAAGAGGGAAGATGTGCCTACCCGATGTAGGATGTGTGAGGGGTATATGGGCACGGGAGGGGAGATTCATTTCTGTCATGTGCTCTCTGCTCCTTTCTTCGGGGGCAGACAGTGGCTGGGAGCTTATGTTCCCAGGGATGGTATATTTCTCCCACCATGTCAGTGTCTGCTGAGGTGTTGTCAAGTGGGAAAACGGTTGGTCATAGCAGCCAATCACAGCTCAGCTTCTTTTAATCAGCTCTGGTGAAATGAGAGATGCTTAGTGATTGTTTGCAAGGAAAACTGTTGCTCATAGCAACCAATCACAGCTCAGTTTCTTTTGAACAGCTCTGGTGAAATGAAAGATGCTTCGTGATTGGTTGGTCACACACACACACACACACATTCATTTTTATATATATAGAGATAAATTGTAAGAAGGCAGATAATGCATGGCAAATACTTACAGGCACAAAGGAGAGTGTCTTGGTCTCTGCGCCCCGTATACTTGTAGTTTATTTAATTCTACACACTGCAGGCAATTGCTTCGGCAAGGTTGTCAGTACTTAGAAAGGGCAGCTTTCTGTGTATAACTATGACCCATTGAATTAAAAGGAGGTTTCACACAAATGGTCTGTAAATCATAAACTGGACGTGGCAGTCAGGAGACAGCTGGTCACTCATTACTGTATCTACCATAGGACTGACAGCAGAGGGCAACAAATCAAGAGCTGGGGCAAAAACAGCAGGAGTCCATACTCATAAATGTTTACACAGAGCTCTTGTCAACCACAATGAAGGAATCAGCCTCCACAAATTAAGACTTCATGGCAAAAAACACTGAAGGAATGAGAAGAGCCAACCATATTTTTCTATTACAGTGAGCAAATGGGCACCAAACCACTGGATATAGAGACTATAGCAACAAACCTCTGGTTTCTAGATAACTGGGCATCAAAATGAATAAAAACAGATAATGGGCAACCAAACCACTGGGGCACCATACTACTGGTTTCCAGATAACTGGGCATCGAAACCACTAAAAACAGATAATGAGTCAACAGATCACTGAATATCAGAGACTGGAGCACTATCCACTGGTTGCCAAATAGTCACCAAATCACTGGAAATCAGAGACTTGGACACCAAACTACTGAGTACCAGAGACTGGGTCACCAAACCACTGGGTAGTAGTGTCTGGGACACCAAACCACTGGGTACCAGAGACTGGGACACCAAACCACTGGGTACCAGAGACTGGAACACCAAACCACTGGGTACCAGAGACTGGGACACCAAACTACTAAGTACGAGAGACTGGGACACCAAACCACTGAGTACCAGAGACTGGGACACCAAACCACTGAGTACCAGAAACTGGGACACCAAACCACTGGGTACCAGAGACTAAGACACCAAACTACTGGGTACCAGAGACTGGGGCACCAAACCACTACTTACCAGAGACTGTGACTCTAAACCACTGGATACCAGAGACTGCTGCACCAAATCATTGGATACCAGTGACTGGGGCACCAAACCACTGGGTACCAGAGGCTAAGACTCCAAACTACTGGGTACCGAAGACTGGGACACCAAACCACTGGATATCAGAGACTGAGGAACCAAACTACTGAATACCAGAGACTGGGTCACCAAACCACTGGCTACCAGAGACTGGGTCATCAAACCACTAGGTACCAGAGATTGGGGCACCAAACCACTAGTTACCAAAGACTGTGAGTCTAAACCACTGGATACCAGAAAGTGCTACACCAAACCACTGGATACGAAAGACTGGGGCACCAAACCACTGGATACCAAAGACTGGGGCACCAAACCACTGGATACAAGAGACTGGGGCACCAAACCACTTGATACCAGAGTTTTGGATACTAAACCACTATCTTTTAGAACCCAGCGCTCAAAACCACTAAATGCCAGACTGTGACACCAAACCACTAGATACTAAAGAATATGGCACCAAACCAGTGGATCAGGGGACCAAATCACCAGAGAGCAGATACCGGTGCACAAAATACATAGCAGTGACTGTGGCACAAATACTGGTGACCAAGGACTGGGGCACTAAATCATTAAATGTTAGAGACTGGGGTACTAAATCACTAGATACGGCAGTAAATCGCTAGGTACCGGGTCACAGAATTCTTAGACCCTATAGACAAGGGGAATTAAATTGCTAGTTACGGCATTAAATCGCTTGATACTGGGGCACTAATTTTCTAGGTACTAGAAACTGGGGCACTAAAAACTGGTGACTAGAGACATGGGCACTCTGTTGCTAGAGAATTGTAACTTGGGCATTAAATTGCTAGATACTTGAAATTGGGGCCCTGAATCACAGGAAACTAGAGACTTGGGTACTAAATTGCTAGATATTGGGGCAATAAATTGATAGATACTAGAGACTTGGGCCATAAATCGTTAGATAATAGAGACTGGAACACTAAACCACTAGTTACTAGAGACAGGGGAATCGAATTGCTAGACAATAGAGATCGGGGCACTAAATCGGTGGAGACCACTGCTGCTGATGTAATAAATTGCACAATACGTCTACAAAGATCTTTCCCCAAATTTTTATACTGCAATGAAACAGCAGTAAAGGAAACATGTGTATATGGTCTGTACACAAGCAACATATTATATAAGAAGTTTTCAGTAACTAGGACCACCCATGAGGACCATGCAAAAACACAGTGTTGGAGTGCAATTAGTGCTTCAAAGAACCTTAAGGTCGACAAATTAATATATTGAAATAGCGGAGGATGTGTGCTCACCATAAGCGAACTCACCTTATTCTCACTTTCTTGTAGACTTTGGTCCACTTTCTGCAGCTCCACATTTCTCCAGTCATTCAGGTATTTCTGGAGGAGTATTCTAGCTTGAATTTTTGGGAGGGCTAACGTAATATCCATCTGAGAAAAGCCAGAGTGGAACTCAAGTTTTGTTTTCTGCACATCATCCTCGGACACACAAATATGTAATAGGAGGACCTTCCTGTGTGAATACAAAGTCACATACTGTAACACCGTGATGGAAAACCATAGTGAGCAAGTTCATAAATTAAATTTTTGCCAAATATTGCACATTTTCCAATGGACCTTTTGCTAGGCATAACACTGGTATACATAAAAAATAATGATAATAAAAAAAAACAATCGGAACACGAGAAGTTTTTATCGACAGATCTGTTTTCATGTCTATGGCCACCACCAGACGGTCCCAACACTGGATGGGGACAAGTTTTATTTCAACCTGTTCAATCTGTCAGATTCCTAAGAGATAAATGGCAAAAGATGGAAATGTTAGCGTACTATGTCCCCTCCTTCCCATATTTATACTTATGGCCATCTTTATATTCAAGTTACTCTATATGGCGATCTAAGAATCAAGTGTCTCTCAACGCAACAATTTTGTATCCCAAGTGAAGTCAATAGCAATATTTCGTTACAAGCACAGAGCACAATTGATTCACTATGTGAATGTTACTCACCAAAGGTCATTGTCTACCTTTAGCTTTAAAAGAAATGGACATCTTTGGGGGAGCCAATTTTTTTTACTTACATGCATGTACTTGGGGCCAGAAATTATTTTTCCAATTGGGTTTCACTAAAAATTGTAGCCATTTTGCTTTCTGCTTCCCTGCATCAAGCTGGCTGCACCATAAGTTATCCATCAGAATCCATCAGTGAGTTCCTTACCTGTCTTTTTCATGGCTCCTCTATCCTAATTTATGACCACAGATGACATCAAAGTTGAGCTGAACTTCATGGTCAGGGTTCGCTCCCACTTGCGATAAAATTGGATTGCATTCATACCAATTTAATCGATGCTTATTACGTTTTTCTTTTCCTGTTCTGATCCGATCGCGATCAGACAAGAAAAAAAATTTCAGCATGCTGAATTTGGATCGCACGCACCCATATAAGTCTATGGGTGCATGTGAATCACCGCATTGCACTCAGATATCCCCTGAGTGCACTGCGATTCCCGTTTACACCAGCAATGGAGGAGATGGAAAAATTAATTTCTCTGTCTCCTCCGCAGTTGTTCTGTGATTCTCTCATGCGAAAAGGATCGGAGCACAGAGCACTGACACTCCGATCCCATTCGCAGCAGCTGAGTGTCATTAGCATATCGCTTTCACGTTTTTGAATCACCCCTATGTACTACGAGCTCTCCTGGTATCTGACTTCATACCTCCTGACTACCCTGTCTCACAGCTCGCCGTGAGTAGTGACTCAGCGTCACATTACAACTGACCATATATAGGATTTTGTTTTTTTTCCGTCAGTATGGAGCCTGTTCACCACGCTCTGTGACAAGGTGCGGAATCTGTCGTAGACAATGTAGAATCTGGCTAAGGAATGACAGAATCTGGGATCATCACAGTTCCAGTTGCAGGGACTGATAATTAGTCTTATGAAAACCTCCTCTAGAGACTGGAACACTAAACCACTGGTGACTAGAGACAGGGGAACTAAATTGCTAGATACTAGAGATTGGGGCACTAAACTGCTAGATACTAGGGCACTAAATCTGATGTAATAAATTGCACAATACTTCTACAAAGACCTTTCCCCAAATTATTATACTGCAACAATGAAACAGCAGTAAATGAGACATGTGTATATGGTCTGTACACAGATAATAACAAACCATCCAAAGCACAATGTATGATAGAACCCCCACTCGACCCATATCAGTGATAGGTAATAGAGGGCTTCCACAGGACACTCCACATTAGAACTTGATAACCAAAGACACCATAAGGAGTACAAAGTCCAAAAAATATAAAATATATATAATTTTATTAGACATAATTGTCACAAACATGAATACATACAAAAGGATCAGGTAATGAAGGCAAGGTCACAGATTAAATAACATGTAAAAGCCGTGGGGCTTTGGTCTTGATTCATATCGCTTATGGGTATGCACTTGGGGCATTTATTTATGATGTATATTTAATTGTATTTTGGCCGGCTCCAACAGTGGGGGATTTAGTACTTATACTGGCCAGTACTTTTATAATCTATTCCCATGGTGGTTGTCAGGATCCTGTCAGCGCCGGCATGCAGCCTCCGCTGAGCAGGACTCACCCGCACTGTAGGGGGGGCCTGGGGTCAGATACAGCCGGAAAGTACAGATACACAGGACCTGTGGACGCTGAAGTTTAGCAAGCAGTCACAGGACCTACGGTCATGTGACTGCAAGGGGGCAGGGCTTAGCGTCCTGCTTTCAGAGATGGCAGGACACTATACAGAAATACTCAGAGTCAGGCAAAACAGAGGTCATACACAGAGATTATTATTATTATTATTATTATTTATTGTTATAGCGCCATTTATTCCATGGCGCTTTACATGTAAGGAGGGGTATACATAAAAACAAGTACAATAATCTTAAACAATACAAGTCATAACTGGTACAGGAGGAGAGAGGACCCTGCCCGCGAGGGCTCACAATCTACAAGAGATGGGTGATAATACAGTAGGCGAGGGTAGAGCTGGTCGTGCAGCAGTTTGGTCGATCGGTGGTTACTGCAGGTTGTAGGCTTGTCGGAAGAGGTGGGTCTTCAGGCTCTTTTTGAAGGTTTCAATGGTAGGTGAGAGTCTGATATGTTGTGGTAGAGAGTTCCAGAGTAGGGGTGATGCACGAGAGAAATCTTGTATGCGATTGTGGGAAGAGGAGATAAGAGGGGAGTAGAGAAGGAGATCTTGTGAGGATCGGAGATTGCGTGCGGGAAAGTACCGGGAGACGAGGTCACAGATGTATGGAGAAGACAGGTTGTGGATGGCTTTGTATGTCATGGTTAGGGTTTTGTAATTGAGTCTCTGGGCAATTGGGAGCCAGTGAAGGGATTGACAGAGGGGAGAAGCTGGGGAATAGCGGGGGGACAGGTGGATTAGTCGGGCAGCAGAGTTTAGAATAGATTGGAGGGGTGCGAGAGTGTTTGAGGGGAGGCCACAGAGCAGGAGGTTGCAGTAGTCAAGGCGAGAGATGATGAGGGCATGGACTAGGGTTTTTGCAGATTCGTGGGTGAGGAATGAACGGATTCGTGAAATATTTTTGAGTTGAAGTCGGCAGGAAGTGGAAAGGGCTTAGATATGTGGTTTGAAGGAGAGATCAGCGTCAAGGATTACTCCGAGACAGCGAGCTTGTGGGACTGGGGAGAGTGGGCAGTCATTTACTGTAATTGATAGGTTCGTAGGGGGGGCCACGTGAGATGGGGGAAAGATGATGAATTCTGTTTTGTCCATGTTGAGTTTCAGAAATCTAGCGGAGATATCAGTAAAGTACCAGGGATGAGACAGAACGGATAGTCAGGGCCAAGCAGAAGTCAAAACCAAACAGACATAGAAGGTACCAAGCAGAATCCAAAGCAATATCCAGAGAACAGACCAAGTCGTACACAGAGAATCAAGCAATCAGAACACCGCACAAACACACTCAGGGGTCACCACACAATGCCAAGGGCAAAAGTATAACTGACGGGGATGGGAGCGTCCTGAGGCTATAAGAAGCCTCTCCCAGAACCAGGGAGAGGCCACAATCATAGCCCCAGGTGTGCAGGTAAGCCTGCACTGGGATCACAACCTTTAACCCCAGAAATGCCAGTCATCAGCACTGGTTCCAGACATTAACCCCACATGTGCAAGTCAAACCCGCACTGAGATCATGACAGTGGTATAATGCACTTTGGCATTATTTACATGGTATTTAATCTGTGACCTTGCCTTCATTACCTGATCCTTTTGTATGTATTCATGTTTGTGACAATTATGTTTAATAAAATTATATATATTTTATATTTTTTGGACTTTGTACTCCTTATGGTGTCTTTGGTTATCATGGTCTGTACACAGGTAACATATTATGTAAGCAGATTTCAGTAACTAGGACCACCTATAAGAACCATGCAAAAACAAGGTGTTGGAGTTCAAATAGTCCTTCAAAGAACCTCAAGGTCAACTGACTCACCTTATTCTCACTTTCTTGTAGACTTTGGTCCACTTTCTGCTAACGGAGACTGTGATAACTGTTCCCTATGATGTTCTGTTTGTATCCCCTGAACCAGTATTGGCCCTTCACGATAATTTTTGGGGGGATATAACCCAGATTAGAGTGTTCAGGGAAAGCTGCAAGCTATTCTTTACCCTACGACCCTGGTCTTCAGTCAATGAGTTCCAGCATGTAGGAATAGTTCTGTCCCTACTATGAGGGGGCCCCCAGACTTGCGCATTTTCTTTGTCCCCAGAAACCCCAGAACGGTCTTCAGGTGATGCATTTTTTGATGCCTTAGGGGTTATCTATGACGAACTCGACATAATTCAGATTGCTGAGGCTAGGATTATGACCCTGACACAGGAGAGCCGCATCGCTGAGGACTACTGTACTGAATTCTGACAGTGGTCCACTGAGGTTCAGTGGAATGATGCGGCTCTTAGGTGCCAATTTCATAGATGTCTGTCTGAATCCCTGAAGGATTCTCTGGTTCTGCCTGATCCCTTTTGTTCCTTGGCAGAAACCATATCCTTAGCAGTATGAATTGACCATAGAATTCATGAGAGGCATGGTGGGCAGTGAGATGCCTTGTATTCTTGAAGTTGAAGCAAGCCGTTTTCATGCCATAGACAAAAAACGGAGAAAGGATCTTGGACATTTTTAAAGGACTGTTCAGCTCGCCCTCAAGGAAGTAAGCCATTGGGAAAATGTGTGGGTGATAATCGATAAGGTCACCCGGACTTCCAAGTACTGCTCAAAACGGTTTTGTCTTTCAAGAACCAGGTGTTATCAGCATTGGCTTTCATTGACTGCGGGGCTGCAGCTAACTTTATTGATTTGAACTGGTTCGGAAGTTAAGATTAGGGACGGTTAGTCTGACAAAACCCATTCAAATTTTTGAAAAGGACAAAACACTGCTACTTCAGAACTGTGTCAAATTTGTAATGGTGGAATTCACATGTCGAATAGGAGCACTTCACTGAGAATCCATTTCCTGTTTTGTCTTAGATAAGTTACCTGCTGGGGTGGTTCTGGGGCTTCCATGGTTACTCTTTCACAAACTTGTTATTGATTGGTGTCAAAAGGAAAAACTGTTAAATGGGACCCCAAATGTCATAGGAAATATCTAAACTCTGTGCAAGTATGCTTCACAAGTCTGGAGTGTCTACTGGGGTACCCGAAGGACTTCGGAGATGTGTGCTCAGAAAAGGAGGTGGAGATATTACCTCTCCATCGTCCTTATGATTGTGCTATTGATCTTGTCCCTAGTAATAAAAATGTTTTTTTAAACTAGATCTTAGACGGGCGTACAATTTTATAAGCATCCGGAAGGGTGTTGAGTGGAAAATGTCATTTTTAATGTTGGATTGTCAATTTGAAAATCTTGTCATACCTTTTGGGTTAACCAATGCATCAGCAGTATTTCAAAACTTTATTAACAATGTATTTTCTGATTCTATTGGAAAATGTGTTATTATTTACCTTGATAATATTTTAATATTCCCTCCTGATTGGACTCTCACCATGAACATGTCCGGGTTGTATTATAAAGATTGAGGGAAAATTCTTTATTTGCGAAAATTGAAAAATGTATTTTTTCTGTTCAGGAGGTTTCATTTCTGGGATACATTTTATTGGCTGATGGTTTTAAAATGGATCCTGGGAAGGTGCAAGCCATACTTAATTGGGTTTTACATTGTGACTTAAAAGCGTTGCAACATTTTCTAGAATTGGCCAACTACTAGAGGAAATTCATTAAAGGTGTTTTCTCATGAACAAAAGTTGATTTTAATCAATAGATATTGGAATAATAATAATTTCCACAACTGGATGTGTCTAAATAAAATGTTCCTGTGCTGAGATAATCTTATAAATGTGCCCCTGCTGTGTACTGTGTAATAGCCATGTCTGAACGTACAAGGACATGGTGTCACGTCGCCGTCAGACTCAGGACCTGCTGTCTCTGCCTTGGCCACTAGGAGGCGCCGGACTGTCACATCACGGTCTGACTCAGGGTCTGCTATCCCGGCTTCGGCCACTAGGAGGTGCCGGACTGTCCCATCACCGGCTGACTCACGGCCTGCTGTTCCTGCCTCGGTCACTGGGAGGCGCTGTGCTTCACCCCCGAGTAATGGCGACAATAGAGATGAGGCTCTTGCGCAAGCATCCGCTGGACGCAGGCTCCGCTCCTCGGTCAGTCATGAAGGGGCTGGTGCATCACCATCCGACCTGGTCCTGGGGGCAGTCCGGATGACATCAGCAGTCCGGGAGCCTGTGAGGGATGACCTGATCCCTCAAATACTTTGAGTCTGGTCTTGCAGGCCGCCGGATATATTCTTGGTTCCCCTATGTGCTACTGTGTGATTGACTATTGTTTGACTCTGACCTCAGCCTGGATTTCTGACCCCTCTATTGCCTGACGATTCTGTACTTCTGCTATTCTCCTGGTTTGTGACCTTGGCCTGGATATTCTGACTCTGCTACTGCCTAACGATTCTGTACCTCTGCCGTCCTCCTGGTTTATGACTCTGACCTTGGCCTGAATTTGACTCTGCTATTGCCTGCCGTTTTTGTACTTCTGCTGTCCGCCTGGTTTAGACTCAGATTCCCGACTACGCTTTTGGTCTCGTTTTTTAAACCCCTCTCTGGCGACCATCCTGCTGTGGCCGCTGCTCATATTCAGACAGCGCCTCCTGGGCTCTGCTGTAAATCCAGATCCCTGTATAGGGGTAAAGGGTATCGGGGTTGCTCGGGGTGCTGTCTTACTGCAGCCCAGTCTTGCAGACGGACGTTACACATGGTCTGATCATACCACAGCTCCTGGGCAGTGGGACGCAAAAGAGAGTATACAGACATTACGGCATGGGATCACAGCTGATTCTTTTTGTGAGGTACGAGTTACCTGCCTGTTTTTAAACAATGTTTTACTTCAAAGAAAGAATCAGCTGTGATATGGTACTGTAATATCTGTATACCTGCTTTTTCTTTCTCCCCTAACCAGGAGCTGTAGTATGATCAGACCATGTCTCTGTAAGGTCAGACGCAGTCATTACACAGTACACAGCAGGGGCACATTTATAAGATCTCAGCACAGGAACATTTTTTAAACACATTCAATTGTGGAACTATCTTTTGTCCGTGGGACAACCCCTTTAAGGAGTTTTTGAAGATTGTAAAAACTCTTACTGACCTCACATGTAAAGGGTAGTACCTCAAGACTTGGTCACCGGATACCTTTGTGGCTTTTGGAAAATTGAAGAAATATTTTACATCTGCTCCTGCTGAAATCCAACCCAATCTTCAGAAACCATTCATTGTGGAAAAAACTCTGACTAATTTGCGGCCATGTGCATTTTTCTCAAATAAGTTTTCGTCTGCTAAAAGAAATTATGATGTCGGGAATCGTGAGTTAATCAGCTGTTAAATTAGCTTTTGAGGAACGGAGGCATTTTTTGGAGGGGGCAGTTCATCAAATCACTGTTGTAACTGATCATAAAAATTTAGCTTACACTGAATCAGCTAACCAGTTATCTCCAAGACAGGCTAGATGGTCCTTGTTTTTCTCCACGTTTAATTTCTCTATCACATTCAGGCCTGGGTCTAAGAATGTGATGGCCGATGCACAAAGTCTTGATTCATTTTCACTTCCAGAACCTCCATTCTTCCTAAGAGCATTGTAGTTTCTGTGGCATCGTTGGCGTTGGAGATCCATAAAACTCAGACATTGGCTCGTGCACCACTCCAGGGTCTAAGCTATTTGTACCTGTGTACATAAGATTGTTACAGGAGTTTCATGATTTCATCTTGACTGGTCACCCTGGGGTCATTGTTATGCAAAAAGCTATTTCCAGACTCTTTTGGTGGCCGTCTATGTGAGATGATGATATTAAAAATTTTGTATCCGCATGTGCCAAAGTTTGTCATAACCGGCCGGTTGGGGAATTGGTCCAATTGCCAATTCCAGAAAGACCGTGGACTCATCTGTCCACGAGTCCAGGAACATCACCCGTGCCCTTACCAATGCACTTACTGGGATTGTCCACATAACGAATGACACATGGACAAGTGCTTGTGACAAGGGACGCTACATTTCACTGACAACACACTGGGTGAACATTGTGGAGGCTGGGGCCGAGTCCCCCCTGGCATTGCACATGTGCTTCTGACGCTGAGGATTTTTGGCCCTACTTCTATCCGGGTTTCCTCCACTTCCTACACCAGTTCCTGCACCCCCTTATCCTATCTTAGAGCACGCTGTCCACATTAGCTGGAAGCTAGAAGGTTTGCAGCACTGCCTCAGCAAAGCGGCAACAGGCTCTGCTGAAGCAAATTTGTCTAGGAGACAAACCCCCAAGAAACTGATGTACGTAATTCATGTGTCTGATGACTCACCAATCTCCTGAACTGGGAAACAAATTGAGCATCATACGGTGTTTGTAAAATTGGAAACGTGTTGCTGAATTCTCTAGGCTCATCTAGATGTATAAAATGCCTTATGCCCAAAATACCAACAACCTTGAAAGCCCATCCACCTGCTAGCGATGTAATAAAACAGCTAAAACATATCTTCACATTTGGTAGTAATACAAAACTATTCTGGTCCCTTATTCAGTGAATAAGATTTGCTGGCGGCTGTAACACTCACTACTATTTCTGAATGTCTGGCCCCTTGAAACGCACCTGTCTCGTTTCAGGGCCGGGCTCAGCATCCTTTCCTTATGGCCACCACCCTTTGTTACGCTCCACATCAGGTCTCACAAATAGGCCAGTGTTCCTCAGTGACATCATCTCTAAATGTCTTTTAAGGCCCACTTAGACACACCTAAGTGACTTGCTCACTTGTCTTTTTGGAGTTTACCACCATCCAGTTTCTTCTGTTGATATCATCTGCTCAGACTCCTGTACTTTGTACTACCTGCTTCTACTGCTCCACAGATCAGCTGATCACTCAATCGTCTACTACCCGCTGACTCACCCATCATTTGCTGTAAGCATTGTAGACTGTTCACATTACATTGCAATCATCTTTGCAAATTTCTGTGGTTTCAATCACCTGCATCTACTGTCCCACATACCTGCTGATTGACCCCTTATCTGCTACATGCTGATAAACCCACAGCCTACTGTAATTATGATGAACTGCTACCTGGAGACTTGTTTGCATTACACTGCAGTCATCTCATGTACTTTCTACAACTTGCATCTACTTTTCTGACTATGTAGCTTACAGTGTGTCCTGCTTCGCTTGTGTGCCGGCCTTCCTATTGTCCAAATCAGTGCATTGTGTCATCTGGAGATTCTAGCCTGGCTGTGCAACTTTCATTGGTCCATGTGTGGACCCTTATCTGGGGCTTCATAGGTAAGCTCTATCACAAGCCCTTCCAAAATCATTCTGCAAAACTATTTGAAATCACCTCCTAACGATGTCAAAATAACAAATCCATCTATTCTGGACCTCTACTTTTCTACTTCCAAACAAAATTTGGCTTTCCAAAGCTTTTCAATTTGTTAGGATGGAGGCATAACCTCATTTATCTAATATTTGTTTGTGAAGCAAAGGCAACCCTGGAGAGAGTTTTGCAATAATCCAATTGATGATTCCTCTTGGTCAGCACAGACCACCCCACTCATTCTCTTACATATCTTTCTAATGTAGACACTTTTTTTAGGCCCTGGACAGCAAATAACTGGACTCCCTCTTCCCACCTCTCTATCCCACCCCATGTTCTCCCTTTCTGTCCGTACATTTATTTCTTTACTATCTGAATTCGTACTTTTACATACTTAACTCGGCATGTTTGACATGCTTAGTTATTCCTGACCTAATTGTTTAAAAGCTTGCTAAAAAATATATATATTAGAAAAAAATTACACCATCCAACGCAACTGTCCTTTCTGAAAAGTTATTACTGCATGATAACGGACATAGCTGTCAGGCTTTCCTGCAGTTTATATAATTATTAACTGGGAATATAGATACATACAAGTCAGATATACAATTTTATATAGCAATTCTGAGAATTTACTCCACTACCCATCCATCTTGAGTGTATTCCAGTGCATATATCTTCAACATAAGCTACAGCATATCCATGCAGTCAACCAGTGGAAGTACTACAAAAATAAAAAGTATTTGTGGTGGCACACTACAGTAAAGCTTTCCTATCCAACAAAAAGTATGCTGGCACCTACCACCTCTTCAGAGGTGAAAAGAACATTCAAATCTCCTTCCACTGTATGCACTCTAAGCTTTTCCGCCGCATACGTCAAATGTCTTGAATGATTTTTTTACTGACTGCCAATTTTTCGGTAAAGGGCAGAATATGGATTGACTACGCTAACTGTAAAAACCCCTTTCCTTCTAAATTAGTCAAATCCAAAATTATATGAATCAGAGTCAGACTGGGCCACCGGAGTACGAGAGAATTCTCCTGTGGGCCCAGGGACTGCAATGTTAATTGTTGAAGGCACAGCTGTTTTTTGCTACCGATCAGCTCCCTATTCCTTCCGGGGTTGGACAACCTGGGAGAGTGACGTCCACTAATTACGACCATCTTCAGCTTCATCCTGCAGCTCACTCTGCGCACTCACTAAAACACTGCTGTTCCAATCATATGTCATCTTATCACTGCTCTTTCCCAGGGGTGAACAACCCAGAAGAGCGCTTCTTGCTATATCCAGCAACTGGCTAATAAAAATAATATTAGTATTAATATTCTCCAAAGTCTCTTCACCAGTGGAGTTTCCCTTTTACAAATGGACATGTTCGGCATGCAAAATGGAGCTTCTATGCAACATTATAGATTTGTAGACCTGGAACTTAGGTAAACCTACATGAATAGCAGCTGCTCCCAGTTTCTTAGATTCTTTTGCTCCTTGAGACTGACTTTGAACTCATCATCTAGTTTCCGCATGGTACTCTCAAGGGATGCTCTTGACTCGGCCGCCTTGTCGCTTTCCTCCTTCTCTAGCTGCTGAGCTAGGAGCGCCGTCTCTCTCTTGTGCTCGTCTAGCACTTGTTGGAGATGTAGTCTGGGAACATTGAGCTTTAACATTTCTTGTATAATTACCGCACTCTGGACGTGTCTGAGATCTTCAATTGCCTTCTCGGTCAGGCTGTATTTAATCTCCTTTATTTCGTCTGTGGCATCATTATCGTGTTTCTCATAGAGCTCTTCAAGCTCCCGGCAATGATTAGCAAACAGCTTTTTCCAATGTTCCAAATAGGACTGCACTTCCTTACAGCACTTCACGACATCATGTGCTCCGATCAGATCCTTCTTTTGTTCCTTTAGCTGTGTTGAAAAAAAATGTAAAGCAAACATATATTAGATAGAAAACAAGTTAAAAAACAAAAAAAAAACACAACAGTATATGAAGACTGTGCCCAAGGCTGCCATCAAAGCAGTACTGGAGGTAGGGCTTTTAGAGCGCCTGGTCAAAAAAGGTACCTGCAGATGGGGCTTTTTGAGAAGAGAAGAAAAAATCTGACAACTGTCTGACTTTGTGAATCTGATCATTTAAAAGGGTTGGCCAGTATTAGAAGACCATGGTTGCTTACTTTCAAAAACAATGCCACTCTAACCTGCAGATTGTGTGTGATATTGCAGTCCAGCCCCAATTTTACATCCATAGAGCTGAGCTTCACAACCCGTGGTCAGGCGTGGTACAGTTTTTGGAAGAAAGGGACAACCCTTCCAATTACACAATGGTCCTAAAATTTCTCTGTACAAAGTCAATTTTTCCCCCTAGATCTAATTACTCATAGTAGACTGGATAACCCATGGTTGAGTGTTGCTGTCCATTTTACTGGCCCTGCTTTAATTCTACAGCAGATGTATAGTATGTCTCTACTGTGCCCAGGACAAAGGTTTATTTTGTCGCCCTAGCCCTGTATCTCATTACCCCTGCCAAAGTAAAGTGATTTCTTGGCACCCACTCTAGCACTCAAGACCAAGGCCCATGCCCTTACTCTCGCAGCCCCAGCAATGCCCCTTCATATTCCCACGGGGACTCGAACATATTTTCAGAGCACAACAAAGACACGCCGAAGACACTCGGTCAGCATCACTAATACCTGCCTAATATTAAGGAGGATCTACCACTACTACTGACATCTGTTCAGTAAATACTTTCATTAAAAATAACAATTGGATATTCTTTAAGATCCTCTGTTATTCCTCCTAAAAATATATGAATGGGTTGTCAACTGGGTGATGACATTCTCATGGTCGAGGCAGCGCGTCCTTTCATGACCAACCAGCGCTACAGTACCAGACCAGGTATGGACATTCCCCATTGACAACAGGAATTTTTAAGGGGTTGTGCAATGATATTTTTTTTATTTTAAAGCCTGCAAAGGGTTCTGTACAGTTAGCGCAGTCAGACTGTGGAATGCCGACCACAAGAGGTAGTAATGGCAGATACTATAACAGCTTTTATAAAAGGGCTGGATGATTTTCTCAATACAAAGAACTTTGTGGGTTATAGTTAATTTAGTGACAAAATGTACAATTGGTGGAGAAAGGTTGAACTTTATGGACCTGGGCTTTTATCAAACTAAGTAACTACGTAACACTGATACTCATCCTCCCGAGTATCATGGCTGTCTCTCTGCCGATGCTCTGGTCCTAGTTTACTGGCTGCAGCGGTGACATCGCGGCCGTTGTAGCCAATCATTGCACTCAGCAGATCTCACAGTGCAGACGGCATAAGCCAATGAAACTACTGATTGCCTGCAGTGGTCATGTACACTACAGTTATGACATCATGACTATAGATAGTAAACAAGACCTAAACGACAAGTGAGAGGCAGTGCTGGTCTTGGGGAGGGTCAGGATTGATGTCTTGATTTTTTTTTTAAGGGTTACAACATATTGAAAATATTAAAGCATTAAAGACAACCCCTTTAATCAAAGATGTCATTTTATTCCCACATTTGCAGGATGAACAACTGAGGAATGGTAAAATTTAGAATTTTAGGAAATGGGGCTCCAGAATTGTTATTTCAAAAATTTACTAAAAAAACAGACAATAAATACGTGCTGTAATGCCGGAGTGTAAGAGGAAAATTTGGCAACAAGGGAGCAAAACACCTTGGCAAAACTGGTTATGTCCATTGTGTGTGTGTATTTCTGAAAAACTACATCCCACAGCATTTTAGGGAATGCAGGAGGTTGTAGTTTAACATGAACATGAGAGCTGTCCTGATATTTCCCGTCTTCCCTACTGCTCCCGTGTATTCCTCATCCCCTGGCAGTGTACGGTACGGACTTTCCTTTCACCATTCTAATAGAATCTAAAAAACAGAAGCAAAAAAAGGCAGTTACCAGATCCCTTACAATTACCAACCAGACCACAGAAACAATCTGCCATCACCCGGTAACAGATTTTCTCTGCAGCAGATGCCTGCACAATGGATGTTCTAAACATTCCGAAACAATCAGTCATGTAACATTCAGCTTCAGAACTTCAGAAATACAAAGGGAAAGATTAAGATAGAAATGTAAAACTATTCCAAAAAATGGAAAGAAAACAACTTTCCCTCTGCTTTCCAGCCTGAATGAGTCACTGCGCGTCTTTAGTTATTCATGAATGCCGCCAAACTGTTAAAATGCAAATGAGTGTTATTCCTCTCCAGAATGGATTCCCCTGAGAAGCTAATCATAGCAAATCGTCGCCTGCAAATTACAAAACTGCAATTTGTCTTTCAGAGCTTACGAGAATGTACAAACGGACAAGTGAACGGAGTGTGGTAGAATGGGCGTGGAACAGATCTCGCGAGACGCAGGACGGTTTTACGGAAAATAGCCAACAAGCAAAGAAGGACCACAGAGATTGACATTTTAGACTACTTTTCTCACCATTTTAAACCACATAGTCATACAATGCCAGTATAATGCCATCATTTGGTGCCTAGATATGAACCCCTTCACGTCCCTTTTTCCCCTTCATGACCAGGCCACATTTTACAATTCTGACCACTGTAATTTTATAAGGTAATAACTCTGGAACGCTTCAATCTGAAGACTCAGACGTCAAGGTTAGATTTCAGAAAGGCAGATTTTAAGGGATTCAGAAAGATAATTGGAGGGATCCAATGGCTGGATATCCTTAAAGACAAAAATGTCCAGGAAGGATGGGAAATCTTGAAAAATGAAATTCTCAAAGCACAGTTGTTAACAATTCCGAAAAGAGGGAAGAATAGGAAGCATTTAAGGAAACCAGGATGGGTGAACACAGAACTTAAGCACATGCTAAAAAGGAAGAAAAAAATGTTTATAAAATGGAAAGAGGGAGGCATATCTAAAGAAGAATATAATGCTGTCTGCAGAATCTGCAGGGCACAAATCAGATTATCTAAAGCTGAAAATGAATTGAGGCTTGCAAGAGATGTCAAAAGCAATAATAAAGGATTTTGGGGATATGTCAAAAGTAAAAGAAAAGTCAAAGATGCTATAGGATTTTTACAGGATGAAAATGATGAAATGGTAAGACAGGATGTTGAGAAGGCTGAACTTTTAAATTCCTATTTTGCATCTGTTTTCTCTCAGAAAGGAAATGTAACACCAACTGTTATTCACTGTCCTATTAAGGGAATAGAAGAATCCAGGATATCTATAAACAGAAAGATAGTGAGGAAACACTTAGCTAACCTAAATGAATTC